>NW_006399824.1:3537722-3636070 GCF_000299155.1 Elephantulus edwardii | reverse complement strand
GGTCCTTGGAGAGGGACATCATGCTTGGGGGGGAGGAGGGACAGCGCAGGAGGGGAAGACCCTCTATGAGATGGATTGACTCGGTGACTGGGGTAATCGGGATGGGTGTGTGAGAGGCAGTGCAGTTGGTGCAGGATAGAGCAGGGTTTAGGGCTGTTGTGCATAGGGTCGCTATGACTCGCAAATGACTCGACGGCACATAACAGCAACAACTCCATGTTTTCAAAGGAAGCTGAAAATTTGGAGATTTCCAAAATCTCTTCACTTTCTAACAGAGCTATGGTGGCCTAGCGGGTAAGGAGTTACACTGCCAGCTCAAAAGCAGGTGGTTTGAACCCACCAGCTACTCCTTGGGAGAAAAATGGGTGATCTCCTCCAGTGTAATTTACAGCCTCAGAAAACCTGCTGGAGTGTCAGCTATGAGTCAGTTATGACTCCACTGTGATGAATTGAGCTTGTACAGTGTATTTCAGTGATTAATTTATGGCTTGAGATCTTCCAGTTTATGGCCTCTGCTCTAAAAGTCTCAAGAAAACTCAATATTAGTATTATTGTTGTTGTTACGTGCCATCGAGTTGCCTGTGACTCAAAGCTGTGTACAACCTATGTACAGCAGCTCTAAAGCCTGCCCTGTCCTGAGCCAGTCTCACTGACTGTGACACACCTACCCCTATTGGCAGTCACTGTGCCAGTCCATCCCTTCCGGGGTCTTCCTCTACATATCAAAGCCAATTAATTGCCATTGAGTCAATTTCAACTCCTGGAGACCCCATGTCTGTCAGTGTAGAACTCTGCTTCACAGGCTTCAGAGGCTGTGACCTTTCAAAAGTGGATCACCAGGCCTTTTTCTGAGGTGCTGATGGGGGGGTTCAGGCTGCCAATATTTCTTTTAGAAGTCAAGTGCTTAAATGTTTGCACCACCAAGGGTTTCCTACCTAGACAGAGTCTATGGGTATTTAGATAAAGTATCATCTGAATATTTTCTTGGTAGCAACCTGTTTTTCAAAAAATATCTTCAGGAGTTCCCCCAAGCGGATCTACAGAAATGGTTCTTGACTATTGCTGGGAACATTTTTTAAATACCGTGACCAAGACCCCAGTCTGAAAGGCTTAGATTAACATAGTGTATGGGGCCCAGACATTTGTGGTTCTTTTGCATCATACTAGAAGATTCAAATGTGCAGTCAGGGTTAATAATCACAGATCTCTGGATTGGTAAGTCAAAGTCAGTCTGAGAATTAACTCCAAAAAGTAAACCCACTACCACAGGAGTCAAATCCTCCACCGGCTTTCCAAGACTATAAACCTTCATGGGAGTAGATGCCCAATTTGCTCCTTCAGAGCAGCTGTGGATTCAAATCAACAACCTTTCTCTTAGAAACTCAAGCATAAAATATTACACTCCCAGAGACCTAAAACAAAGAAGTTAGTTTCTCTAGAATCTTTGACCCAGTATTATTTCTCCAGGATGGAACAACTCCCCTCTGCTTAAGACTCCTTCCCACCTTAACAAAATCTAAGATCAACACTGAGGCCCAAACAGAGGCAATTTTCAAGAACCAAGCCCTTACTGGGCTACAGTGGTCTGCTTCCTTCTCCCTGGCTCATCACGTTAGAATCACTGTGCTGTTTTCCCCCTGGCCTTCTGAGGCTGGCTTCACCCAGCTCTGGACCAAGCACTTCCTTGTCTGGCCTGTAGGTCACTCTGCAAAGAGGCCTGTAACACTGGAGAGTGAGCACATCTTTAAGCTCCCTGCTTGCCGACCAGTTTGCTCCCAAGAATACATGCCCTTAGACCTCTGTCCCAGTCAGATGCCCTAATAGCCTTTTTCTACAAAACAGCCCTTATGCGAGAGTCTATGAATGCAGTGAGTGGAGGTGGAGGTTGCAAACTGTAAAGCACCAGAGAATGGCCAAGCGTGACTGCTCTCAGTCAGCCCCTCCCACCCAGTTGAAGCAGAAGCAGGTCAGCTTCTGCACTGGTTTCCAAACCAGGGGCTGCAACTACGTGCACGTCTCTTAGGGATCCTCCAGAGGGTCTGGTGTGGAGAGAGGTCAGGGAGACCATCCTTGCTCAGATCCTACCCTCCACACAAACATGTCCCTGAGAAGAATATACTAGATGTGGCTCCAGATAGCGCATCATGATTCATTGTCTGCATCCTAGTCCCCAGAACAAGGACCCCATTGGGAGAAGGGTTCTGAGAGAGAGGAGAAGCATGCGGAGATCAGAACAGTCAACATGTGGTCTCCATCCTAGCCTGCTTGGTCCCAGGCCACTGCCCTCAGTGTCTCCATGTTCTCGTCAGTGTCCATGTAAATACCATTACCTGTCCTCCCAAGCTCACTCCCCACGTTTTGTTTGATTACCAGCATTTATGTCTGTCCAGAGTCACTGCTTCACTCACCTCTCCCCTCCCTGTTCCCTTTTTCTCCCTCCCTCCCATTCCTCCTTTCCCCTTATTTGGTCACACTGTTCCCTTCGTCCAGGGAGCTTCAGGTTTGGACGGCAGGCCTGGGCCACCGGTGAGTGTCACTTCTCCATCACCCCTCATCCGCCCTGTCCCCACCCCTGGCCTGTGCTCCCTCTTGTTTGTCCCACTGTGGCCTTGTTTTCCCAGTGAGTCCAGCCTCATCCCAGCACCGACACCAGAAAGCTGCGCTCACTTCAGAAATGCTTGTTAAAAAGGCAGCTGGACTTAGTCTAAATTCCCTGTCCATAGTATGTGTCCAGGGGGCGGGGTGAGAAGCCATGTCAGCAGCACTGTTGCTGGAAGAGATGCCTAGCCCAGCCTGGGAGTCCCGCCCATCCCCACCAAACACATCAGTGTCTGTTTGTACCCATCATGCTGTGTTGTCTTCACACTGTAAACTGTGTTCATCTCCTGTCTCCCCATGAAGGCTTTTATCCTCTGTAGCCAGTTAAGTATATGTTGGGAGGGGACAACATTGAAGTTTGAGGGCAGGTATAACATTTAGGAGCATAATGGCCAGTTCTAAATAGTTGGTTTTTGAGCATGTTCTAACCACATCTCTTAATCTCTCTAGCACTCTAACAATTCAGTCATAGAACAAATGATAGATTTAGATCCTCTCTTTCTTCCCCCCACCCCATAATCCTGATTCTAGAAATAAGCATCACCCTACCCTTTAGGAAATGCTAGCCACCTCTTCTTCTTGTGGCAAACAACTAAAGCATCTGAGGAAACTTCCCTTCCTCCCCACCTTGTAATCTCTCTCCCTGAACACCCATGAGGTCTGTAGGACCCCTGTGCCCTTGGTTGTCACATAATCCCTGATAAGGCCCATCACAAGTCATGGTGCTGGAATCACTGGCTATCCAGTGCCCAGGAGGCTGGTTGTCCCTGCCCTGCTAGCCAGTGCTGAATGTGAGCCCTACTCCTCTCTCTTCTTGCAGGATCTTTTTTGAGGTCATGCAAGTTGAAGTTCTAAAAGGGCCTCTGGAGTGATACTCAGGGAATAGATGGACTCAGAGAGCTTCATTCTCAAGACCAAAATCATGCACACAGCCTAGTGAGCTGTGAAAGCACAACCAATCATAACAGGCCTTCCCTGAGGACCTGGAAGTAGATCTCAGAACTGACGTCAACAGAAGCTATCGCTTCCAGAGGCAAGAGAGACTAGCAAGAGTGGACTGAATGCCTATTCTGTGTCTTCATAAAGAAAAGGAAACCAGCACTTTAAAAGGGGATGTGATTTGGCCAAGATGAGGTCTCCCCAATCTCTCTCTGCCGTGGGCATCTATGAAGATGGCCCCAGAGACTCCCACACGTGAGGAACATACACCTGTTTTCTAGGTATTACTATCAGCTTTGCTGTTCCATTACAGCCCCTCTGGGAACAGCCTCTCTCACCTAGGGTATCTTTCCCAGGTGACTGATCAGAGAAGGGAGAATAATCTACACAGTGCTCAATATTTGGCGTGCATTCTTTTTTCAGCCTGCCCGCAACCTAGGAAGTGGATACCAACATTATCTTTCTCATATTACAGAAGAGAAAAATGACACTCAGGCTAAGTAATTCTGGTTTCACAGACTGTGACAGCCTTGGAGGCAGGGTGTGAAGCATTCACATCGGGCAGCTAACTCCAGAGTCCTTATCTTAACCGCCATCCCCATCTGGCCTCCCTGCCTTTCTGATAAGTTCTGCTCCTTAATGTCTGTAGGCTTTCATTCTTCCTTGTCAGTTGCAAAGGGAGCACCGGCAACATTCTTTTGCTCTTTTTCCTTTTCTCCCCCTCATGTGAAGTAAATCAGCATTTTCCTCACTTATTCCGCCACCCTCTACCCTCCGGGTGCCAGGAACCGCCCACAGGTCCAACCCCACCTCCTCACATCCTCCTCTGAGTTGAAAATACTAACACTGAACAGAACCCTAGAGAGCCTCGGAAAGACATTTTGCTAGTCAGGCTGTAAACTAGGAACCAGGAGATGAGGTTTAATTACGCCCTGGCAGTCCTGCTCCGTCTCTAAGCAACACAGCTCTGTTCACTCCCGCTCCCTCCAACTCCCCGGCAGACCTGAGTCAGGAGTGTTTATAACCCACCTTCCTGCCAGGCTAGTGTCGGAGACACCCAAGGCATACTAATGCTCCCTCCCACCCAGCTGGCTCTGGAGAGCCATATGTGGGGGAGAGAAGGCCCATGAGAGGCTGAAGGCCAGGGTTGGGGTCTTTGTGGGAGACGGGCGGGGTGGGCGGTGGCTGGCTGACCCTGCCTCTCTGTGTGCACCTGCATCGGTCTCTGTGGCATGAAGCCCCTCCTGCTGCATGTGGAGCTGTGCCAGCAAAGGGGTGACACCTCACCCTGGGAGGAGGTTAGTGCCCCCTCAAGTGCTTCTGGGAGCAAACTAAGCAACCGTTCTCCTGCCGTTTTCAGCTTTGGCAAGCTTGGTGGTGATGCAAAACAATTTTATTCCAAGAATCTGGCCCTGAGGCAGTGGGGAAGTACTCTCTTCTCCAAGGCCCCCCCAAACCCAAACAGGAACGCGGCCCAGTCGACTGGCTGCCCTGGCCGAGCCAACCCTGAAAACCAAGCCTCTGGGCCTTCCTCATCTGCAGCCTCGGGCGGGCCCCAGGGCTCTCTCAGCCCCATCCCTCATCTTTGCTGTCTTTCAACTCCCCAGGGTACTCCAGGACCAATCGGAGTTCCAGGTCCCGCAGGACCAAAGGGTGAGAGGGTGAGTTGCCCAGACCAGAGCCAGGCCTGCAGGGGTCAGAGCCCTCCCTCTGCAGCCTGCCTCCTGCAGTCCTGGCTTCTAGGATCTATCCTTCCCTTAAATAGAGTGAGTCCTTCATCACCTCTCCACCTGGCGACTCTCACTGCAGCCTGAGGGACGGACCTGCAGGCCTGCAGACAAAGACCTGTAGAAAGATCAAGAAAAGGAATGCTGGGACTCAGAGTCTGATGAGATCTGATAAGATCTCTGGTGGTGTTGTCACTGGAACACCACTAAACTCTGTGATAAGAATTTACTAATTCTAATACCAAAACCAGGCAAAGATAGTATCAGAAAAGAAAACTATAGAGCCATATCTCTTGTGAACATAGACTGTACACTCTGTGATATGGATTTAGTGAAGCAGCAAGCAAATGAGAGCTGGGTCATGTTTTGGAAAAATCAGAGGGACACCAAGAAGCTGGAGTGTTCAGGTCTCTCCATTACTGATCAGGTGACCTAAGTGACTACTGGTCACATGACTCCAAGCTCCAGCCCCCCCATGGAGTGATGTGTGCAAGGGTTGGGGTGCAGGAGAGCTGGAGGTCATTTCTCAGTTATCTTCTCTCCCTGGTGTCTCCATGACCAGAGCTTAGGAGGTAGAAGGGCCACTGGGGGCATCTATTGAGTTCTCTCCAGAGCAAGTCTCCTTGTCCACTGTCTACCCACCTGTCCACCTGTCTCAGGCTGAAGGAGACATGGCAGCATCTGTGTGGTAGGGGGTGAACAGTGTGGAAAGTGTCAGAAGGGGACACAGAGTTCTCTGAGGTCACACCCCCCCACCAGGGAAACCAGAATTGTCTTCTCTGGAGATGTGACACTTGGCAAGAGTGTCAACAGAAGCATGAATGCTCTCTTTCCTGCTCTTACATCTGCCTCCCTCATCCACTTTCCCCACTGACTGGTCACCTCCCTGCTTATACCACAGCCTGGTCTGTACTCCCAGGCCATCACTCAGCTTTTCTACTGGGCCGAGGACTTGGGCTCTGGGCAGCCACAGAGCATGTGAGGAGGGGTTTCTGGTGCACCATCTGCCAAGATTTGAGGAGCTGGAGAAGTTCCCATTGTTTTGTGAAAATAAAAACAAACTAATGGAAGGTCATGGTCATAGTCATGGTCATGAGAGTTCATGGTTTCCTTCTCCTGTTGCAGGGCAGCAAAGGAGACCCTGGGATGACAGGACCAACGGGAGCAGCTGGGCTTCCTGTAAGTCTCCTGGATGAGAGGTTTCTCCTCTCACCTTCCCCCTCCAGAAGCTGCGTCCAAATCCAAAAGTCCAGAGCTTAAGAGTCACAAATCAGGGGCCAAGGGACAATTCTCATCTCTGTGACATGGAGCTGCCCACTACCAAGTGGTCAAGGCACTCAGGCTTTCCTGCTGGGCATTGTTTGATGTAAAACTCCAGGACACATGGCCTGTCTTACAGTAAATCCTCAGCAGGGTGGATCATGTGCTTGACCACCGTATCACAGGCCCCTTCCACTGTAAGCTCTCCTACCTGCAGGGGGCGCTCACACATAAATACAGCACTGTCCCTGCCCTCATGCAAGGTCTGGTCAGGACAGCAACCGAGTCAGGCCCAAATCCCTATCCTACAAGATGCTTCATTTGAGAGCACCTCTCCATTGCTCTGTTATGAAAGTTCATTACTGACAACAGAACCAGAACTGATGCTTCTTCCCATCTCCTGGAAGACTTTGCCCATTCTATGGAGGTTGCCCGGGCAGCTTTCTTTGGACTGCATAAACCGGTAACAGGCAACTAGTCCTTGTGTCCACTCATTCCCCGAGCTGAAGAATGGCTGGTTCTCTGCACCTTGAACAGAGGATCTGAAAAGCTAGCAAATCATTCTCCCAATAAGAACCTGGCAAGGTGGTGTTATGGACCTGCTTCTGCCAGGCGTTATCTGTCCCCTACATGTCCTCTGAGCCTGGCACTCATCAGCATAAGTGATGGTACAAGAACGTGGCCACAGGCTCTGGACCACATTGGCTATGGTCAAGAACCAGAATTGCACTCCTGGCTTTGCCATAGCTCATCGTCAGGTGACTTGAACAACTGTCTCCTTTGGGTAAAATGCGGTGTGCTTAAGTCATCTCCAGTGGCTCAGTAAGTTGTTTTGTGCACCTTGGGAGGCAGGAGAGTGACCATTCTGTGTCTTCTCTGATTCACTGCAGGGTTTACATGGACCTCCCGGCGACAAAGGCCACCGGGTAAGTCAGAGCCCTCACACCTCGGCTCCAGTTACTAACGTCTTTACAATGTGGTGGAATGATCAATTGAGGCTTCCCAGCCCAACTTGGCAGATACAATTGTTTTCCCTGATAAATTATCCTAAATGAAAAGCTTTCTAGTAAGAGGCTTCATATACGGCAGGCAGGTGCCTAGGATGGATAATCTAAAATTAAACAATGGCAGACTGGGTGCCTTGGTGGCCACCAGATTATCACTGTCCTCTGGTAACAAGAGTCCCACGTCCAACTCTTACTGTGTAGCCCTGATAATGGGCCTCAGAGTAGTATTTTCAAATCCATCATTATCTGGTCCTAGCCTCCTAAAGCTTGGTTTCGTCAGGCATGCAGACCACTTGGGAGAAAGAAAATAAATTCCGGTTCTGAGAATGAGCACACAGTCACTGTAAGCAGCCAACCCTTTACAAAAAGCTACTACAACCTTTATTTCTCTTGGAAAGACCTGACAGGTCTATTAAATGTCTTGGTGGCTTGCTAGGCCCCTTGCTTCCCCTTTGGCTCCGCCATCTTTACCAGGACCATTAACTGAATGTCCTGGATACACAGTCACCTGGAGGCATAGGAAACATGGCTCTGGCATTAGCGTCCACCAGTGGTTAATATATCTGACCAGGAGAAGACGTATGGATTCAAATTTCCTTTCTGGAGGATCTTTCTCATCTGCCCCTTCATTAGATAAGTTCTCTGATGGATCAAATCCTAAAAGCCCAAGAAGGTATTCCAGAGGGCCATGAATTCCAAAGACATAAGCATTAGAAAGGGAGGGAGCTCTGGTGGCCTAGTGGCAAGACGGTTCAAATCCACCAGATGCTCTGCTGGAAAACGAGGGGCAATCTCCTCCTGTACCAGTCAGATCTGATTTGACGATACATATAAAAATAACACAATAAAAATTAAAAAATAAAAATAAAAAAAGAGTTAGAAAGGGAGCTCTCGTGGTAAGAATCTGCACTACAATCCTGAAGGCACTCAGTTCAAATCCACCAGCTGTTCGACGGGAGAATGATGGGCAATCTCCTCTGAAAACCCGCTGGCGGGTCAGCTATGGATTGGTTCCGACTCCATGGTACACAACAACAAGAGTTAGAAAGGAAGAGTGAAACAGATAGATGGAGAAATAATTCTGAGAATGACAATAAAACATACCAGGCCTCGGGTCTTTGGGTTGATCTTTGAACCATTTTCATGAAATGAAGCGCCAGGCCTGTATGTTCTATCTAGCACCGATTCGTGCCATTTCTTTCCATTAGAGACACATTTATTGAGCACTCTGACAGTACTAATTTCCTCACAGGTAGCTGGCTGGTCAAAAGCACATCTATGTGCCTCATATATTCTATAAACTAAGAGTCTGCAAAGAGAGCACTCCCCTAACCAAAGTGTTTCATGGGAAGATCAAGGTTTGAAACCACTGTAAAAGCAAAATATCTGCTCCCAGAAATGTAGCTAAGCTTTTTAAGCAGAGCTGAAAACTCTGCCATTAAAGAATTTAGGCCTCAAACAATTGCTCATTCCACCTCTTCATTGGTTTATTAACTTCCTTTCTGGTTCATTTCTAATAAGTTCTTGCTTTCTTTTTAGCTTAATATTTTAAAAACCTACTTCTTAAGACTTTTTCAGCTGACTTGAAGCAAAAATCATTTGAAAGTTGTAAAGTCAGACCAGTGAGGGTCGTTGTGTGGTTCTGGGGCAGAGACAGTGAAGGCCAAGAGTCTTTGTAACTCTACGGAGGGCAAGAAATGGAAGCTGATGGCTCTGAAGGGATGTTTGCTGGATGTGCCAGTGAGACTTCTGGAATCAGTGATTAAACTATTCTCTACTTCTTATTTCCTAAAGTTTTATCTATTTCCTCCATCCCATGATATGTCTGTGTTTCATTGACTATGCAAAGGCATTTGACTATGTGGATCACAACAAATTGTGGCTAACCTTAAGAAGAATGGAAATTCCAGAACACTTGATTGTGCTCAATGTGAAACCTATACTTGGACCAGGAGGCTGTAGCCAGAACAAAGCAAAGAAACACTGCATGTTTCAAAATCAGGAAGAGAATGCATCAGGGATGCATCCTATCCCCATAGCTTTTCAATCTATATGTGAACAGATCACTCGGGAGGCTGGGCTTTATGAGGAGGAATGTGACATTAGGATTGGAGGAAGACTCATCAACAGCTTGCATTATGCAGATGAGACAACCTTGCTTGCAGAAACAGAAGGGGACCTGAGGCATTGGCTGCAGAAGGTCAAGAATAGCAGTTTTCATTACAGATTGAAGCTTACCATCAAGAAAATAATGTTTTTCACCACTGGATGAGTTGACACCTACCACCATTATAGATGGGGAAAAGATATCAGTTTGCTTGGTTCCAAAGTCAATACTCTTGGCAACAGCAGTCAGGAAATCAAAAGACAAATTGCATTAAGAAAATAGTGCTAGTCTAGAGATTAAGATGTACATGTTATACATCAGAGAGCTGAACAATGACTAAAGATGACAGAAGGAAAATCAATGGCTTTGAGTTAGGGTGCTTGAGAAGAGTCTTGAACATACCATGAACCATCAAGAGAATATACAAGTCTGTCCTGGACAAGGTAAAACCAAGTTGCTCCTTGGAGGCAAGGATTTTGAAGCTCCACCTCACATATTTTGGGCATGTTGCCAGGAGAGGCGAGTCCTTAGACAAGGACATCATGCTTGGAAGGGTGGAGAGACAGCACAAGAGGAAGATCCTGGATGAGATGGATGAATACAGTAACTGGGACAATGAAGGTAGGTGTGTGTCAGAGGCAGTGAGACTAGCTCAGGAGAGGGCAGTGTTCAGAGCTATTAGGCATAGGGTAGCTATGACTTGCAGGTTACACAATGACACTTAGCAACAACATCATGTAGTAGAAATCAAATCCAGAAAACAAAAAATTAAATTAACCTTCTTTTGAGTGCACAAGAGTTAGTTGATATGTCTGAAGAAGCAGCCTTCGTTGGAGAGATCTGATTCTTGGGATTTGACTCTATATGTCTCCACTAAATCCCATCTCGTCATTTAGACCCTTTCATTCCACCAGACCTAATTGGAAGTTGGAGGGTATTAAGGCTTCCAAAACAAAGAAAGATCTTGCCCAAGCCAACTCAAAGACTTTTCCATGAAAATTCTTCTGATGCTAGAAGCTCTGAACTTTGATCAAGGTGAAATACCAGAAATAGCTCAAACATTTTTGTTAAAAGCTTTGTTATGACTTGTAAATGGGGAAGGTAGAAGTGTTCAAAGCTCTTTCAAACTCCTTCCCATGTTTCAAGGGCTGCTTCTGTAGGGCAGTTCCATGCCTGTAGAAAGGCTCCCAGTAAGTGCACCATAAACAAGCATTTTGCTGTTCATATTAAACAAGACACAGCTTTTAGACTGTGCTTCTTATATAGGGTCAGGAATTAAAATAATAGCTAGAACACATGTCCAGTTGCATCCATGGATGACTTCCTTTTTTGCTGTGAGAGAAGAAGTGGATGGTGATCTGCTGCCAATCTCTGAGGCTTTGGTCAAAGATTCCATAGAAATAGTCTGATGAAAAAGCAGGAGAAATGTGGAATAGAACTTCAAGTTCTCATGGAATCCAGACTTTGTGAATCCATGGAGGCTGGACGATCTCCTACAGAAATCACTCAATCCTAAGTATTAAACTCAAACGGTTTCTAAAACCACCTGCTTTTGAAACAACACTCCTTTAGTGAGTTTCTGTTTATGATGATGGGAAAATTAGGTAACAATTAGTGGTGATGGTTGCACAGTTTGATTAAGGTCATTTATATCATGGACTGTGAATGTGAAAAAGATTTCAAACTGGTAAATGCTGTGTTATATATATTTACAAAAATAAAAAAATAAAACTTCTCCATGTCCCACCAGAGGCTGGTCTTCAGGCCTCTGCTCTGTCCTGGAAGGTAGTAGGACCTCATCATGGATCCTTATGTATTCTTATCGGAGAACAGAATGGGATTTTCTAAGAAGATGATAGCTGTGCTGGTGGAATGTTTTGCCCTGTCACTAAGGGCATTGTGCCTGGCCCTAAGCCGCTCTCCATGAATTTGGCCCCCATGCCACTTTTAGAATGAAACTCCAGTTAAAAGATAAAGGATGGTAGGAATCTAGCAATTGGATCATCAGGAAAATTGGGTGGACCACACTGAAGCATGGATTGGCTTAACTGTAACAGTGCAGTTGAGCACACAGAATTCATAAGGATGGCACAGGATAAGGCAAGGTTCAGAGATGTTGTTCAAAGGGTCGCTATGAGTTATAGTCAACTCAATGGCACCTGGCAACAACTATGATGGGTGATGTCATTGCACAGCTGCCACAAGTCAACTGAAAATATCTTATGCAAGCTCACTGGCTTCTGAGATGTTCTGAGTGTGTGTTTGTGTGTGTGTGTGTGTGTGTGTGTGTGTGTGTGTGTGTGTACGCACGCGCACGCGCGCGCATGGGTGTGTTGCCTCCCCAATTAGTCCACTTTGCCTCCTGTCTCTCCCTCATAACTCTTTGGGCCTAGGCCTACTCCTTCCATTATCTTCTCCAATATTGTCCCTCTAAATATGTTCACTCTGCATAATCTCATGACCCTCATCATTTTCTTTCCCTTCCTCAGCTTCACTTTATTTCCTCTAAAATCTATTTGTATATGCTTATTTACTTTTAAGAAATTCTGCTCCTTGGCTTTGTTAGCACTTTTCCTCTGAACCAGCTAGAATGTCACTCTGGGGAGGGGAGGATGTGGATAAAGCTACACCTCTCACGTCTTTAAAGGGCTTCTTCTGTACCCTTAGAAACGACACCCAGAGTTTGAGGTACTCATCATACAAGTCTGAACAGTCCCTGACCCTCTGTTACCCTCAGACCACGTATTCAAGAAGCTCCACCCACCCCCTTCATTAGCAAACTTAACCAATTCTCATTTTTACACTGGTCTGACCCAAACAGACTAAGGTCACACAGTGCCAGGAAGCTTGGCCACGGGCTTCCCCATCCAAAGGACTTCTGATGCTAAAAGCTCTGATTGTCCACTGCTTGCGGTACTTAATCGCCATACTGTGCTCATTGGTGGGCAATGAGAATGGAATCTCATCAGAACCAATGGAATGAAAGAGTTCTCCCTAATCTCCAGATACATGTCCTTGTCAGCACATGTCCTAAATAAGGACTGAGTTTGAGAAATTAATTTAGGACAATACACTGGAAATGGCGGGAAACCTCTGAAATCAAGAAATTTGGGTACTTTTAAAGATCAAAGTTTACTCAGAAGCCTTCTTTTCTTCTGCCTCTTTTGAATGAGCTTTTGCCCGGCAGCCTCCCACTCCAGGAAGCTTGACGCCTCAGAACTTGCCTCTGTGGCAGCGTTGGCTCTGACTCTGGTGACCATTAATAATGACTTTTACTATTATCATTATGAGCCGCTATCATTTCTTTACTGAGCATATAAACATTTAATGTTCCCAAATACCTCAGAATAAAATGTTTGAGGCAAGTGTGATCCCTATTTTACAGTTGAAGAGACTGAGGCTCAGAAAAGTTACATCATTTCCCAAAGCCGTGCTTCATATAAACTGACAGAGCCGGCGCTGATGCCAAGCCTTTCACCTGATCAACATACCTCCTACTGGTCTTTATGGTTTCACCACCCTGAAGTAATACTAAAAGAAGTTCCTGTGCATTAGACCCAGAGGAGAGGTCTAGAATGACTCCCCAAGGTAGCCTCGAGCCCCCTTTTAAGGAAACCCAGAATAAAAACACTCAAAATCAAATGCATACAGAAGTGAAGTTTCACTTTAAAAAATAACTCTTCACAGCCCTCTCTTTGGGGAGTGGCCCTGGCATGGACTAATTTGGTTTTGATGTGGAAAGATGATCTACACTGCAGCTTCTCAGAAACAAACAAATTCTGGGAACTGGCATGTCCACATGCGAATGGCCATCTATGGCTTCTGACCAGGATGGTTAAGGAACACACCTAGATGTTGCCTAAGAGCCAGGGGGCCTCCCATGATCCCTGTACATGCATGTACCTAGGGCACATCGACATGAATGCACATGCAGGTACATATGCACGTGTACATATACACGTGTGCACGGATGTATGCACCCAGCCATGCACATACACAGCACAAGCACATACACATTCACACATACACACAGATATACGTACATGAGGCATATATACATACATACCCTAACATAGCTGTGCTTACACTCATTAGACACTCGGGACTCAAAAATCACTTTGCTTGTTAGCACAGTATCAAAGAGATGGAAGTCAGGACAAAAGTTGGCAGCCTTTCAAAACCAGACCTTCAGAGAGAAGGAAGCCCTCCCCATCACAGACCCAATCTGACCACTGCACCCTTCCTCATTTCCCTCCAACTCTAGCTCTGAGCTCTACTGCTTCCCGCTGACACCCCACCACCCTCAGCCAAAGTCCCCGTGCCTTTTGGGGTGCTGTGACCCCAGATCCTATCAGGGGAAATAGCCTAATGAATCTCTTTCTCCACTCTTTAAATTTTTTTTTTCTTCTTCTATCTCTTAACTTTAACACGTGGATGATCCTAAAGTTTTGATGTTATTTTTTTTTCTTGGACTAAACCATTATTTGCAGGGGGAGAGGGGGAAGAAAGGCTCTAGAGGGCCAAAAGGGGATAAGGGAGACCAAGGAGCGCCCGGATTAGATGCCCCCTGCCCGTTGGTATGTTTTTCTTTATTGTTTGCATTGTTCTGGGTTTTTTCCCTTGAGGTTTATGAGATGGAAACAAAGAAGGCAAATAAACTGAGATTCCAATAACCACACGGAGGCTGCCGGGATCTGCCCCTGAATTTGGCCGGTGAAATTCTACCGGCTGCTGGGTCTCCTTAAAACCACAGCTGTAAATAATTCCAGCCAAATCCCTTTCCTTTGAAGATGCAGAAACAATTGATGTGTGGAAGGGAAGAGACCAGAAGGAAAAGGATTTTCCCAACAGAGGCCTCAGCTCCAAGCTCCTGACTGGCGTTGGGAGCTGGGATTTGGGATTCAGGGATTTGCCTTCTTGGGTTGGTGGCCACCTCAGCTTGGGGACCACCAAGTCACACTGTCTGAATCCTCACTGGTCAGGATGCAGGACTCCAGGGCTAGCATCTTCACAGCCCGCCGATGCTCAGGGCATGCAGAGCAGGGCCAGTCAGAGGAATTTTTATAGACATTCTCCCACTCTAATAGTCACTGACCTAAAATCCTTAAACTTCAGATCAAAATCAGAAGACAAACTCCCACAGCCTGCCTTTCCCCATCTCTCCAAAAGAGCCAGCTGTAGTCAATTCAGCCCCAACTCACCACGACCCACGTATGTCAGAGGACAGCTGTGCTTCCTGGGATTTTTTAATGGTTGTTTCATAAGCAAATCACCAGGCCTTTCTACCAAGGTACCTCGAAGGAGGCCTGAACCTCCAACCTTTTAATCAGCAACCGAATGAATTAACTGCACCACCCAAGGTATTCCCAACAAAACAATCATTAATGCATGTGCTCTGTGTGTTGGGCATCTCAAATGCCTTTTAAGTCTATTTGAAGGCTCTGAAAATGAGGATCCACTCAAGATGAGACGTGTCTGTGTTTACTCCGAGTGAAGCCACATTCACTCAGAGGGGCAAGTGGCACCACATTCAGATGCTGAGCACTGCAGGGAGCTGGTGAGAGCACGAGAGTGGAGTTGGGGAGGCAGGGGTCTACTGTTTATAGAAACTGAGAGTCCTGCATCCTGGCCATCACAGGTCTGGGCCTCTGCTCCACACAATCGGAGCTGGCCAGTCTGCACTTCAATAACCACCACGGTTGGTTTTGTGAACAGGGACACCGAGGTTTTAAAGGAGAGAAAGGGGAGCCGGGGTTACCAGGGCTGGACGGACTGGATGCCCCATGCCCATTGGTATGGCATCACCCTCCCCTTTCCTGCATGGCCAGTCAGGCATCCTCACCTGTGTGGTTTGTACCTGCATGCCTTTCCAGCCACTGTCTTTTACCCTCTTTCCCTACCTGTTCCCTCTGTAGACACCCTGGGCCGCCCGCCTTGGCTGCTCCTCCAGCCAGGGTCCCCCTCTGCATGCAGTTGGTCACTGTTTCCTTGACTTCCTTCTCCACCTGCTTACAAATCACCTCATCTTAATGTGAGCCAGTGACCCTCCTCAGCCCAAAGCAGCTTTGGCCACCTCTGATCCTCATTCCAGAATTTCTTCTAAGCCAGTCTGCACTCAGAAATATAATGCTGGGGAGGGAGTCTGTGGACAAGTCCTTGGAGTCCTTGAAGCTGTGGCTTCTCCTTCGTGTACTGCAGTTCATCCAGTAAGCAACGGCTGAGCACCTGACCACTGCTGACCTGCTGGGGGTTCCCTGAGTGGCCTGGGTCAGCTCCTCATGCTGCCCCCTTCCCATCTTGTGACCTGACAGAGAGGCACTCTCATAGCACAGCCACAGGAGAGGAGAAGTTCTGTGATGAGGGAGAACAGGAGCCTCCTCTCTCAGCTGAAGTCTGGGGTCACTGCCCTGAAGACGTCAGCAGAACGGGGGCCACTGTCCAAGATCAGACTTTTAGCTTCAGTCCCAGAAGATAGAACAAGACCCTCCCTTAGGTCCCATTCATTCATCTGCAGGAGGTTCATCACTGAATGAATTATCTGGAAGTAAATGGAAAGATGAGAATGTAGTTATGGAGAAGGAAGGAGACCCTCGTCCAAGCCTGTCTCTGGTCCAAGCAGTGGCCACTTTGTTTCTAGCAGGCCCGGTCATTCTCTAGGTCATTCCAGGCCTCCACCCCCCACTTGTTTGCAATACTAATTGACAGGGAAGCCGGAGAGGAAGCTTCATTCAAGGCAGAAGCAGTGCGCTCAGGAGGGTCTTGCTTTCCCTAAGTGTCCCAGTACGTGTGATGTTCTTGGAACTACCATCCTACCTGCAACAGTCACATTAGAACTTGGGCCTCACAACCCCTCACAATTCTCCTTGGAGAAGACTCGGAACTTTAGGACCAGCGTGTGCAACTAGAGAGCACAGAACAAGCATGGCCGCAAGCAAAACAGCACACTTCCTGTCCCACTGTAGAGCCACCAGCCACATTGTCCCCAGCAAACAGTGGAAATAGACATCTTCCCCACAGTGGGGCCGACCTGCACTAATCCTCAGCCAGCTCCTCCCTCTGCCACTCTCTTCTGCAGCATCTCCTTCCCACCACCTGAGCACCTTCTCTGGGGCCCTGGCCCCCTGCTCCTCCCCACATGACCTTCCACTCGCGTCGGCCTGCCCTGCCCTCCATTGTCCCCTTCACTGTCCTCGTGCCAATGGGAATGCTGCTCCTGTCCCTTCCAGAGTCCGCGTGAAGTTTGTGTACTTCGGGCTGCAGGTCATGCTGAAATGATGGAATGCACCCTTTCTCCTGCGGTGCCCTCCCCAACCCACAGGGGAACGTGAAGGTCACACTTGTTTGACCCTTAATACATAGTGGTGCTTCCTCCAGTAACATTCCTGTCATGTGTGATTAGTCTATTAATTTTGCCCTAGAGTTATACATATTTTCCCTTTCTCGTTTCTCATGTTTTCCCGGTCCTCTGTGTTGGGTTACTGTGTAAATGGAGGGGGAAAGGAGGTGTTGATTTTTTATTTAAAATAACTAGATTTTTTCCACCCTCTGTGACAAGCTGTTACCTGTCAAGCAATGAAAGGTTCAGGTGCCTGAAGGGCATTTAGCTGGCCTCCATTCTCCCTCTCTCGGGACTGACCTGAAACCTAGGTCCCTAGGGCACCTGTGTCCATCCCGAATCTCTTCCTTTGCCTGGCACCTGGAATTCTAGACTCTGGACTAAGTACCAGATCTTCGCTCTAGTTCAACACTGTCCTCACCCTACCCCTTGTTTCAGGAAGATGTCTAGATCCCCATACCCCCACCTAGGTGTGGTAGAGAAGCCATCACTGGGGACATAATACTTATAGTATATATATAGTATTATGTACCCAGTGCTATTATACTAAGGGGCCAAACAGGGCACAGTTTATCTCACTTTGCTTCTAAATTTTGCCCCAAAGTAGCGGCAACATTTAAGGCTATACCAGAAGCCCTGTGTTCTTGCTGAAGGCATTAAGGTTAAACCAAGCACAGGGTTCATCCCTTTGCATCCCCCAACTATATTCCTCTTCAGAAGCAAAAAGAAAATGGTAAACGTGGGAGATGACATAGAGGTCAGCTTAATACAGCTTCCCACTCCTCAGGCTTCACAAAAGAGAACAATTGAGGCCCCCAAGTGCTGACTTACACCCTTGGATCTCCCAAGATCCATCCAGTGGCTACAGGGTATTAAACCTCTGCTTGCTCAACCCACAGCCAAAGAGAGTTCCGCCTCAGCCTCACACTGTGGTTACAGGAGATTAGCCAATGGGAAGAGAGCAGATGTGTTTCCTGTCCCTTCCCAAGCTCTGACTTGAGGCAGAGAAAAGAAAGAGGCAAGAATGCTAGAACTCACCCATCAGCTATCACGTGTTTGGCCCTTTTTAGCTCAGTATTCCTGCTTGGCGGGCAACTACTGAGCATTTCAGCCTCTTGCCTTCCTTCCTCCCTACAGGGTGAAGATGGTCTACCAGTCCAAGGCTGCTGGAACAAGGTAAGGCTTCCCAGGGGCTTTCGCTACCCTGGGGCAGAGATGTACCTAGAATTGCAGCATCCTAACAGTGAAATAAGGCAAGCAGGATGTCCATTCTGGGCCCTTTTGTCAACAGATACAATATGAATCTAGAAAGGCACTATCTCAGTTACAGGTGCCCATGAAATATTCCATGACCTGCCTTCTACGGTATTAGCAAATACCATTGTGTGGAATTTACATGTGGCCACGAAGGTAACATCTTTAAGCTTTGAGTGGTCAATTTATATGGTATCCTTCCTCCAAGGAGTTCAAAACTGTGTTTTTAAATTAAATTCTAAATAATCTCAGTAAAATTAAAGTACTGATGAGCTACTCTCCTAGTTTATATACAAGGTCATATAAGCCACACAATGACATTTATTCAGCTGTAGGGTATCTAAGTTGCCTAAACTATGAACTCATATGACTTGAGTGCCTCCTTATAGAGAATGTCCAGCTCAGCTATCCTTGGCCTTGAACTTCAGGCTTTCTCACATGTAACCTGAAGTACAATCTCTCTTGGATTCCCAGAATTCCCACCAGCATTGGGTTTTCATTTAGTCACACTGTCTTTGCAGTGACCATCGTTAAATCAGTGTGGAGCCACCTGGCTGTCACCTTACACACAGTCACCTTATTCATCCAGGGCCCCCTAAAGCACAAGGTTCATCAGCTTGATGAACCCAACTTGGTCTCATAAAAGTTACCAGCTCCTTTAACTCCCCACAGAAGCCATCACCAATTCTCTCTTCATCACTTCTGGCTCAGAGATTTCACCAACCTTCCTCTCCAGTGGCCTTGGGGTGTTGGTTCATTCTTATAAAGGACTAGAGACCCCAACAAGTTTCAAGTTTTAGGCTTATTCAGTCCTACTAACAATGACATGAATGAGCAAGTCCCTGCTAAGATGCTTTGAATCTCATTGGTTCTTGGGATTAGATGAAAGTAGGAAACCTCAAAGGAACCAGGCCCTAAGTTAAGTATCCAGCTATTGGGGTCCCTATTGTGCCCCTAATCAGAGGAAAGAAAAACTTAACCTCAAGAGAGGTGTCTCCCCTGAGCCTGCCCTTGATCCTCTTGTTGAATTCCATCCTAGGCTTCATGAAAGTTCTACAGGAGCTGTGAAAGTGTGTCAAATAAGACCCCCAACTCCTTGCTCACTAAGAAGAATATCTTCTTCAAGGTTGCTGACGATGATTGGGAGATAGGAAGGGTTGAGCTTAACCATTGAGGACAGTCATTATAAAAAACCACAGTGTCTTGCAGCCGGTAAAGAAACTCATACCAATTGGCTCACCATCACTTTTGTCTGGAAGGTGCGCAATTAAGCATCCTGCCTCTTCTAGGCAGCATAGAGAGAAAGCGCCCTCTAGTGGAACGTGAACCCTTCATTTTTCCACCCTCAGGAAGAGATGAGAATCATTTCTTTGAGAGTTCCCCAGAACTCTAGTCAGAGCTCCCATCCACCCCAGCACAAGCTCCACTTTCCAACAAAGTAAACTAACCTCCACAGGCCCGCTCAGACTAACTCTATGTTGTTTCCTTTCTGTTTTTTTGCAGTGATGCCTCTAACCTTGGACTGGCCTGTGTGTGTGTTTGTACATAGAATATTTATTTTTATACAGTTTTCACTTTTTGAAAGTGCCTGACGTATGATGCATCTTACAGATTATTAAAATGCAAACTCTGCATATTTTGTACAGAAAATGTCAACCTCCTCCCTTTTGTTTACAAGATTTTTTTTTAAGTCCACGTCTCTAATACACTTTTTGTTTGTGAGTGCGGTTGTAATGTTTGCATGATATTTGTGCACACTTATTAAGTATTGAAGCTTAATAAATTATTTTGTTCTGGTGCCAAAGGGGGCCATCAGCATTCAGGTGCTGGCTAGCTTATGTGTGAATTCACATAAATACGAAAGGTGGCATATGCCAACCGGGGTATGTCTGAGAATATTTTCAACTCTATGGATTTTTATTATTAAAAAATATGAAACTTGCAAATTCATTATCCTGGTTAATCATTAAGTGCAATATTTCTTAGAAAAGCAGAGAGCCTCGGAAAGGGCTCCTTAGAGGTACAGGGAAGTATTTTGGTCAAAAGGAGGTAGAGAAATCATGTTAAACAACATCTGTAATTCTATCAAGGAGCTCTGGGGTGCATAGTGCACTGTGAACCAGGAGGTCAACAGTTCTAACCCAATAGCTGCTCCCCAGATGGGCAAATGTCTTCCCCACTAAGATCTACAGCCTTGTAAACCTGATGAGGGGTTGCTGAGTCAGAAGGGCTCCACAGCAGTGGGTGGGTGGTTATGTCCATTAGGAGCCACAGTGCACAGTGTGTTATTTTTTGGACTTCTGACCTAAAGGTGATGGGTTTGAATCCAGCAGCAGCTCCTCAAGGAAAAGGCATCCCCTCTCATAAAGATTTGCAATCTCAGAAACCCAGTGGGAAGTTCCCAGGAATTGTAATGAACTTAATGGAAGTGGATTATGTCCGCTGTCTTGGAGTATCACAAAGGCTTGGCTGATAACCAAAAGGTTGGTGGTGGTTCAAGTCTACCCAGCAGCACTCGAGAGAAAGGCCTGGAGAACTTCTTCCCCAAACTCAGCTTTTGGGGGTTTTTTGTGTTGTGTGGGTTTTTTTAATTTTATTAATTTTAATGAACATTTACAGAGATTTTGGATTTCCATTCCTTCATTGTTGCACTTTTCTCCCTGCCTGCCCATCCCTCCCCTCCAGTTTGCTCTTCTCTTTGAAAAGTAAAAGAAAAATTCCTTCATTGGTATACAATCCCCACCCCCAGCCCCAAATACACTCCACTCTGCAACCTTCATTCTGGACTCTTGTGATAACCGTAATACCCTATCATATATCCCTTTTAAACTGTTCAGCTTTTGAAAACCCTTCCATTATGACACACGCGGAGATTGTCAGGAGTTGACATTTACTAAACAGCCATTGGTATCATGTCTCTTAGGACATATGCCAGGTTCAAGACAGTACTGTTAGAGATAGAAGTCACCTTTTTGTACTGGCAGTTACCAGGATTTGAAGAGCCATTTGCTCTTGCTTTTGGTTTCTGTTTTGTTGGAGTTTTTAAAACATGCGCTTTTTTTTAGAACAATTTTTTATTTACAGAGAAATTGGGCACTAATTGCTGAGTTCCTGTACACTCCTTCTCTCTGCCGTTATTAACACCGTTCTTCAGTGAGTACATTTACCACAAATGAACCAGTCCTGGCACATGATTAACTATAGTTCTGAGGTTACATTACGGTTTATTCTAAAAGCCCTGTGGGTTTTGATAATGGATGAAGTGTTTGACCACTGCTTTTCATACACAATCATTTCACCACCCACACAATGCTCAGCACCCACCTGTTTGAGGGTGATTTTCCCCCCTTTGGGATTGTGGGCCTGAGCGTCAGCTGCTGCTGACTACGGCCATGTTATTGTTAGGGATTGGCAGGCCACTTAGACAAGAGATTGGAGAAAACTTTGCCTCATCTGTCATTCCCTGCCAGCAAAGAACATTCAGAAAATGCTTATATATCTAAAAGTTAATCCTTTCTAATCATGGATCTGTTAAAAAAACAAACCATTGCTGTGGAGTCAACCCCCATCATGGCAGCCCCATGTGTGTTAAAGTAGTACTAAGCTCCCACAGAGTTACACTGTCAACATAAAGTCACTGGGTTCAAATTCACCAGCAGCTCCACAGGAGAGAGATGGGCAGTCTCCTCCCATGTGATGTGCGGCCTCTGAAAGCCCATTGAAGGGTCAGCTGTGAGTCACTTGCACCTCTACAGCATACAACATGGGTTTTTGTTTAAAAAAAAAGTAGATGATGAGTCCTTTCATCTGAGGCATCTCTGGATGAGGATTTCTGTGGCATAGTGTCCATGGTATAGCATACAGATTTGTTGTTTGAGTCTGATTTAGGACAGAGTTCTGTTCCAACGACTCTGTTGTAAGTCAGTTCTGATATAGTTAAATACTTCTTTTCCCTCTTTTGCCTTCATTTCATTTTCATGGTCTGTTGTATGGCAGTGTTGCTAGTAAACTTCTATCATCAACAAAACACAGTCCAAAAAGCCTATGTACGACAAAACATTGCTTGTAGTACATATTGCCAATGCTAAGATGCTCTCCCCTAAAAAGGGCATATCCATAACTTGAAAGTGTCATGAGACAAGGACTGCATGTATTTTTAACATAATTTGAATCTTCTCAAGTCCTTGAGAATAACAGATTACTTAGGTTGTCTGTATTTTCAGTTCTCTTTGTGCATCCTTTCTTCATAGATAAGACAAAAGCAAACTCAGTCCACACACAATCACACAGACGCTAATTGAGTGGGTCCCTCCTTCATGGGCTCTCTGTCACCTTGGAAGGGGTGAGTCTTGTACACATAGGACCACATGGTGACTGCCCAGCATCCTTATTCCCAGCGTCCGCTCATCATTGCTTCGGTGGAACAACTTTGCCCGTCACTCTGGGCTTTCTCCCGTGAAAAGTCAAAAAGGTTGGACCAGACCTTATCCATGTAGTCATCAAACAAAGCTCAGCTGTCCCTTGCCCACGTGGCTGAAAGCTCTGGCTAGGACTTACTCTGTTGTTGTTGTTATGTGGTGTCTATATGGACAATAACTCTGTACTCTGCCCTGTCCTGAGCCAGCCTCACCATCTCTGACACACCTGACCTCATTGACACAGTCACTTTATCTCTCTCATTTGGTGTCTTCATTTCCTGCCCTGACCCTCTGCCCTTCCAAGCATGATGTCATCTCCAAGAACTGGCTTCTCCCATCAACATGCCCAAAGTATTGAGACAGAGTTTCAAAATCCTGGCCTCCAAGGAGCAACCTAGATTCACCCTCTTAAGGACAGATCAATTTGTTCTCTTGGCAGTCCATGGTATGTTCAATACTCTTCTCCAGCACCACAGCTCAAAGGTATCGGTTCTTCTTCTGGCATCCTTATTCACTGTCCAGCTCTCAGATGCCCAGGGACTATTAAGGGAGAGCATTATGTCAGCAGCCCTCCATTCCCGGCACGCTTTTTACCTGAACCAGATTCCCAGGACCCTGTTCAGGTCCAATTACCCATCAGGCCGACGAGCATAGAGCCCTGGGCTCACAGACCCTCCATGAGATGGACGGACACAGTGACTGTAGCAATGGGCTCCAGCACATCAGAGAGTGTGAGAACAGCCCAGGAGAGGGTGCAGTTCAGATCTGTTGTTCACAGGATTACTGGGAGTAGTAATCGACTCCACGGCACCTCACAGCAACAAACAAGAGTGCTTTCATTTTCCTTTCTTTTCAAATCAGAAGGAAAGGCTAAATATCTAGTAATGAATCCATCCTGGATTATATTGTCCCTAGACCAGCACAGTCATGAAGTACACTATCTAACCCTTTTTATAGAGCACTCACTGTGGGCTCTGACTCACAGTTGCTCTCCATCAGGCTTCAGAGGCTTTGGGGCACAGTGAGAGGAGACTGTCCATCTTTCTCCCGAGGAGCTGCTTGTGGATTTGAGCCCTGGAAGTGTGCAGTCTTTAGGTTAAGCTGAACCACATGTAAGGGGAGGGCAGCACCAGGTTAAGTAAAAAAGAGGCCTTTCCCACATCCTCCCCCACCTGAAACTGTCTCCAGCCTGCCCTTGCTGCTCACCCCCTCCCATGCCACCTTCCTTCCTCCTCACCAAACAAGCTGAAGACCTGGATCATCTCGATCCACCGCCCCATTCCCTTTCATGGTTAGATTAAGGCAGTCAGAGCTCATTACTCATTGCCATGGAGTCCAGATGGACTCATAGCTGACCGTCTAGCAGGCTTTCAGAGGCTGTAAATCACACAGGAGGAGACTGCCCACTTTGCACCCACGGAGCACCAGAGGAGAGTCATTGCCTCTGAGGTAGCCATGCAACAACACCCCATGGTGCACACCACCAGCACTACCCAGAATGGACTGAGTTCTAAAGGAGAGTAAAACATTAATGGAGTCCACTGGGGACTAAATACCTTGACGGCTGAACGCCTGGGTAAATGGAGGCAAACAGAACCTCTTTTGTTCTGTTTCCACCTTTGTGTTATTCATTTACTTCTTACACCTCAGTGATAGCCCAAAGGAGATCCTGCATGGAGCAAACAGTTAATTCACTCAGCTGCCGACCAAAAGGTTGGAGGTTCATGCCCGCCCACCTTCTCAGGAGAAAGGCCCAGGGATTTCCTTCTAAAAGAATCGGCCAGTTTGTTCTTCTCTTTGAAAAGTAAAAGGAAATTTTTTTTCATTGTTATACAATCCCTCCCCCCCAAGTCCACTTCACTATGCAGCCTTCGCTCTGGACTCCTGTCATGACAATAATACTTAATCATATACCCCTTTTATACAGTTCTCTCCCTCATCTATTTCAATGCAGTATACATTATTTATCCCATCTTTCTCAGTATCCCCCCCAACCCCTATGTCAGTCCCGTTTTACAACAGTGGCATTATGCAGTATTTGTCCTTTTGTGACAGATATTTTACTCAGCATAATGTCATCCAGGGTGGAGGGGGCAGGCAGGGAGAAAAGTGCAACAGCAAATGAATGGAAATCCAAAATCTCTGTAAATATTCATTAAAGTTAATAATAATAATAATAAATTTTTTAAAATTAAAATCTTAATTTTTTCTAAAAAAAAAGAATCAGCCATTCAAAGCTCCAGGAAGCCCAGCTCTTCTACAAACATGTGGGGCTCCCAGAAGTGGGATCAACTTGGTGGCAACTGGTTTTCCATTTACAACCACAAAAGCATCTGATGTCACTCCCAAGAGCATAGATAACACAATAGACATGTGTAAACAGCGTCTACAAGTTAGGGTCAAGTGATGTAAGTGTAGAGGAGAAGGCGGTACTAGGAGGCACTGGATGGGCAAGAAAGGGCCCCCACGGTCTCTGAAGTCAAGGTGCCTCATGTTCAAAGTTAAAAAGGCAACGGGGCTACCTGGTTTCCATGTCCATACCTCCTTCCCAGGAGGTCAGCACTTTGCTGAGGCTTGTGTAGAAATGTGTGTAGATGGATTGTTCCTCCACATAGTTTGGTGCCAAGTGGCCTCTCTTCCCATCAAAACTACAAGCAGCCCACCCAGCCGCCTCCGACTCAGGTCCACTAGCCCCTTAACTGATCACAATAGGGTAACCAGTAACATTGCAGGGCTTCCATACCCAAGTCCTTCATTTTCATCTGAGCCCATCAAAGTCTACTCATTAAACAACCATACTGTGGTCAAGAAGTTTGCAGAGTAGCCAAGCGCCCAAATTAAGACCAGTAGGCCAGGAAAACAGGAGATGAAGCAGCCGGGTGCTAGCAGGAGAGGCGTGGGTACAGGCAGGAGTTGGTCGGGAAAGGCAGTGCTGAGGTCGTGGAGCGTAAAGATACTCACTCCACTGGCACCTGCAGCAGCTGCTACTGAGAACTGCTTGCCCAGGGAGCTAGCTACTGTCCCAGCCTTTCTCTTCCAGGAAACTTGTCATGGAGGTGAAAGTTCTTTGTAAACTGAAAAGTGCTTGGTCTTGGAATTGGTTATCTTCTGCAGATCACTCCTCAGTCCTAGTACCTGTTGGTCTATGCCCTGGTACAGAATCCAGTGCTGCCTGGCACTGTCTGCTTGCCAACGTGGGGTTTGACAGAAGAATTAGAGCCCATGCCCTGGGGTGACAGTTTCATGGTTTGATCTGGCCAGAGATAATGATTCCCATCAGTCAGTAATTCACATCACCTCAGTCTTATGGATAAAGGAAGTCCACCTTGCTGAAGGAAGAAGTACCTCCCACCCACTCCTGCCCACACCACCCTCCTCATCTCTCTGCAGCCCCTGTGCTTCTTGTACCAAATAAGGGCCAACACCCTCTCTTTTCCCTGGAGAACCAGGAGGAGTAGAGCACTGGCCTTCAGATTGAAAAACTCAGCTTCGAGTCTTTTCTCCTCTGTTAACGAGCTACTTACCACTGACTATACCATGGACTGCCAACAGAACAAACGTTTTAGATGAAGTGAAGCCAGGATGCTTCCTGGAGGTGAAGATGGCAATACTTTGTCTTACATCCTTCAGGCATGTGATCCAGGGAGCTCTGCCATGCTCAAGTCCATTGTTACACTTTGTCAATCCACTGTGTTTAGGGGCTTCCTCTCTCTCGTTCAATCTCGACCTTTCCCAGCCTGGTGTCTTCTTCCAAGGACAACATGCCCAAAGTATGTGACACCAAGTTTCACCATCTTTGCCTCAGAGCACCTTGGTGGCACTTCCTCCAAGACAGATTTGTTTGTTCTCTTGGCAGTCCGCGGCCTGCTCCATACTCATTGCCAGCATCACAGTTTTAAGGCCTCAATTCTTCCTCAGTGGAGTATAACAGAGATCATGAGAATGACAGAGGAGAGAACAAGGTTCTGATCTGCTGTTCATACACTTGCTGTAAGTCATAGTTGTTGATTCAATGGCACCCTCCCAACAACAACATCAGGAAGGGCCAATCCTTGGAGAAAGACATCATGCCTGGTAAAATATCACGTCAAACAATAAGGGGAAGAGTCATAACAACTGAACTGGCACAGAGGTTACAACAACGGGCTCAAACACCACAGCTATTGTGAGGACGGTATAGGACAGGGCAGTGTTTCATAGCCACAACATGCATATTCTGTTGTATATAGGTCACTACGAGTCAGAAGTGGCTGGATAGCATCTAACAACAGCTAGATGTCTGACCTCAGGTGATTTGCTCTGCTCCATAGGCTTCTCCAGCCCTGAGACTGTGATTTCTCTGATTCCAAGAATGTGTTTGCCCTGGGAGAATTGTGGACACATTTCACTCCCTACGACTTAGTATTATTTGACCGTGATGGTTATGTGCATGGAGTTGTAATGCAAAACTTTGTACAGCATGTGTGTGCTCTTAACCCTAAATAACAAAATTAAAAGGGCAGGGTGAGGCGGGCCAGTGTTTCCAGGAAAGGAAAAGCTATTAGAGAGGGGTTGTTTTTTTTCTCTCTCATATTGATTTGTACACTGGTGAATGTACTAGAAGACTGATTAGTGAGAGCTTCAGCCACTGCACTCAGGAGGAATCCACCACCAGACCACCTCAAATACTGAGTGATTCTGCCCAGAGATAAGGATTATGCAGACTTGCTTCATAGCAGCCCTCTGCTTCCCTAACCAAGCCCCACCCACATTTGAAACGACTTCTCTGGCCTCTCCAACTCTCCAACTCCAAATCCCTTCCCTAGACACATGTTCAGGCATCTTGGATGCCAATCACCTAAGACACAATGTTATAATGAAGAGGAAGATGGGCTGCTGGTGGGTAACCAGGAAGGAAGAAGCGCTCTGCGTGGAGCTGAGAAGGCAAGCGAGGGAGGAGCTGACCATTCATTCTCAAAGACTCGAGTTTCCTTAAAGCGTGTACCTCACTGGGCATGGGAAAGGAGTTACATTTTATAAAGTAAGACAAGTGATCTATGTTGAAGTGACCCTAGATCCAAACTCCAAAGTGCTCCTAGACTCAAACCCCAAAATGACCCTGAAGCCAGGGCCCCAAATGACCCCAGACCCCAAGAAGATTCTAGGTGGTTGAAGGGTCTGTCCTTGGTTCATCTCAATCTTTGTCTTCCTTAGACAGAGGGTTGGTCCTTTCTCAGAAACAAAGCTTTCTAGAAAGTTCTTTCCTATTAGATGATGAACTCTTAGAAACTCAGAGACTTTCTTATTCATTAGGCTCCCAAAGGACTAGTTGGATGTCTTACCAGAGCTTATCATCATTTAGGATCTGATGTGCCATCAACCAGCCTTTACTACTGAATACAGGAACCGTGCTTCCTGCCTAACAGTGGACAGGGAAGGGGGAAGGGGCTACCATGGACTGTAATGCATACCCTATACGAAACAACACAAGGACGAGTGTAAGTGAGGGTCACATCTAACCAAAGCCCCAGTGGTCCCGAGAAGAAAGGGTATAGAAAAGGTTGTAAAGTAGGAAGTGGAACGGCCAGCTGCTTCTGGGAGAAAGTTCTTTCCCTGGCCTCAAACTCCTTTATCTGAAATAATCTTGCAGGAACATACCCTCTCCTCCAGGACGGGACAAATGGGGTGGTGATAAAAGAACAGAGACAAAGAGAGCCAGTTCAAATCCTGAGGGAAATGAGAATCTGGGCCTGTGGGTTTCCCTGACCCTGGGGCGGAGATGAGGGCTGCCATCATTAACAACATAGGGAAGCTCAACCTACTCAAACATTCCTTTTCTCTCCCTCCTCAAGGGCCAGAGTCCTTGGTTAGTAGCCAAGAAGTGAAGCCACCCAGCTGAGAGTCTTGGGGAAAACACCAAGTTTTGGACAAAGTGAAGGTGGAGACACCCCTGGAAAAAGGGTGCTTGCCAAACCCTTCCTGGGGGCTCTGTTTGAAGGGGAGATCCGAGTGTGGCCCCAGCAGAATGTGGGCTGTCACTTCCTATCCTAGTTTGTGGATTCTGCCCCCTCCAAGGGCGAAGCTCAACTACTGGAGCCCTGCCCTCCCAGACACTGCTTCTCCATCCATAGGGGCGGAGATTTCTGCTGCTTTTTCACAACCAGTGCCCTTAGCTGGTGGTGTGCTTTCAGAGGCCCTTAAACTCCACCCTTTCTCATGGAGCGGTCCTCAAACAACCTTCCTGTAGAAGACCTGACAGCATTGCCTTGCATTGATCTGGGAAAGCCTTTACAGAAGGCTGTGGCCAGTTTTCAGGGGCCACCTTCCCAGCTCATTCTCCACTGATTTTGTACATTCGTTGGGTGCTGCCACCATGAACCTGTTTACTTCGAGGTTCTTTCTAATGTGAGATGGCTCATATTCCAAGCTAGAAGAGAGGAAGGAATGGCCACGCAGCCAGTACAGGCAAGACTGGGCGGTATTGTTGGATACCAGCGCTGACCTTCAGAGCCACAAGCCTCACATGTTGAGTCTGGTGCTATGAGACGCCCCAGCCAGGGCTGGACTGATAAGAGAAGAACGAGACCACAATCTAGGTCTTATCAAAAGGGTCTGAAACAAGACCCCTTTCCTTTAGCAGAGATGATGAAGGGTCCACGCTAGCAAGTCAGGACCCTTCTGCCTCACTTCTCCCTTTGCAGTAATACTCCAGCCACCTTGCTGCTTTTACTTCTCAAGCCACCTGACTGCCTGCCTTCTTGGATGAAGAATTGTTCATTTGCGACACTGACACTGCAAGTGAGGGCAGACCCTATTAATAATGATGCTGTGACAACACCTGGCAAGAGAAAATGTGGGGCCCCACAAACAATGACCCAATATACAAGGTGCCCCCAGCACCTACGGGTCAACAAACACCTCCTGTTGTCTTAGAACCATAGTCATTTACTGATGTTCTAAGATGTCCTTAGAATGAAGATGGGCATTGTGTGTGGAACAAAAGGTCAGCTGGCCCTGTCCTCTCCCACTCACCTCCCACCTCCCAGAGTCAGTCAGGAGACAAGATCAGAGGTACAAATACTATGACAACTGCCAGGAGAAGGGGGAGTGAGGGTGGACAGAAATAACAGTTATCAAAGGACAGAGAGATTTTCAGCATAAACTGACATCTGAGGGATTTGTCTCCAAGACTAAACCAAGACAGGGCACATATTGTAACTCTAAATTCTTACCAAAGTCAACCCTGGGTAACTAAATCAGAACATTCATTAGAACCAGGATTTAAAGTGGTTTGTTTTTTTCCATTCATCATCTCTGACCCACAACACTTATAACAGTTCAGTCTTGCTCTGAATTCGATTGCTCCACCTCTCCTGCCAAGCTCTCTGGTCAGGTGTTCATCCTGCAGCAGAGACAGCTGCCTCTGTGCAAGGGAAGGAGTGTGCAAGAGTCCATCCAGGCCCCTTTCAGGGCCGACAGCACGTATGTAACTGGATGTGACAAAAGCCATAGCTCACATTTGGGGCTCAGGACTCAGAGTGTACTGAATTGGGTCTTGCTGGTTTTTCCAGCCACATAGCCAGCTGTCTGCCATTCCTGCCAGAACCTTTGTGGCATGGGAATATAAAATGCACCAATACAAGAGATGACATGGAAGTAAAGGGGCTTGAAGACTCACAGGATGTGTGTGTAATCAACCAGTGTTTATTACCACCAGTCAGCAAAACTGCCCAGTCTGAAACAACCACATCAGACCTGTCAGGCTACCTGACCCTAGGGCTCACTGTGAAAAACCCAGTGAAATCTCCTCTAAGAGACATTTTTCTTGCACTCCACTCATTCCAAAGACAGTGTTCTATTGCTAAGTATCCACCAAAATAGAGGTGCCTGCAACTCCCTCAGTGAGTAGGCAAGTGTTCTGCAAAGAGATCTGGTGTTTGCCTGGCTGCCCTCGGCCACATCGTTGGCCTCTTGGTTGGGCAAGCACCTTCACTGCTCCAAGCCTTAATTTCCCCATCAGTCACGTTGGGGGGAAACCCTCCTACCTCACGGTGCAGTGAGGATGAAGTCCACGAAAGAGCCACAAAGGTAAGACTGAGTGATCATCTGTGTTAACTCTTCTGGAAACAAGTCTCGCTTTTCATAATCAAATATTGATTAACTGGAATTGTATGAAGAACAATTCCATTAAAAGTTCCAGCCCAATTAGATTCCATATGGCTTCTTTGAATATACCTCCTCATGGGGACTACACACCGGAGAAATGGAGAGGACAAAGTAGAGATGGATTGGAAGCCACCCTGGGCTGGGACTTAAAGATGTATCTCAACTGACCTCTCAGAATCTGCTTTTGAAAAAAAATTTCATAAATGTTTATAAGTATTTCTTTTCCCTGAAAGAGAAGAGCCAATAATTTAAAAAAAAAAAAACAACAAACAACAACAACAACCAACCAACCAAATATTTCTTTTGTTAAAACTCCAGTAACCTGTTTCCAGTTAAACGAGCTTTTCCTCCACCTTAAAATTCATGAGGGGTGCTGATCTTGCTTTCAAGGAGCTCTAGTAACACCATGGCTGAGACACTCAGTTGCTAACTGAAAGGTTACCTGTTCAAACCTACCAGTTGCTCCAAGAATGAAAGACGAGGCAATCTGCTTCCATGAAGACTTATGGCCTTGGAAAGCCTATGGTGTGGTTCTCCTCTGTCTTGCAGGGTCACTGCGATGTGTGTTTCTGGTTGGGGTGCTGCTCCCATCTCCTCAGCAGGCCCTCTCCTTCCTTCTAATCACACTTCCTCCCCCATCAGATTTCCCGGGTGTCAGTCCACTGCTTACATTTCAAAATCATTATCTGAAAATGTCAGTGAAAAATTTCCATTTGCACTATGTCTTGGATTATCCTCAAGTCTGATTGATTGACAACTTTATATGTTGGGTTTTCGTGGTTTTTAATTCAATCAGAATCAAATTTTCACAATTGTTTAATGAGGGTCAACAGTTTATCTGGTCGACTCTAGAGTGACTAGTGAACCGGGTCGGGGGAAGATTTTCAAGAGCCATCCTTCAATATGAACAGACTCATTAACTCTTTTTTTCTTGTAATAATTATTTTTAGCTGACTTGCCTATAACTGCGGGCAGTAGGTTATCTGTGTTGTGAATCTTGTACAATTATCTGGACATAGTTTGCTAATGGGTTAAGTATTTCTATCACAGCTGTTTTGATGTTAAGGCAAGATGTCTTGTTTTTACCAGTTGTTGTCGTTTTCCTATGACTTTTAAAAAGTCATTTCCCCTGAACTCCCTTTTGGGTCGGAAGTGCCTCCTGTGAAGGCAATCTGGTGCTAAATTCCCTGGAGTGAGGTGTCCCCTCTTCTCACGTCAGGGCTCCTCAACAGCATGCATGGCTGTCCCTGCCTGACCCCTCCCAAGCCCTTTCCACACCCTGGTGCTTTCTGCCAGAGCAAGGATCTCTCTTAGGCTGGCCCCTTGGCCAGTGATCTCCATGGACCGCATCTTCACCTCCTTACAGAGCTCCCTTCCTGCTTCTCCTTCTCATGTGGACAAATGGTGAGAGAGCTGAGAAGGCTTCGACCTTCTCGCTGCATGTTAGCCCTTTACCAAATGACTCCTAAAGCCCGTTTGCAATTTCCTTGAGGAATGTGAACCGCCGACCCATTAGCCCAGGACTGTGAAGATGACCGTCCTTTGCCTGCATCCACTGGAGATTTCTCACCTGCTTCCTTACATTTAACTTTGTTCTGCTTTCTTTTCTCTCCTTCTTCTCTTCTAACCCCCAGACCACATGGTTTCCTCTCCCCTCCTTATCCCCATTCCTTTGTGTCTCCACTTCCATTCAGCTACCCTAAAGGTTTCCAGTCTCCAAACCTCCCCAACTTCTTTCTCAGCTCAGTGCTTGTCCCATCACTGAGCATTATTATTCTCTCCCTTGAGGAGGAAGGAAAAAAAAATTCAAGTCTTGTCAACTTGTTTGACAGGGTTTTTTGTTTTTGTGTGAGTGTGGAGTTTTTTTTTGTCTCCTATCAGATTCTCCTGGTACCTTTCATTTATACAGATACTTTGAGCAATGTATCGTTTATTATATTACGTTTCCTCACTGGAGGAAAAAATATACATACTTCTATGTATTTTCTATTCTAAGACTAACCAAAAATTGTTATTAGGACTGCTAGTAAAGAATGTTTACTAGTTTTCTTTATTTCTTGGTCTAATGCTCATAAAGGCAAAGTCTCTAGGATTTATTGTTAGTTTTGAGTTCAGTGTCAGGGTGAATGGGCTCTAGTAGAAAGCTTCTGTCACCACATGGCCTGCTTTCAACTCTTCCATCTTTACAATGAAAGGGTAAAACTACATGTAATATTTTGTGACTCCAGATTCAATAACTTTTCGTTGATTTCAGTAGGTCAAATGCACTATTCCTCACGCTTATCACGGTTGGATTTGATTTTTAATCACATGAATTCTATTTCTCTCAGAAGATTTCTGGCTCCCGGGTGAGTAGATGTCCACCACCCCTGCCTAACCTGAGGAGAAGTTTGCACTGAATAGAGAAGGGTTTCCAGGGCAAACTGTGCCTTGTGTTCTGAAAAACCAGTAAAAGGCTTTAAGAATTGTTCTTTCCCTTTTCATTGGAAATCTCCCTTATTTAATGGAGACTGTCAGAATCTATTTTATTTTTTAGTAATAAATTTTTTTCCAAAGGAAAAAAAAATTAGTTTCAGCTATTTATAGTAGAAAATACAAGAGTCAGTGTCTTCCTTAAACACCTACTCCTTGGATTATGGCACGGCCAGATAGACATCCAGGCCCATAGCTCTCCAACGTTTTCATGGTTAATCTTTCCTCTAAGTCTTCAGGAGTCTATGTCACCATGACCATTAAATTGCAGTAATTAGTTTTGTGTAGCTGTACAATGATCTAATCAATATAAGAAAAAAAAAATCCCTGACTGTTCCAATGGCTTTCATAAGGCAAAAAGGGTTTTCTTGACTGTGTTTAAGAGAAAATGAACACCTGGCTTTTATGCACTGACACAGACATTATGCAGGTTCTTGCAGGATAGAGTGGTGTCTGTGGGGATGTGAGCATAGTCAGAGCTTAATAAAACATAACATCATTAAAAAAATTAAAAAATCATAATATCACATGAGCCCAGCAGGGGTAGAGGCAGAACGTTCTACTGAACTAATTGGCCAAGAAGCTTCATACTGTTAACTGGTGCACAAACTCAGAAGAACTGGCTGGTTCCACATTGAGGCACAACCTCCAGTTCCCTTGTCCAAACATTAATTTAGTCATAAACCAAATGTCCCCACGTAGGAAAGCACTGAAAGAAGTCTGGTTTCACCAATTATTTTCTTTTTCGGAAATAGCTTCCCATTGAGCCACTCACTAGCTACTTTATCAAGTCCTGAGGCACTTAGATAGAGTTGTTCAAAGTGCCTGTTGTACAGAATGTCTGTGCTCGCTGGTCTCCATCCATCCACACCAGGCTACCAATTACGGGAGGATGGAGACCTTTTCAGGAGCCTGGCAGACCCAGGACCTCTTGAACTTCCACTGAGAGCCTCAGAAAGACATTCCACTGAATAGACGTAACATAAGATCTTTATGATCTTTATGAGTCTCTGACAGCCTTGACCTCAAAGTTGCCATCTCAGACTCCTTATGGGCGGAATCCTTGCATTAACAAGAGTGACTTTTCCTCACAAACCTGTGGTTCCTCTAGTGTACTAGATTCTACCAAGCCCAGGGAGTCTTTCTGGTGGCCAAGACCTTGGCAATCAGCTGCTAACCTAATGATTAGTGATTCAAACTTACCCAGTGGCTCCACAGAATAGGCTTGGTGATCTGCTTCCATAAAGATTACAACCAAGGCAATCCTATGGAGCAGTTCAACTTTGTAATCCACTGGGGTTGCCTGAGTGGTGGTCCACTCAACAGCACCTAATGTCAGCACCACCACCACCAAGGGCAGAACCATTAATTAGCATTATAACCATGGGCTCCAAAGAATCTTAACTGCTTTGTAAGTTTCAAAGACTCCTTTATAAGGAAGACTATAGAATGCTATGTCATATTTCAGTGAATTTGTAAAAATGTCTTTTTACCACGAAAAAGAATATTAAAGAGAAGTTACCCAGTCCCCTCATTTCCAACACTTTTCTGCTCAACTCTGTTCAGTGCAAACTTCCACAAAAATCACAAATTGATCATTGAAGCAATTAGATTTTTTTTTTTTCATTTGCCACCTTAACTCTCTGTCATTTCAGTTGTTTTCCTTGTTACTTGGTGAATATGGGTGTACAATATTTAAATGTACAGAATTTTCTTTCTGTGATGACTTTGATAATACAGTGATTTCCTTTGCTTCTCATATTCTTCAGATAATTTCAGAAATGTTTAAACTCTCCTATATTACATAGATTTTGCTGCTACTAATATAATGTATGTAAATACCTTTGGAAATATCTTCATATTTTAAGTATTGGGTTTTTTCTACTGTGATCATTATTACTATTATTATATCATTCTTGATTTTCAATTTTTTTTCTAGCACATTCAATTTGGTTTTAAATCATCTTGAATATGTTTAATAGTTATTTGTTTAAATAGACCCAGAAGAGCTTTCTTTTAGGCATTGAGCACTTTTACAGTTATTTGCAGTAAATAATTGATCCTTTCAAATACTACCTATGTATTTTCTTTATGTACAACTTCTTGTTGACTTCAGAAAATCAAATTTCTTTTTCCTATGCTTATCTTGGTTGGGTTTGGTGCTATTTTGACAAAACTTATAATTTTTCTGTTGTTTTATTCTACCTTTCCTTTTCTTGATTTTTATTTTTAACTGCCAATGGTTCATTAGCCAATGCCTGTACAAACTAGGTCAAAGGTAGTGGGGGTTTTTTCCTTAACAGTGAGTCTTTGCTTCATTTCAATAATCTCAGACAGGTAAAGCACCCCATTGTGTCTGGGTTTGCCTGATGACTTGCTGAAATGGAGAGTGGAAGCCCTGGTTCATCCCATACCACATTTGTTTGGCACATCTTACCCTTTCCCACCTGAAGCCAAGTCCCAGGTAGGCTTCAACCCGATCACAAAGAAGGAAGTATATGCAGAGGTAGAGTCTTGGAAAGAAGAAACTTTCCTGAATAACCCAATCCCGCCCCCCCCCCAAGGATAATGTGACATCAGGTTATAGACCCCAGTGTGGGCAGGAAGATGAAACAGGTTTGAATTTCAATCCTGCCACCAGTATATTAAGAAAGAATCCTCAGAACCTCAATTCTATATAGTGCAGGGCTGAGCTTTAATTTCAACTTCAATATCCTGAATCAAAGGAGTTTGTCAAAAGTGTTTATCTTAATTTAGATAAACGAATCAGTCTGGTCCTTCAAAAGCAGCTTTGCTACTGCCCAGATGTGGAAGATTTTAGCAAATGGATTTCATCCAACTGCTGTTTTAAGTCCAACACTGTTGTGCCCTCTGGGAACCTCCAAGAATCAATGACCAACAACAGTAATGTAATCTGATCAAAAGTGAATACAAGAAAGCAGTGTGGGTGTACATGAATGAAACACAATTTAAAAAAAAATTAAACAAGCAAATACCATGTCATTGAAAAAAAGCAGTGTGGGAAAGTGGATGGGTAATTACACTAATAAAAGACCCTCTTTTGAGGAAACCATCAAGGTAAAGAGATAAAACAGTAATGAGTTAAAGTAATAAAAAGGTTAGACAACTGTTAGCCTTACACACCTCAACTTGTAAAAAACAGAAATTACTAGATGATGCACTATTGAAATTGTGGTCTTTGGTGTCTGTTTTTCTAGCATTTTCTATGTTATTTTGTACTTATTCTCTATGGGGTAAATAATTTACTTGTAAAGAATGTAAATATGAATTACATATTTCATTTCTGTCTTTTCTAAAGTGGAAATAGATCTAAGCAATAAACTGCAAATCATCTGGATCTGGTTCTTCCTTGCCTTTCCTAGAAATTATGTGCCTTTACTTTTAGATCCTTCAGAAGGGAAAAAGGGCTTCATGATTAAAGGGAGCCTTCCTTCTAACTAATGGAAGTAAGATGGTGTTGTAAAGAATGGGAAAGATTAGGGGTCAGGAGAGGGAGTTTTAAATTCTGACTCTTTAATTAACAGATGTGGGACCCTGACTAAGTCACTTAGCCTCTTGGAGCATCATCTTAAAAATGAAAACAGCTGTTGTGCACCGTTATGAAAAGGAGATAAGATAACGTATGCACGACACTTTGAAAGTTAAGACTTAGTCAAATGGACGGAGCCAATAAAGCTTCATTGTCATTTAGTCTCTGTGGACATTCTCTGTGAGAAGAGATTGCTGGATTTGTTTTCCCTAAATTCTCATTTTGGACAGAACCTAAAACACATGTAAAGTTCTTTTTTTCTAAAAGTTAGTACTTTTAAAGGTTCACGATTAATAATAATAATTAGTTTATAAAGTTTATGGAAGGATTGTGGTGGTGGTGGTGGTGATGGTGTACTACTGAGTCAGAACAGACCTAGACCTGACCCTCCAGTGAGTTTTTAGAGGAGATTTCTCATCCTTCTCCCTAAGGGCAGTTGGTGGAGTCAAACCACACACCTTCAGGATTGTGGCACAGCTTATTGTCACAAGGCCACCAGAGCTCCCTACAGAAGGATTAAGTTTCATTAAATATTTACATTTTGAATTTTTGTTTTTATTTAACCAAAATATGTTCATCAGTCTCTGACATCTCATGAAGAAAGTGGGAATTCCAAGCAATAGTCCATGTAATTTGTTTTGCAGCCGAGAAAATTCTGCATATTCTACAAATAGATAAATCAAGCTGAGAAGGATCTTCTTGTTGTTTGTAAGTGGCAAAGCCAACCAAAGCCGCATCAAAAGACAGTCATGACAATAAGTCGTTTGCTTGCTTTCTTTAACAGAGCAAAAATCTTCATCTTTGACCTTCCCATGTCAGAGTAGAGGAAGCCACAGAGGTCTTCACCACCTTCATCTTATTAACGAAGATACTGAGAATTTCTATGACTCACTCAAGATCACACATCATTAGGCTTCCTCAAGCTCGTGGGAAAAGACAGCTAGGGATCCCTTTAGAGATTCAATTGTACCTGTCCAAAATATGCATCAACTTGCCTGGGCTATGATTCTTAGTTGTCTGGCAGTTATGAAATGATGAAATAATCTCCTATAATGTGATCTGATATGATCAATTGGATATAAAAAAAAAACAACAAAAAACTAACCTGGAACGGAACACCATTATTCAAGTCACAGCCCTGACAAGATGAAGACCTGATAAGAAGTTTCCCTAGAGTATAGCCTGAATCACTTTTTTAGCTTAGAAGGGATAAAAGGGGAGAGAATGAGAAGAGATAGAGGCACCTCCTACCACCAAGGAAGAAAAAGCAGAGCATGTTCTTTGGATCAGGGGTCCCAGCACTAAGAACCTCCTGGACCCAGGGGACATTTGTGAGCAAAAAATAACCCATGGAGATCTCTTAGCAACTCCCAGCCCATAGATGTTGAAAAGAGACAAAAACCTTCCCACAAGGTTGACAGAAAGATAAATCATTCCCTTAGCCTTGGAACCATAAATCCATATTTCTGACCTTGCAAACTGTGAGGAAATAAATTCCTGGTTTTTAACAATACTAGACACCTTAGACAAGGGAGGGTCCCTTCCTTGAAATTGTGGTCCTTTGATACTGCTTAAGTTGGAGTCCATGATTATTAAATGGAAGGGAATTTATTGCATTTCTCTTTCAGACATTGAGGAAGAGTGACTTTGATCCACTTACTATTGTTGTGCACTGTCAAGTCCATCCCAACTCATGTTGACTCAAAAGGACAAATTAGAACAGTTCTGCAGGGTTTCCTATACTGTGATCTTTATGGATTGCCACCCATCTGTCAGTTTGTCATATGGAGGTGACTTTCATGTTACTATGGTGCTAGAATCTATGGCACCAGTATTTCAAATACCAACAGAGGCAGCCAAATGGACAGGTTTCAACAGAACTGGCAGGCTAAGCCAGACTAGAGGGAAGAACCTGGTAATCTACTTCTAAAAAATGACCAGAAATAACCTTATGAATAGCAGCAGAACATTCTCTAATGTATTGTCAGAAGATTAGTTCTTCAGGTTGGAAGGCACTCAATACACATCAGAAAAAACTTAAAGTGGAGCTAACTTAATGATACACATGGACTAAAGCTTTGGAACCTTTGTTTGCTGGTGTGGCATGACTCAGAATGAAAAGAATCAGATGCAAACATTTATTAACAATCAGAAAGTAGAATGCATGAATTGTAAAACTAGGAAAATTAGAAGTCATCTAAAATTAAATGTAATGCATAAAGATTGATATCCAAGGCATTGGTGATGAAGTGTACTAGTATCGGCCACCTTGAATTAGATGAGCAGGAGTGGCACCCACTTCCTAAACAGCATGCCTCTGGAAACTCTGTGAACTTTGAGAAATGTTGCTAGTTATAGAAAGGCTTTTGTTCATAGGGTCGCTATGAGCTGTGCTCAACTCTAAGGCAATCAAAAACAACAACAAGTTCTCCTATGCCAGGAATAACAAATTAACAGAAATGGTAGTCACATTCAGCAATAAAAAAAAAATGAGATCTATTCTAAAGTACATTAATGTCGGTGTTGTTATTGTTGTGTACCGTCATGTCAGAACCGACCCATAGCTGATCCTTCAGCAAGTTTTCAGAGGCAGTTAATTGCACACAAGGAGATTGCCCATCTTTCTCCTGTGGAAGAGCTGGAGAACTGCATGCCTCCAGGATTGCAGCATAGCTACTTACCTCTAGGCCACCATTGTTGATGTTACATGCCATCGAGTCTCCTGCGACTCATAGCAAACTTGTTTAGGTTAGCTCCGAAATCTGCCCTATTTTGAGCCAATGTCATCATCTCTGACCAACCTAATCCCATTTCTCCAGTCACTGAGTCAATCCATCTCATCCTGAGTCTTCCTCTCCTGTGCTGTCCCTTCACCCTTCCAAGCATGATGTCCCTCTCCAAGGATTGATCTCTCCTGGCCATGTGCCCAAAGTATGTGAGACAGAGCTTCAAAATCCTTGCTATCAGGGGAGCTCCGCTGGCCTAGTGGCAAGAAGCTGCACTGCAATCCCAGAAGTGCGTGGTTCAAATCCGCCAGATGTTCTGCTGGAGAAGGAGGGACAATCTCCTCCTGTATCAGTCAGATATGATTTGACAGTACACATACATACAAAAAATAATAAAATAAAATAAAAAGTTTGTTTTAAAAAAAAATCCTTGCTATCAGGGAGCAGCTTGGTTTCACCTTCTCCAAGACAGACCTATTTGTTCTCCAGACAGTCCATTGAACGTTCAACACTCTTCTCCAGAACCTCAACTCAAAGGCATTGGTCCTTCTATCATCCTTAGTTGTTGTCTAGCTCTCAGATGTATAGCAAGTAATTGCAAAGACTATGGCCTAGATCAGGCACACCTTAGTCTCCAGACTGACATCATTGCTCTTCTGTCCTTGAGAGAGGTCCCTGATAGCAGACTTTCCCAATGCAATTCATCTTTTGATGTCCTGACTGCTGGTGCCAAGAGTGTTGGTTGTGGAAACAATCAAGCTGAAGTTATCAACAATTTCAATCTCTTCTTCCATCATGAAGCTACCAACTGGCCCAGTGGTGAGAATCTTTGTTTCCTTGATGTTGAGCTTCAATCCAGATTTTTACCAACTTCTACAGTTTGAGACTGATGAAACACACACTCCAGATGCACTGATAATTACTTATGATCGGAATACAGAGTTGGATCAAAGAAGAAGGATCTATATTCAGAAAATATGGCATTGGTGATAGAAATGACTGGAGATCACATAATACAATTTTGCAAGCCATTGATTTATTAATCATGAATGCTTTTTCTCAACAACATACCTGACAACTATGCACACATATTTCATAAACTCAACTATTTCTTTGAAAAAGAGGATGAAGACTCTCAATACCATAGGCCAGGGACCAGCTGCAGAACAGATCATCAATGACTCATACGCAAATTCAAAGTGAAACTATAGAGAATTAAATTAAGTCTATGAGAACCAAAGAACAATCTTGAGTATATCCCATTTGAATTTAGCGATCATCTCAAGAATAGGTTTGATATATTGAACATTAATGATTGAAGATCAATCAAATTGTGGGATGACATAAAGGAGACCACACGTAAAGAAAGAAAAAATTATTAAAAAGAAAGAAAAGATCAAAATGGATGTTGGAAGAGACTCTGAAACATGGCTCAAATCTCCTACTTTTCCACCAGTCCCCAAGTGCTTATTTATTGTGCTAATATTGAGAGGGACATCATGCTTGGGAGGGTGAAGGGACGGCGCTGGAGGGGAAGACCCTCTATGATGTGGACTGAGGATTGATTCAGTGACTGGGGTAATCGGGATGGGTGTGTCAGAGGCAGTGAGATTGGCATAGGATAGAGCAGGGTTTAGGGCTGTTGTACGTAGGGTCGCTATGAATCACAAGCGACTCAACAGCACGTAACAACAACAACAATATTGTTATGTGCTGTTATGTCCTCACTGTGACCTTGTGAACAGCAGATCTGAGCCTTGTTCTATCTTGCACCATCCTCACAATCTCTGATATACTCAAGCCCATTCTTACAGGTAATATGTCAATCCGTCCTGTTGAGGGTCTTCCTCTCTTTCTCTGATCTATCTTTTCTAGCCTAATGTCTTTCTCCAATAACTGGCTTCTCCTGACAACATGTCCAAAGTGTATGAGATGAAGTTTCTCCATCCTTGCCTCCAAAAAGCATCCTGATTCCTCCACAACAGATTTGCTTGGTCTTTTGTGTCACTGTGGTTGTTAAGGAACATCAAATTAAGTACAACTCATAGCGACCCTATGCACAACAGATTTGAACCCTGTCTTGTCCTGTGCCATCTTTATCATCCCTGACACACCACAGGCCATTGCTGCAGTCACCACGTCATCCCATCTTGTTGAGGATCTTCTTCTCTTTTGCTAACCTTCCACCTTTTCAAGTATGATATACCTTTCCTAGGAACAGCCTTTCCTAGCAATATGCCCCAAAATGACTGAAACAGCAAATCAACAGAGAACTGCCTGAAGTGCAGGCTGGGTTTAAAAGATGTTATGGTATTAGGGATATTATAGCGAATGTTAAATGGATCTTGACTGAAAGTGGGGAATATCAGAGGAATGTCTGTTTCTCTGGGAGGCTGGGCTCTATGAGGAGAAATGTGGTATGAGGATTAGAGGAAGACTAATCAACAATCTGTGTTATGCAGATGCTGCAACTCTGCTTGCTGAAACTGAGGAGGATCTGAAGCATTTGCTGCGGAAGGTCAAGGACTGCAGCCTTCTATATAGATTGAAGCTCAACATCAAGAAAACAAAGATTCTCAGAAATGCGCCAATTGGCAACATCATGATAAATGGTGAAGAAATTGAGATTGTTAACAGCTTTAGTTTGCTTGGCTCCACAACCAACAACCAATACTCTTGACACCAGCAGCCAGAAAATTAAAAGACTAATTGCATTGGGAAAGTTTGCTGTCAGAGACCTTTCCAAAGAAGTACTGAGCAATGATATCAGTGTGGGAACTAAGGTGTGCCTGATCAAAGCCACAGTCTTTGCAATTACTTGTTTTGCATCAGAAAGGTGAACAACAACTAGGAATGATAAAAAGAGAACTGATGCAAATAACAAATGCTGGTGAGGTTGAGGAGAAACTGGAACCCTTATTCACTACTGGTGGAAGTATAAAATGGTTCAACCACTATGGAAGGCTGTATGGCACGTTCTCAAAAAGTTTCAAACAGAAATATCATTTGACCCAGCAATTTCACTACTGGAATATACCCTAAAGAAACCATAACTTCCACCCAGGCAGATATATGCATGCACATGTTTATTGTGGCTTTGTTCACAATAACAAAGATTTGGAAACAAACCAAGTGCCCATCAACAAAAGAATGGATAGAGAAGCTCTGTCATATTTACACAATGGAATACTACACTGCATTGAAAAACAAAAAACTCATGAACTATTATACAAAATGAGTGACCCTGAAGGACATTATGTTGAGTGAAATATCTCAGCATAAATACTACATAGTGCCACTTTTGTAAAGAGAGATTGACATCAGAGTTGGGGAGAAATTAAGAAAGGATAAATAATGTATACTACATTCAAACAGATGAAGAAGAAAACTATTTAAAAGGGATATATGATTAGGAATTACTGGCATGAAGGAGTACAGAATGAAGGCAGCATAATAGAGTGGACTTGGGGGGGATTAGAGTAGATTCCTAATCTAATTCATCTTTTTATTTCCTAGTCGCCAGTTCCAAGAGTGTTGATTGTTAAATCCACAATGAAATCAACTGAAATCAACAATGAAAGAATTTTTCTTTTACTTTTCAAAGAGAAGAGTGAATTGGGGGGGAGCGGTGGGCAGGGAGAAAAGTGTAACAACGAATGAATGGAAATCCAAAGTCTCTGTAAAATTTTCATTGAAATTAATTTTTTAAAAAGAGAGAATCGATGCCTTTGAGCTGTGGTGCTGGAGAAGAGTATTGAATATACCATGGACTGCTAGGAGAACAAACAGATTAGTCCTAGAGAGAGTGAAACCAGGCTGCTCCTTGGAGGCAAAGATTCTCAATCTTCATCTGACATACTTTGGACATGTTGCAAGGAGGGACCAGTCCTTGGAGAGGAATGTCATGTTTGGGAGGGTGGAGGGAGAGCCCAAGAGAGAAAGACCCTCTATGGGATGGATTGATTCAGTGACTTGGATAATGGGGATAGTATCAGAGACAATAAGATTGTCACAGGAGAAAGCAGGGCTTAAGGCTGTTGTACATAGGGTCGCTATGAGTTGCAGGTGACTCAGTGACACGTAACAAAAACAACCACAACAATATGCACTGTTGTTGTTGTTGCTGTGTACTGTAGAGTTGAAGCCAACCCATAACTGACTCTCCAGTGACTCTTCAGAGGCAGTAAATTCTATGGGAGGAGAGTGCCCATCCTTCTTCCATGCAGCAGTTGATGGATTTGAAGCAAGTCCCTCAGGATTTCAGTGCAGTTCTTGCCAATAGCCCACTAGAGCGCCCTTAACAATATGCACTGTTTTGTTGTAGTTATGTGCCATCGAATCACCTGTGACTCATAGCTATCCTATGTACAATAGCCAATTGTCTCCAACACACCTACCTCTATTACCTCAGTCACTGTGTCAATCCATCTCATCCAGGGTCTTTCTCTCCTGCGTTGTCCCTCCACCCTTCCAGGCATGATGTCCTTCTCCAAGGACAGATCCCTCCTGACCATGTACCCAAAGTATGTGAGACGGAGCTTCAAAATCCTTGCCTCCAGAGAGCAACTTGGTTTCACTCTCTCCAGAACAGACCTGTTGGTTCTCTTGGTCGTCAATGATATGTTCAATACTCTTCTCCAGCACCACAACTCTAAGGCATTAATTATTCTTCTATCATTCTTCGTCATTGTCCAGCTCTCTGATGCATAGCTAATTGCAAAGACCGTGGCTTGAATTAGGAGAACCTTAGTCTCTATACTGACATCTTTGCACTTCATTCTGGAGATGCTCCTGACAGTAGAATTTCCTAATCTATCTTTTTGTTTTCTGGTTACTGGTTCCAAGAGTGTTGATTGTGAATCCGAGCAAGATGAAATTATTAACAATCTCAGTCTCTTTTCCATATATCATGGTGTCACCAATTGGCCCAGTGGTGAGAATCTTTGTTTTCTTGATGTTGAACTTCAACCTATATTGAAGACTGCAGTCCTTGACTTTCTGTAGCAGATGCTTTACTTTCTCCTCAGTGTCAGTGAGCAAGGTTGTGTCATCTGCATAGTGCAAGTTGTTGATGAATCTTCTTCCCATTTGATGCCCCATTCCTCCTCATAATGTCCAGCCATATAGATTGAAAAAGCATGGAGACAGGACACATACCTGATGCATTGTTGTTCTGATTTTGAATCATGCAGTGCATTAATAATAATGGGTGACTATAGTACAAAAGTTGAAAACAAGGAAGGAGAATCAGTAGTTGGGAAACATGGTCTTGGTAACAGAAATGAGGCTGGAGCTAGAATGATGGAATTTTGTACCATTGATGATTTATTCACTGCAAATACCTTTTATAAGAAACACAAATGATGGCTATACACATGGACCTCAACTGATGGTCTATACAGGAATCAGACTGATGACATCTGTTGGAGAAGCTCAATGCCACCTGTGAAAACTAGTCCAGATGTTGATTGTGGAACAGACCATCAAATACTCATATGGAAGTTCAAATTGAAGCTAAAGAAAATGAAATCAAATCCACAATAAACAAAATTTGACCTTCAGTCTATCTCACCTGAATTAAAAAAACATCTTGATAACAAATTTAAGGTCTTGAACACTAATGAACAAAGACCAGATGAGCTGTAGGAGGATATAAAGAATATCATCCATGATGAATGCAAAAGGTCATTACAAAGACAGGAGAAAGAAAAGACTGAGATGGATGTCAGAAGAAACTCTGAATGTTGCATTAGAGCACTAAGAAGCCAAAGCAAAGGAAAGAAATCAAGAAGTTAATGAGCTGAACAGAAGATTTCAAAGGGCAACTCAGGAAGACAAAATGAAGTATTATAATAAAATATGCAAATATCTAGAGTCAGAGAGTCAAAAGGGATGCATCCGCTCAGCATTTCTTAAGCTGAAGGAACTGAAGAACAAATTCAAGTCTTGAGTTGCAATAATTAAAGATGCAAGAAGTTAACCTACCTCTTTGACAAACAACAAGGAAACAAAATCTATCCAGTGGGGAAACAACAATCCCTTCAACAAATGGTGCTGGCAAAACTGGACTGCTAGCCACAGAAAGCTGAAGGAGGATACACACCTCTCACCATTCACAAAAATTAACTCAAGATGGATCAGAGACCTGGGAGTAAAGCACAAAACCATACATATCATAAGAGATAAAATGGGACCAAGCTTAGAGGGCCTCACTATGGTATGTCAAATACAGCCAGAAATACACTATCAGGAGAAAATAAACTTGATGAATGGGACCTTTTAAAACCCCTGTTCACATGAAAAACTTCTTCTAATGGGTGAAAAGAAAACCTAATTACTGGTAAAAAAAGCATCTCATACAAAAGTCTCATAATAAAAGTCTACAGAATCCAACAGGGCCTCCCCAAGAATAAGACTGATAACCCTATTACAAAATGGGCAAGAGACTTTTCACAGAAAAAGACATTTGGATGGCAAACAGACACATTAAAAAAATACCCAAAATCACTTGCAGTACTAGAGATGCATATCAAAACCACAATGTGATGCTATCTCATCCCAGTAGCAGCGGAAAACGTTTAACAGGAATGTTGGAGAGGATGTGGAGAGATAAAAACTCTCATCCACTGTTGGTGGAATTTGTAAAATGGTACAACTACTCTGGAAGGTAGTTTGGTGTTTCATCAAAGAGATGAGCATGGAAATTCCATATGACCCAGCTATTCCACTCCTAGGAATATATGCCAAGGAAATTAGAACTGAGACACAATGGAGGTTTGTACACCAATGTTCCTAGCAGTTTTATTCACAATAGCAAGAACATGGAAACAGCCCAAATGTCCAACCTTAATTGAATGGACTGAGAAAACGTGATACACTTCATGTGAGAGAATACTACACAGCACTCAGGAACAACGATTTCAAAAATTACTACATGTCTTGGGAAAGACTAGACAACATTATGCTGAGTGAACTTTCTCAGTCTCATAAGGACAAATACTGTATAGGACCATTACTGTAAAACAGTGGGATAACTAGTAAAATGTGTATGGGGATTCAAGGCAGGAAAGGGTAGGAACATAGAGGTAAATGTGGGCAAGGAAAAAAATCATAGAGTCACACAGTTTGGTGGGTGGAAGGAGAGGGTAAAGGAAATGTGAAAGATCAGGTGGAGATCACAAAGACAGGGTAATGGATTGATTTTATAAATCATAGAGTTGCACAATTTGATGGGTGGAAGGAGGATTAGGTTAAGGAAATGGGAAAGATTTGGTGTGAAAAACAATGTGTACATGCTTTATAAATAAACCAGCGCAGGTTTAGAAGCAGGAGTGGCATCCGTTTCCTAAATACCATGCCTCCAGAAACTCTGAACTTTGATAAATGTTGATAGTTGTAGAAGGGCTTCAGGCCTTTTGTTCACCGAGTCACTATGAGTCATGCTCTACTCGAAGGCAATCAAAACACCAACAAAATAAAAACTTTATTACAAAGATAATATTTTAAAAAGAATTTTCCATGTGCCTACTATGAATTATAATAGATTGAAAGTAAATGTTTTTTCTTTTTTAATTTTATTTTATTTTCTTGTTTGTGTGTGTGTGCCATCAAATCAGATCTGATTGGTACAGGAGGAAATTGTTCCTCCTTTTTCAGCAGAGCATCTGGTGGATTTGAACCGTGCATCTCTGGGATTGCAGTGCAGCTTCTTGCCGCTAGGCCACCAGAGCTTGCCTACAAAAGTAATTTTTTAAAAAAACCCATAATGAATAAGAATGATTGTATGGAACACAATGTGAATGAAGGATAGTGTGAAATGCAATGTATACGAACTTTGTATACAAGCCAGTGTAAAATTTTTTAAAAACTTAAATGATGAGGGGGAAAAAAGTACCTACTTAAGAAAAAGATGCTATGGGAAGAATATTCAATGATCCAAGATGCATTTAAAAAAAAAAAGATGGAAGAAGTACACAGAGTCACTGTACCAAAAAGAATTTCAGAAGAATTTCATGAAGCTGCAGATGACCATGAGGCAATGATGAGGAAGGATGAAGTTCAAGCTGCTCTGAAGGAATTGGCAAAAATAAAGCCCTCGTAATTGATTGAGCACCCGTTGACATATTTCAGCAAACAGATGCTACTCTGGACATGCTCATCCATTAGACTGGAAAAGACACATATTTATTTTCATTCTAAAAAAGGATGATCCGACAGAGAGTGAGAATTATCAAACAATATCACTAATATCACACACAAGCAAAATGTTGCTGAAGATTATCAAAAAACAACTGGAACAGAACATCAACAGAGAACTACTTGAAGTACAGTCAGAGTTTAGAAGAGGCTATGGCATTAGGGATATCATTTCCAATGTCAAATGGATCTTGGTTGAAAGCAGAGAATATCAGAAGAATAGCTCTCTGTGTTTTATTGACTATGCAAAGGCATTTGACTGTGTGGATCACAACAAGTTGTAGCTAACCTTAAGAAGAACTGGAATCCCAGAACACTTGATTGTGTGCTCATACAAAACATAATATGCACTAAGACTCTCTTATTAGGCCATCATAAATAGTCACTGCATGGCCAAGTTTGAGGTTTGAGCAGGGAACTTCTGAAAGCAAAGGCTTCTACTCCTCCTCTTTTAAATACCAGGCATGAGATGGGGAGGATACAGGAAACTGGGGACCAGGCTGACCTCTGCTACTAACAGATTTCATTGTGTCATTAAATGTAATCAAAGGCCCCTTTCGGCTCTGAACTGACAACATTGAGGTGCAGCATACAGAAATTCCTCCTCTGTGTTCTGTTTCCTGATATTTCCCTTCCCACAGCCAGTTCTAAACAGTTTCCCTTCGCAGATAATTGTTCTATCAGGTCCTTGATGCTAACTGGTAGATGTGGCACACAGAGTCCCTTCATTTACAGTGAAGAAACCCAACAAACCAGAAAGGAATGCCAAAAAAAGGAAAGAAAAAGCTCTCAGCTGTATTTTGTCTCTTAAATGACTAACATTTTAAAACCCGTGTTAAAAAGCCTCTCAGAGCTGTTCCATGAAGCCAGAGCTCTGAAAAGCAGAAAGCAGTACTCACATAGAGAATGTGAGAGTGGCTGGTCTTTTTACAAGCAAACAGGTAATGGAACGATTTTGTTAAAGGATAAATTCCAAAGAAAGGTAAAATCATGACTCTCATATAGATACAAAAGTGAACACATGTAAAAGATTTTATTTCATCCCTCTGATGAGGAAACCAGACAGATGTTATAACCAGTTCAGAGGAAAAAGTCCAAAAAATCACACATTTATATGGAATATAAGAGTGCTGAGATGAATTATAAATGGAGACAAAGCTGGTTTGTTCATAGGAAGGGAGGAAGTCAGTGAAAACGCTGGCAGACAGGACAGAATTTACAACTCTATCAGTTACTTACAATCTACTAAACATTGCAAAATCACTCAGAAAAAAATGAATGGCGAAGAATCTGACAACCTGAAGACTGTGCTATAGATGACAATCATTTTCCATTGATGCACAAAAATTATTTCTACAACTGTAAAGCAAAGCTCTGCTTTATTTAATTCCCAGACCTATTCTCAGACATCAGAAGACATCATTATTTTCAACTCCCTTTATGCTGGTCAATGGGTAATCAGGAAAACTCCGGGTAGTTACTAAGGAAGCTCTGTTAACCTTCTGACCGCTATGAATTCTCAGGGGTCCCCTCCTCTCTAGTCTCTGTCTCCCACCCCACTTAGCTTGGGGCTAAGAACGCTTTTGACAGAAAAAACTGACTCTGTAGAGCTTATCAAAAGCAGATGTAATAAAGAATGTTGACCCTGTCTAGCCAGCACTCATCACTGGGTAAGCAATAAATCTCCTTGCTTATATGGTTTGAGTCTTTCCTCTGAATTAAAGACCCTGACCTTTCACATTTGTGGCTGTTAACTGGGAAGAACCTTTCTGCTACTGGTCTCTTAATTCAATGTGCTGACAGTTAAGATGCTCTTAGAATAATGAATTGCAGTCTTACTTTTTGACCTCACAGACCTCAAGTCCAACGATACCTTCTACGTATCAACCACCATGTCTTTTTAATTGAACTGGCAGAATCATCCTAGTTCTAGATGCATGAACGGTGCCTCTCCTTTCCCCCAGGATTAATTTTATTAATGTGAGTGACACTGTAGTCTTACCACCGAACACTGGTTTCCTTAGCCTTGCTGGGTCGTTTCAAGTTTAAATAACAAATCAGAACATTAATTCAAGATATGGCTATGGCACTCACAGGTCAGGAGTGTCGACTAGCCTTTCATCCCCCAAGGCCTCTATTTCTTCATGAGGTGGAGTTATTAAACTCTTAATCTCTTTTGATGTCATCACAATGTATGGTGATAGCAGGAGGGATATTGTGGTCCTTGGCATTTCCAATAAGAAATGTCTCCATTTGCTGTTGAGGGGGTGGGGGGAGGAACAATGGGGGCAGGGGGACCTGTACAATTTCTTAAACTGGCCACATGAGAATTTGGGAGAGATTCCTTTGAATGGCTTCAACTAGATTGTCAGAAGCTGTAGAAACAAGAGATTGTCCATCTTTCTCCTGCAAAGCAGCTGGTGGAAGACCCTCCATGAGATGGATTGATTCAGTGACAGGCGTAATAGGGATGGGTATGTCGGAGACGGTGTGATTGGCACAGGATAGGGCAGAGTTTAGGGCTGTTGTACATAGGGTCGCTATGAGTCGCAGACGACTCTATGGCACATAACAACCACCACCTTTGGATTAGCAGCACAAGGCCATCCCACTAAGCTCACGTTCCCAAGTCATATCCCATTTGCGAAAGTAGTAAATTTCCCAAAGGAGCAAGTAAGTGGCATCTCCAGGGATTCTGAGTTTGACTGACCTTGAGGACTTCTGAAACCCACAACCCAGGACAGATTGTTTACCTCCCTGGCTTTTCAAGACCTAAGATACATTATGCTGAGGTGGCTATATTGCCCTCAGGTCTCTTGTCTCCAAGTTCTCATTAACAATGGCAAATGTGAAAATATATTGAAATGGAAGTACATTCAACAAAAAATATTACCTTCAACCCTCCAACGTCAATGTCAAAGAAAGACTGAAAAGTGATCTAGATTGTTGTTGTTGTTGTTGTTGTTGATTGGCTTCGAGTCCAGCATGGCTCATAGTGACCCTGTGAACAAAAGGCCTGCAGCCCCTCTACAACTATCGGCACTTACCAAAGTTCGTAGGCTTTCTGGAGGCATGTTGTTTTTGAAGTGGACTGAAAATACAGATGACTGATCAAAGGGACATGAAAATTTAATGGATCTTACATGAGGTGAGTGGGACCTCTGTAAAAATCTAGGCAATAAAAAAAATTTTTAATAAAAATCTAGGCAATAAGAAACATGGAGTGTAGATTATATAATAGTTTTAATTAATGTTTCAAAATGACAACGTATCACTTTTCCAGTAGGACTATAGTTAGCTAAGTGACTATTCTGAACTAAGAAAACATACACTGAAGCATTTAGGAGTTAAAGGACAGAACACCAGCAATGCATTGTCAAAGAGTTTGGGAAAAGTAGAAAACAAAAGTTATAAATGATAAAAATAAACGTGGACATGAATTGGTAAATCTGGGTGAAAGGAATGCAGAGGTTCTTTGTCTGCATGTTTGAAAGTATTTCCAAATAAAACAATGTAGAAATAATTTAAAAGTTCTTAGACATATTAATGGTAAATTAATATTTTATAGAAATCAAACTCTTATTGAAGTATGAGGAGGAAATAAAGGTATTTTCAAGATATGCAGGATTCAGAGTGGCTCTTAATCATGAAATTTCACTTAAATTTTATCTGTGTAAAAATAAAATGTATTCTTCCTGTTGTTATGTACCATCGCTTTGGACCTAACCCAGAGCCAGCAGGTTTTCAGAGGCAGTAAATCACACAAGAGGAGATTGCCAATCTTTCTCGGACACAGCAGCAGGTGGATTAAACCCAGTGCCTTCCAGTTGGCAGTGAATTTCTTACCATGAGGCCACCGTTATGCAGGTGACACAACCTGCTTGCTGAAAGTGAGGAAGCCCTGAAGCACTTGCTGCAGAAAATCAAAGAATACAGCTTTCAATATGGACTGCATCTCAACATCAAGAAAATAAAGGTTCTTACCACTGGGCTAACAGTCAACATCATCATGATAGATGGAAGAAGAATTGACACTGCCAATAATTTCATCTTCCTGGGTTCCACAATCAACATCCTTGATACCAGCAATCAGGAGATCAGGAGACATATTGTACTAGGCAAGTCTGCTGTCTAGAATCTCTCCAAAACACTGAAGAGCAATAATGTCACTTTGAAGACTAAGGTGTTCCTGATTAAGCCATGGTCTTTTCAATTACCTGCTCTTCATCAGAGCTGGACAATTAACAAGGATGACAGAAGAAGAATTAATTCCTTCGAGCTGTGATGTTGGAGGAGAGTACTGAATATCCTATGGACTGCCAAAAGAACAAACAGGTATGTCTTGAAAAAGATGCAGCCAGAATGGTTTGTGGAGGCAAGGATGGCAAAGCTTCATCTCTCATACCTTGGACACACTGCTAGAAAAATCTCTTCCTTGGAAAGGGATACCATGCTTGGAAAGGTGAAGTATCAGCAAAAGAGAGGAAGACCCCCCCCAGTGAGATGGATTGACACAGTGACTGCATCAGTGGACTCAAATATATCAGAAATTGTGAGGATGGTACAGGATAGGACAGGGTTCAGGTCTGCTGTCCATGAGGTCACTGTGAGTCATACTCAACTACACAGCCCCTAACAAGAACAACAGGCTCCCTAAAATGTATCCTTCGGCCTAACTAATTGTTGAGAGAGAAAGAGAAATATCACTCTCTCATAGGGTGCTCAGTGGCTGTTGTTGTTATTGCTGTTGTGTACTGTTGAGCTGGGACCCAATTGTAGCTGACACTCCAACAGCTTTTCAGAGATAATAAATCAAATGGGAAAAGGTTGCCTATCTTTCTCCTCCTGCAGAGCAGCTGGTGTTTAGTGATAAGGAATTGTGCTGCCAACCCAAAGGCACACAGTTCAAACCCACCAGCTGCTCCATTGGAGAAGAATTGATAATCTCCTCCTGTGTGACTAACTGCCTCTGAAAACCCGCTGGAGGATTAGCTGTGGGTTGTTTTCTCCTCAATGTTATACAACAACAACAACAACATTCACTGCCATCCAGTTGACTCCTCAATCTCCATTAATCTCATTAAGGTTTCTGTGGCTCTAAACCTTAAGAAGAGACTGTCCATCTTCATACAGTGAAGTTGCTGGGGGTTTAAGCCAACAGAGACACAAGGACTTTTGGCCAGTAAGGCGACACACTGCCAGCAACTCTGTCTCTCTTTCTGTCAGATAGACAGACAGTGAATGAGAAATTCTCATGAACCTTTGTTGTTGTTGTTGTTAAGTGCCATTGAGTCGCTTGCAACTCACAGCAACCCTATGTACAAGAGCCCTAACCGCCATTCTATTCTGTGCCAACCTCGCCGTCTCCGACCCACTCATTCCCACCACTCCACTCACAGAATCTATCCATCTCATTGAGGGTCTTCCTCTCTCGCACCGTCCCTCCACTCTCCCAACCAGCCCCTCCTTGCAACATGCCTAAAGTATGTCAGACAAAACTTCAGAATCCTTGCCTCCAAGGAGTATTCCAGTTTCATCCTCTCCAGGACAAACCTGTTTGTTCTCCTAGCAGTCCATGGTATATTCAACACTCTTCTCCAGCACCACAGCTCAAAGGCATCAGTTCTCTTTCTATAATCCCTATTCACTGGCCAACTCTCCGATGCATAGCACATAACTGCAAAGACTATAGCCTGGATGAGGCGCACATTAGTCTCCAGCCTGACATTGTTGCTCTTCAGTACTCTTGAGAGGTCCCTCACAGTGGACTTACCCGATGCAATTCGTCTCTTGATTTTCTGGCTGCTGTTACCAAGAGTGTTGACTGTGGAGCCAAGTAAACTAAAACTGTTAACTATCGCAATCTCTTCACCATCCATCCTGATGCTGCCAATTGGCCCAGTGGTAAGAATCTTTGTTTTCTTGATGTTGAGCTTCAATCCATATTGAAGACTGCAGTCCTTGACCTTCTGCAGCAAGCACTTCAGGTCCTCCTCAATTTCAGCAAGCAGGGTTGTTTCATCTGCATAACACAGGTTGTTGATGACTCTTCCAAGTGCCGTTCAGTCGAGTATGACAAATAGCAACCCCATGAATGAAAGACCTGAACTGTGTTCTATAACTATCACCATTTCTCTATGTTCATAGACTTTACAGAGGCATGTGGTTTAGGAAGCGGATGCCACTCCTGCTTCCAAATCTGAATCAATCTGAGAGCTCCACCAAACACTGTCCAACATGGGTAACCATTATGGCATGTGACACACCAGTGGCACAGCGTTCAGCATCACAGCAACCGCAAGTTACTTCAGTATAGCAAATAGGCAGACCACTACTGAACCACTTAAAATAATATTCATCCCAAAATCAATTAACACTTTTTCTTCTGCTATATTTACAAGAATTCAAATTGAAATTACCAATGCCTGACCTCTGGGCTCTTTATCTGCTATAATGAATGGGTCCTAAGGAAATGGTTCTCTTCAATCAAGTCAGGACATGGAAGGATGGTACTCTAAACACAAACACGCTTGTATAAAATGGCTTTAAGGTAGTCCTTTGATGTTAGGGGTATGGAAACACTGTCCTGGGCAAAAGACCATGGGAGACAATGTATTTAAAGACCTCCCCTAAACAACAAGGAAAGTTTTGCATAAGAAAGCAGTTTCATTTTTGTTATTTTATTTTTTTATTTTACATTGATTGCATACAAAATTCGTTTACATTGTGTTTTGTCCATGTGCATTAAGTTTCACGCATTCCTTCATTCACATCGTGTTTCATACTATCATTCCTGCATACTATGTTTTATAAAATTAGCGAGCAGCTTCTAAGAAAAGAGCCTGGACACAAAGCTCTAAAACCCAGAATACTCAAGAAATGCTTTACAACAAACTAGATGTTTTGTTTTGATTTTTTTATTATTATTATTATACTAGTTTATTTACAAAACTCGGGTGCAATGTTTTTCACACCAGATTTTTCCAATTTCCCTCACGCCACCACTCATCAAATTGTACAACCCCATAACTAATTCTCCCCCACAACGGCACATCCTCACCCTTCTATTTACACCCCACTTGGATTCCCATTCTGTAATAATGGTTTTATACAATATTTGCCCTTGTTGGACTGAATTCGTTCACCAGCTAAATGCTCTCCAGTCCCTTCCAAGTTAGAAAAAAAATTTTAATCCTTTTTTTCCTGCATGCTGTATAGTATTCCATTGTATGAATGCACCATAATTTCTTTTTACCTTTTTTGAATTATTAATTTTAATGAAAGTTTACAGAGACTTTGTATTTCCATTCATTCATTGTCGTACTTTTCTTCCTGCCCATCCCTCTCCCCGTACCATAAATTCTCAATCCATTCAGTTGTTGTTGGACATCTAGGCTGTTTCCATGTTCTTGCAATGGTGAATAATGCTGCTATGAACATTGGTGTACAAGTCTCCATTTGTGCCTCAGTTCTCATTTTCTCAGGGTATATAACCCTTGCTGAAACTGAAGAGGACCTGAAGCACTGCTGCAGAGGGTCAAGGACTGCAGCCTCCAATATGGATTGAGGTTCAATGTCAAGATGACAAAGATTCTCACCACTGGACCAATTGGCAGCATCAGGATGGATGGTGAAGAGATGGAGATTGTACACAGCTTTAGTTTGCTTGGCTCCACAGTCAACACTCTTGGCACCAGCAGCCAGGAAATTAAAAGGCGCATTGCCATGGGAAAGTCTGCTGTTAGGGACCTCTCCAAAGTACTGAAGAGCAATGGTGTCTCTCTGGAGACTAAGGTGCGTCTGATACAGGCCATAGTCTTCACAGTCACTTGTTATGCATCAGAGAGTTGGACAAGAACCAAGGAGGATAGAAGGAGAATTGATGCCTTTGGGCTGTGGTGCTGGAGAAGAGTATTGAGAATACCATGGACTACTAGGAAAACAAGCAGATTCATCCTGGAAAGGGTTAAACCGGGTGGTTCCTTGAAGGCAAGGATTCTGAGGCTCCATCTAACATACTTTGGACATGTTGTGAGGAGAGACCGGTCCTTGGAGAAGGACATCATGCTTGGGAGGGTGGAGGGACAGCGCAGGAGGGGAAGGCCCTCTATGAGGTAGATTGATTCAGTGCCTGGGATAATCGGGATGGGAGTGTCAGAGACAGTGCAATTGGCACAGGACAGAGCAAAGTTTAGGGCTGTTGTACATAGGGTCGCTATGAGTCGCAAGCAACTCGACGGCACATAACAACAACAACAGCAACATACTCCAAACAGTGGAATAGCTGAGTCATATGGAATTTCTATGTTCAACTTTTTGAGGAAGTGCCAAACTGCCTTCCAGAATGGTTGTACCATTTTACAATCTCACCAACAATGTATGTTGTTGTTGTTGTTGATTACCTTAGAGTCAAGTACGACTCATAGTGACCCCCATAAACAAAAAGTTCATAGGGTTTCCGGAGGCATGTTATTTAGGAAATGGATGCCACTCCTGCTTCCAAATCTGTCATAGTATGTTATTGTTGTTATATGTCATTGAGTCGCTTGTGATGTACAATGACCCTATGAACAGCAGCTCTGAACCCCTCCCTGTCCTGAACCAGTCTCACTAACTCTGACACACCAATCCCCATTGCCCCAGTTACTGTATCAATCCATCTCATCTTGGGTCTCCCTCTTCCGCGCTGTCCGTCCACCCTTCGGAGCATGATGTCCTTCTCTAAGGACCAGTCTCTCCTGGCCATGTGCCCAAAGTAAGTGAGGCAGAGCTGCAAAATCCTAGCATCCAAAAAAAGACTTGACTTCACCCTCTCCAAGACAGACCTATTTGTTTTCTTGGCAGTCCATGGTATGTTCAAGACTCTTCTTCAGCACCACAACTCGAAGACATCTATTCTTCTTCTGTCGTCCTTAATCATCGTCCAACTCTCTGAAGCATAACAAGTAATCGAGAAGATCATGGCCTGGATTAGGTGCACCTTTGTATCTAGGCTGATGTCGTTTCTCTTCGGCACTCTGGAAAGGTCCATGACAGCAGATTTTCCCAATGCAATTAATCTTTTTATTTCTTGACTGCTGGTGTTAAGAGTGTTGATTGTGAATCCAAACAAGCAGAGTTCCTATCTCACCACATCCTCTCCAACATTTATTACTTGCTGCCCTGTTAAACTTTGCCACTGTTACTGGATGTTTTGACAGCTTGTTTTGGGAGATATACATGGTAAGTATTCTGTTAACTGTTGCAAATCTCTCTACTTACTCCTGTAATCAATTTTTGCACCCTAATTATGTTATTGTTGTTGTTGATTGCCTTCGACTCATCTCAGACCCTATGAACAAAAGGCCTGAAGCCCTTCTACAACTACCAAACAACTACCGGAGTTCAGAGAGTTTCTGGAGGCATGTTATTTAGGAAATGGATGCCACTCCTACTTCCAAATCTGTCATAGTATATTGCTGTTTGTATGTGCCATTCAGTCACCTGTGATGTATGGAGACCCTGTGTATAACAGCTCTGAACCGTTCCCTGTCCTGAGCCAGTCTCACTAATTCTGACACACCAACTCCCATTGCCCCAGTCAATTCTGAATTTCATTTGACCATCCCCTTAGGGCCTCAATTTAAGATTATTGTTGCTGTTGTTACATGCTGTCAAGTTGGATACGACTCATAGTGACTCTATGAACAGGAGATCTATCCTGTCCTATACTGCGCTGTCCTCATCATCTCTGACATCCCTGAGCCCATTGTTGCTGTCACTGTGTCAGTCCATCTCATTGGGGCATCTTCCTCTTTCGCTGACCCTCCACTTTTCATCAATGATTTTATTGTAATTTCCTGCTTTTATCTTTGTCCTGAGTCTCCTTCTGTGGAACTCACAGGTTTATGATCATGTTGTTGTTGTTTGTTGTTAAGTGCCATAGAGTCAAGAATGACTCACAGCAATTCTATGCACAACAGAGCTGAACCCTGCTCTATCCTGTGCCATCTTCACTCTTTCTGATTAGAACCCATTGCAGCAGTCACCGTGTCAATCCACCTTGTCGAGTATGGGAAGCCAAACTTTATACCAAATATTATATGAAAATCCTTGTTCAGGAATTGAAGGAATTACAGATTTAGAAGTTAGGATTTCTCTTGTGGCAGATCACAGAAAATGAGCTGTTTGTTCCCTGCAGACAGGAGACAGCTAGGGGCCCCCTACAGAGGGAGTGTTACTTCCTGAGCTAGAGTTCACCCCGAGGCATCAAGGCAATCCTTAAGGGTGTATCAAATTCTTGCATTTGCGAACCCCTCCCTCCTGAGACAAAGGGAAGGTTTTCAATAGAAAGAGCTTGGCTTCATTTACAAGGAATTCCTTTTATGATTTGCTTCCCCGATTATCAATAAATACACAGAGAAACATGATTTGGGGTCTTCAGTTGAGAACTGCTGGCCCCTTGTTTTATGCTCTCTGCTCTAACTCATTCCTGGCTGTCTATCTCATTAATAATTATAAAATTACTTTACCCTCGGTCTGCAACAGTCGAGGGTCTTCCTCTCCTTCACCAATCCTCCGCCTTCCCAGAATCATGTCCCTTTCCAAGGAACAGCCTCTCCTAGCAACATGCCCAAAGTATATAAGATGAAGCTTTCACTTCACCAAAGACGACATTCAGATGGCTAACAAACACATGAAGAAATGCTCAAAATCCCTAGCCCTAAGAGAGATGCAAATTAAAACAACTATGAGATATCATTTCACCCCAGTCAAAATAGCAAAATTTAACAGAACAGCAAGCAACAAATGCTGGCGAGGTTGTGGAGAAACTGGAACCCTGATTCACTGTTGGTGGGAGTGTAAAATGGTGCAACCCCTGTGGAAAGCAGTATGGCGCTTTCTCAAAAAGTTGCAAATAGAGATACCATTTGACCCAGCAATTCCACTACTGGGAATATACCCTGAAGAGACCATAGCTGACATCCAAGCAGATATATGCACACCCATGTTTATTGCAGCTTTGTTCACAATAGCAAGGAGTTGGAAACAACCTAAGTGCCCATCAACAAACGAATGGCTAGAGAAGCTGTGGTATATTCGCACAATGGAATACTATGCTGCATTAAAAAACAAGGAACCCATGCAATATTATTCAAAATGGTTGACTCTGGAGAACATTATGCTGAGTGAAATATCCCAGTCACAAAAGGACAAATATTACATGATGCCACTGTTGTAGAATGGGACTGTCCTTGGGGTTGGGGAGAGACTGAGTAAGATGGGTTCAATAATGTATACTGCACTGAAACAGAGGAGGGAGAGAACCGTCTAAAAGAGAGATGTAACTGGGTATTTCTGTCATCACAGGAGACTAGAGCGAGGGCTGCATGGTGGAGGGGACCTGGGGGAGTGTTTGTAAAACAATGAAAGAATCTTTTCTTTTACTTTTCCATAATTTTTGGACTCATGTACTTATAACTTGTTAGTCAAATTTGTGTCTTCTAGGTTGCAACACCCCCATGATACATCTTGAAGGATATGTACATGTACAGCCAAGCACAATCAATAAGAGTGCATCTGAATTCCAAAATCAATCTCCATAATAGTCTATGTGTTTCCTACTGCCAAAGGGGCCCTTTAGAGTAGTGAGAGAAGATCTTCACCCTGAAACCCACAGCGTCCCTTTTCAGCAGGAAGTAGCTAAGAGAATACGCCATCCCCTTTTCCTTATGACTCAGGGTGAAGTCTCTCTCAGGGAGGAGTGATAGGGAATAGCAAAGGACACACTGACAAAGAAGATTAATCAGAACTGGCTTTGACAAGCACTGTGGCATTTGGACAAGAACAAACTGGGAGGAGGGTAGAGAGAATAGTGCAACAATGAATGAGTGGAAGCCCAAAATCTCTGTAAATGTTTATGAAAATTAATAAAATATAATTATAGAAAAAAAAATAAGATGAAGCTTTATAATCTTTGCCTCCAAAAAGTATTCTGGCTGCATCCTTTCCAAGACATACCTGTTTATTCTCTTGGCCCTCCATAGGATATTCAGTGCTCTTCTCCCACACCACAGCTCAAAAACATCTTTTTTTTTCCTGTCATCTTGTTCATTGCCCAGCTTTCAGATGAATAACAAGAGGTTGGCAAGACTATGACCTGAATCAGAAGCACCACTATCCTCAAACTGACATTACTCATCAATAATTTGGAGAGGTCCTTAACTGCACATTTTCCCAGTGCAACACATCTCCTGATTTTGTGACTGCTAGTACCAAGGGATTATAGATGCAAGTAAAATTAAATCAATGACAGTTTCAGTCTTTTCTCTATCTATCAAGATGTTGTCTATCAGTTCAGAGTTAAGAAACTTTGTTTTCCTGACATTGAGATGAAATCCATATTAAAAGCTGTATTCTTGATCTTCTTCAGTAAGTGCATCAAGTCCTCACTTTCAGCAAGCAGTGTTGGTGCCACCTGCATAAGACAGGTTGTTGATGGGTCTTGCTCTGATCCTGATGCCACATTCCGCTTCATGGAGTCCAGCTTCTTGAATAATTTGCTCAACATACAGATTGAATCAGTATGGACAAAGGATACACCCTGATGTACTACTTTCTTAATTTTAAACCATGTAGTGTTCCCTTGCTCTGTTTGGACAACAGCCTCTTGGTCTAGGTATAGGTTTTGCATGAGCACAATTAAGTGTTTTAGGATTCCCATTCTTTTCCGTGTTAGCCATAATTTGTTATGATATACACTCAAATGCCTCTGCATAGTAAGTAAAGCACAGACAGACATACTTCTGGTATTATTTACTTTTATCCAAGATCCATCTGACGTCAGTAATGATATCCCTTATGCCATGACCTCTTCTAAATCCTGCTTGAACTAATGATCTCCAGCAGTATTTTGGTTGCATGTGATGCTAATGATATTATTCAATAATTAGGCCTAATTCAGGCCATGGTCTCTTCCTTCAATCACTTGCTATACATCTGATAGCTGGACAAAATAAGTATGACAGAAGAATTGATGGTGTTGGAGAAGAGCACCAAACGTCTCATATACTGCCAAAAGAACAAACAAGTATGTCTTGGGAAAAGTGCAGCCAGAGTGCTCTTTGGAGGCAAAGATGATACAGCTTTGTCTCACATACTTTGGGTATCTTGCTAGCAGAGGCTATTCCTTGGGGAAGGTCATTATGTTTGGGGAAAGAGAAGAAAAGGAAGAACCTTAATCAGATGGAACAACACAGTGACTGCAGCAACAAGCTCAAGTATGTCAGAGACAATGAGATGGACACAGTTCAGGCCTGTTGTTCACAGGGTCACTATGAGTCATACTAACAAGAACAACAACTGGTTTCATTTAAAGACATTTATTACATTCTTTGAATTGGGCAACCATTCTCACTACCCTTTTCTGAGTTGATCTCCCCTCATTAACATAAATTAACTGCTGCTTCTTAAGGTTCCAGGTCTATCTTTTGACTTGTTTTCAGTTTGATTTCATACATCTAGTTCTTCCACCTTTCATTTGTCCAAAGGTCCATGCTATGGGGGCTCACCTGTTGCTGTGACTCCAGAAGCTATACCACTGGTGTTTTAAATACCAGCAGGGTCATCCAGAGTGGACAAGTACCAGCAGAGCTTCTGAATGAAAACAGACTAAGAAACAAGAATGGTGACTCTCATCTGAAATAACAGGTCAGGGAAACCCTTATGGACAGCAGCCGGAAGGTGAGCCCTGCAGGACAGAAGGCGCTCAGGTTAGAAATGCAATTAGAGAAGTGCTGCCTTCTCCAAGTAGGCAGGTTTGTACTTTGGAGTAGAACCTGAAATGCTCTTCTGAGGTTGAATGTGATGTCCTTGCTCTTAAATTTGTCTTCCTCAGCATGTAGATTGTCAGATTCAAAATGGTCAATGCCATTCCATTTCAAATCACTCATTCCACTGTCTGTATAGGAAAATATCATACAAGAAAAAAACTGTTTAAGACACTTATTATTCTGCCTTAACTATGTGAATATAGAAATACTTTCAGGATCCTCATTTGCTCAAGGAGGGTGTTGATGTGGCATGACTCAAAATGATAAGAAACAGCTGCAACATCCATTAACAATAAAAGCACAGAATGGACAAAGTATGCATCTAAGAAAATTTGAATTGGTTAACAGTTATATGGAATACATAAAGATATCAATATACTAGAAATAAACAATCAGAGATGGGCTGATATTGTCTGTTCATCTCACATGTCCTGGGTATGTTTTTAGGAGGTGCCAGTCCTTGGAGACAAATGTCATGCTTGATAAAGTGAGGTTTTGTCAACGGAAACAGGAAAGACTCTCAAAAAGATGGATTAACACAGCACCTGCAGCGATGGGTTCGGGCACAGCAGGTATTGTGAAGACCCCACAGTCCCAGGCAGGATTTTGCTCTGTTGCGTACAAAGTCACTGTGAGTTGAAGCCAACTCAGTGGCACCTAACAAGAACAACAAGAGAAAGTTCTTAAAAGAGCATAATGGTCAAGGCAAACCTTTTTTACTGAAAAGCTAATGTATTATTAAACTAAAATATTGTTTGCATTTAAAGATGACTTTAGGAGATATTTTGGTTTATAGGTTATAGATTATCTCTGTGCAAAAATTTCAGAAATTCATCCACCATCCAGAATATCTGGACACACAACCCTACACAATGTCTCCAGTGTACAAAAATGTTATATCCTTCCTGCTTCTCCCTCCTTTCGATTCTTCTGTGGAATCGTCCATTAAAATGTTGAGTAATGGTAGCCTGGCCCCATGTAGTTCTCCTGGTCTCATGGTAAAGAAGACAGTTCTTCATGAAAACAATTAACCACACATTCCATATCCTCCTTCTAGTCCTACCTTCTTCTTTGTTGCCTCTAGGACTCTTGAAATCCATCAACAAAAAGATAGCAGAGGACTTGAACACACATTTCCCTAGTATATACAGGGCAATAGAATGTGAAAATGTGTTGGACATGAGTCATTGTTGTTGTATACTGCACAGCTGGTGGATTCCAACAGCATGCCTTTGGGATTGCAGCACAGTTCTTACCACTAGGCCACCAGAGTTCCCTATCCACATGTTGTTATTGTTGTTGTTGTGTACAGTCAAATCAGAACCAACTGATAGCTGAACTTCCGGGGGGTTTTCAAAGGCAGTAATTGTAAGGGAGGAGATTGTCCATCCTTCTCCTGCGGAGCAGCTGGTGGATTCGAGCTGCATACCTGCAGGATTGCAGCTCAGCTTCTTGCCACTAGATCGGTTACTAGCAAAGGCATATCAAAACCACAATGAGATAAACTTCATATCCACCAGGATGACTACAATTAAAAACTGAAAAATAACAAATGTTGAGGATCTAGAGAAATTGGAACTTTGAAGGAAAAATAATGAAAAATTGTCTGCTTCTCAAATTGGAAAACTACCTATTGAAAACTCCAGCAAGACCCACACCTCACACCATACTCAAAATCCAACTCAAAGTGGATCAAGGGCCTAGAGGTAAAACCAAGGACTATAAACTTCATCAGGGAAAAGCTTGGAAGAAATATGGAAGCCCTAATCCACAACATGAACAGTCTCCCAAGCATTCTGAAAAACCTACAACCAGGAAAGAATAAAATAGATGAATGTGACGTTCTAAGAATCAAATTCTATGCACATCAAAAAACTTCTCAAACAGGATAAAAAGGAAAGATACAGACTGGAAAAAATATTTGGTAATGATAGATAAGTCACCTTTTTTTGGGAATAGGAATAAATATGGACCTCTTCCAGTCAGTTGGCCAAATAGTTGTCCTCCAGATTTCTTGGCATAACCAGGTGAGCACATGCTGGGCAGCGTTTGTTTGCTGAAATATGTCAATTGATATTCCATCAATTCCTTGGGATTTATTTTTTGCCAAGTCCTTCAGAGCAGCCTATACTTCCTCCTTCATCACCATTGCCTCTTGATCATATGTTGTTTCTTAAAATTCTTCTCTGTCAGCCAATTCTTCTTGGTACATTGACTCTGTATACTCCTTGTATCTTTTTTTAATGCTTCTTGAATCATTCAATATTTTGCCCATAATATCCTTACGCATTGCAACTTGTGGCTTGAATTTATTCTTTAGTGCTTTCAGCTTAAGAAATGCTGAGCGAGTTCAGCCCTTTTGATTTTCCAACTCCAGCTCCTTGCACATTTCATTATAATATTTTGCCTTGTCTTCCCAAGTGGCCCTCTGAAATCTTCTATTCAGCATCTTAAGGTCTTGGTTTCTTCTTTGCTTTGGCTTCTTGGTGCTCTACTGCAATATTCAGAGTCTCTTTTGACATCCATTTTGGTCTTTTCTTTTTCCTTCTTTTTAGTGACTTTTGCATTCTTTATGAACAATATTCTTGAAAGCTTCCCAAAGCTTATCTGGTCTTCATTCATTAGTATTCAAGGCCTCAAACCTATTCCTGAGTTGGTTTTTAAATTCATGAGAGATAGAGTGAAGGTCACATTTTAATACCACGAGCAGTCAGGAAATCAAAAGATGAATTTCATTGGGAAAATCTGCTGTCATGGACCTCTCCAGAGTACTGAAGAGCAACAATGTCAGTCTAGAGACAAAGGTGCACCTAATCCGGGCTATGGTCTTCTCAATTACTTGTTATGCCTCAGAGAGTTGGACAATGACTTAGGATGACAGAAGAATAATAGATGCCTTCGAGTTGTCGTGCTGGAGAAGAGTCTTGAACATACCATGGATTGCCAAGAAAACAAATATGTCTGTCTTGGGAGGATGAAACCAAGTCTCTCCTTGGAGGCTAGGATTTTGAAGCTCCGCCTCACTTACTTTGGACACATGGTCAGAAGAGATCAGTCCTTGGAGGACATCATGCTCAGAAGGGTGGACAGGCAGCGCAGGAGAGGAAGACCCCCGATAAGATGGATTGATACAGTGACTAGGGCAATGGGAGATGGTGTGTCAGAATTAGTAAGACTGGCTCAGGACAGGGAAGGATTCAGAGCTGCTGTACATAGGGTCACTATGCATCACAGACAACTCAATGGTACATAACAATAACATACTATGACAGGTTTGGAAGCAGAAGTGGCATCCACTTCCCAAACAACATGCCTCTGGAAACTCTATGAACTTTGATAAATGTCGATAGTTATAGAGGGGCTTCCGGGTCACTATGAGTCACGCTCAATTCAAAGGCAATCAACAACAACAACAATGACATGTCTGATAAAGGACTTATGTGTAGAATTTATAGAATACTCCAGGACCTCAACAAGATAAAGGTAAACAACTCACTCGCAAAATGAGCACAGGATATGAACAGACACTTCACCAAAGAGGACATTCAAGAAGGCAAAAAAACAAATGAAAAAATGATCAAAATCCCTACCTCGAAGAGAGATGCAAATCAAAACAACTATGAGATATCATCTCACTCCAGTAACAATAGCAAAGTTCAACAGAGCAGCAAACAACAAATACTGGTGAGGTTGTGGAGAAATTGAAACCCTTATTCATTGTTGATGGGAGTGTAAAATGGTGCAACCACTCTGGAAGGCAGAGTGGTGCTTTCTCAAAAAGTTGGAAATAGAAATACCATTTGACCCAGCAATCCCACTACTGGCAATTTACCCTAAAGAAACCATAACTGCCACCCAGATATATGTACACCTATGTTTATTGCTGTGTTGTCCACAATAGCAAAGAGATTGAAGCAACCCATCAACAAGGGAATGGTTAGAGAAGCTCTGGTGTATTCACACAATAGAACACTATGCAGCACTGGAAAAAAGGAACTAATAAAATATTATACAAAATGGGTGACACTGGAGGACATTATGCTGTGTGAAATGATCTCAATCACAAAAGGACAAATACTGCATAGTGACACTGTTATAAAACGTAACTGATATGGGGCCTGGAGAAAACTAAGAAAAGAGTGGATAAATAATGAACACTGCAGTGAAACAGATAAGAGGAAAAACTTTAAAAGGAATATATTATTAAGTATTATTTCCATGACAACAGACAACAATAAGAGGTGCAGAGCAAAGTAGACTGGGGGTGGGGGAAGGAGGAAATTGTGTAACAATAAATTAATATTTTTAAAGATAAAAGCAAACTGGGGGTAGGGAGGAAATGAATGAGTGATTGAATGAATGGAAATGCTAGTTTTCTGTAAACTCTTGCTAAAATATTAATAAAAAATAAAACATTTTTAAAATATGAAATATAGAAAGAAAAATTGTCTTGCTTTTCAAAGGCTATAAATAAGGTTATCATATGACTCAAATTCTAACTCTATAAACTGAAAGCAACCAGAAGAAAAATGTACATACTCCTAGCAGCTTTATTCATAGTCACCAAAGAGTAGAAACAACTCAAATATGCATCAGTCCATGAATGGATAAATGAAATACGGGATGTCTGTACAATCAAATAATAAACAATGGAAAGACACTAAGTACTGATTCATATTGCAGTGTAGATAAACCTTGGAAATACTGTCTGAAGTGAAAGAATCCAGTCACAAAGAACCTCATTTGTTTGATTCCACTTATATTAAATGTCAAGAATGGCAAATCCATAGATTGGTGTTGCCTGGAGTATTTCAAGGGTGAATAGGAAGGGATTGTTAAGGAGTATAAAGTTTCTTTTTGAGATGTTGAAATATTCTAAAGTTGATTGTGGTGATCATTACAAATTTCTGGAAAGATAACACAAAACACCATTCAATTTTACAAAATGACTGTGTGGTTTATGCAATATCATATATCAATATTGCTTCTATAAAAATATAAGTTGAACACCCCAGACTCATATTAATTCACTGGAAAACTCTTTCAACAGTCTCCTCTTTTCAAAGTTTACAGCCTTGGGAACCCTAGTGATACAGTGTTTAAAACACTCAGTTGGTAGCCAAAATGTCAGCAGTTGGAATCCACTGTTGTCGTTGTCGTTGTTGTTGTTGTTGTTGTTGTGTGCTGTTAAGCCTACTGTAACTTCTAGCAATCCTGTGTACAATAGCTCTGAGCCCTGCGCTATCATGAATAAGTCTCATTGAGTCTGACACAGCTATTCCAATTGCCCCACTTACCATGTCAATTCATCTTATCCAGGGTCTTCCTCTCCTACGCTGTCCCTCCACTCTTTCAAGGACAGATCCCTCCTGGTTATGTACCCAAATATGTGAGACAGAGCTTCAAAATCCTTGCCTCCAAGGACAAACTTGGTTTCACCTTCTCCAAAACAGAAGTATTTGTTCCACCCTTTCCATAACAGACCTATTTGTTCTCTTGGCAGTCCATGATATGTTCAATGCACTTCTCCAGCAGGACAACTCAAAGGCATCAATTCTTCTGCTGTCATCCTCAGTCATTAATCCACCGGTCACCTGAAAGACTTGCTGACTTGGAAATTCTAGGGAGCAGCTCTACCCTGTCTCCCCGTGCTGCTAAGTCAGGGTCCACCCATGGGCAATGGGTTGGTTTTGGTTTATATAGGAGCAGTTCAAGACTGTGTGGCATTGGCAGAGGGATAGACTTGTAGATCAGGGGAGCAGAACAGAGAATCCAGAAAGAGACTTACACAAATATATGCAAACAATTTTTTTACAAGAATACCAAAGCAATTTAAAGGAGGAAAAATGAGCTTTTCAACAGATAATACTGGAGTGATTAGATATCCATAGGTAAAACCTCATGGCTTATACAGATAATCCAAAATAGATATAGGCTTAAATATAAAATGTAAAACTAGAAAACTTTTAGTAAAAACATAAATGAAAATCTTTGAGATAGAGGACTCGGCAAAGAATTTCTAGAGTTAATTCTAAAAATATCATCCACAAAATTATTTTATTCTATAAAAGACCATGACAAGGCAGAGTTCTTGCAAACCACTTATCAAACAAAAGATAAATATCTAGAATACATAAAAAATTTTGAAAATGCAACAGTTAGAAAACAATCCAATTAGTAAATGTGCAAAAAAAGATGAATAGACATATTACCATACAGAATATACAGATACAAACAAGCACACGAAAAGATGTTCAACAGCATCTTTAATGGAAATGGAAGTTAAAACCACGATGAGGATGAGTATGCTCAAACTCTCAAACTCATTGTCATCAAGTGGGAACCAGTTGATGGTAGACCCTCCAGTGGGTTTTTGGAGGATGCAAATCGCATCAGAGAAGATTGCCCATCTTTCTCCTGTGGAGTCACTAGTGCATCCAAACCACCTGCGAAGAACAGACTTCATGTGAGCAACACAACTCTCCAGGGACTATACCACCAGAGCTCCCTGTCTGGTGGGAAATTCCCACATACATATACACGTTTGGTAGCAGATATTCATAGATATACAAGCTTCAAATATACTCACAAATAGAATAAAGAACACAGGAGCACCATCATGGAAAATCTCTTTGCTGACACCAAACATCCCTCAGGACTACAGTCTTGGACTTAAAAGCTAAAGATCATTTATTGTCTTGAGATATCTAAGTCAATTGACAGCACATAGTCTTAAAGGCCACTTTCTAAGCCCTACTTTGGTTGAGTATAAACTGGAGTCTTAAAAGCTGGTGAGTGACCACCTAAATCACAATTCTTGGTCTCCTTTCATCTAGAACAAAAAACAAGATGACAATGACTGCAGGAAACCATCCAAAGGTTTAATGGGCCACATGAACCACAGTCTGAGAACGGAAGAACTAGATGGTGCCCAGCCATCAACTACTCTGACCAGGATGAGTGTGGAAGTTTAGATAGGCTGTGAAGACAAAAGAAAGCAAAATTCAAATCCACAGAAAATATCAGACTTGCTGTGTTGGTAGGGACTGGTGGGATTCCCAAGACTATATATGACCCTTCAGTTCTGATTTAGACCTGAAGCTACTCCCCTGGATGACCTTTCCCCCAGACAAGGCCCACCCCTGAAGTGGCATTCATGCCTGAGAGGACTGTGCTCCTCTGCACAGCCAACCATAAGATACCATAAGGGCAGAATTTTACCAAGAGCAAAGTATAAACATTTATGAAGGAGCAGGAATACTCAAAGAACTCAAGGTGGAAATCTGGAATGTCTTGGCTTATCGTGGGAATTGCAACCAACATCGCAGAACAATTTGTGTATAATTTGGTGAATACAAAACTAATTTGTTCTGGAAAATGTCATCTAAACCACAATAAAATATTTAAAAACAACTCACAATGAGATATCACCACATATTTTTCAGAATAACTACAAGAGCAACAACAAAAAATAACAAACCAAATGTTGATGAAGATTTAGAAAAGCAGTCTTGTTCAAACATTATTAATAGCAATGTAAAACGAAAGAGTTATACTCTGAGAAATATTTTGGAAGTTTATTATAACTAAACATGTGATCTCTAACAACCCACTAATTGCACTCCTGGGCATTTATCCCAAGAAATGAAAACTTATGTTCACATCAAAAGCTGCGCATTAATGTTTATAACTGCTTTGTGTATAATGTGTAATATGCCATAGCCCAAAGCTATGAACTTTAACAGATGAAGGATAAACAAACTGTGGTAGGTATATACCAAAGAACGTGACTCAGAATTAAAAGGAACAGAATACTGATATACACAAATAACTTGATTATTCTCCAAAGAAAAAAAGAGTACATTCTCTGAGAGAAGAAAAAACAAAAAAGATGTACCACATTGTGCTGCAGTGAATTAGTTAATACAGTCCTTAATGTGGCACATAGTCTGTGACTCCCACGCAATGACTGGACAAGACTGTGCCAACAATGAGCTTATGAGCCATCCCCTGCATCCCAATAGGCTTAGTAGGAGCCCTCCCAAATGTAGAAGGAGGAAACCTCATTACCACCAATTAAGAAGAGTCAGGAGAGAAGTTCTTGTTCCTTGGGACCCAAAGCTTCTGCGATAAGAACCTCTGAGACCAGGAAACTGAGAGAGAATTGTAACATTGAAGATAGTAAGAAGCATAACAGAGAAAAGGCACCAGGAGACCAGCATGGAATGGCGTGGTGAGGTCCTGGCACATAGGTTGAGATAGCTGTAGTGGGAGAGCTGGACCACTGAGCGAGAGAGCTGACTGCCTTCAAACAGGAGGGAGGGTTGCTGGTGGGGTAAGTGCCTCTGGGCACTCACTTATTGGCAGAGCTTAAGAGCTTTGCAATACTTGGCCAAACAGAGAATAGTACAGTGCCAAGGGAAGGCTAAGAGAAGAGGGTTGTCTTCTGGGAGCTAAGAGCAGCCTTGTCATTAGAAGATGTGAAGAGCTCACCTCTCATGACTAAGAGGAAAGGAGAAGGTGAGCCTGCCATGCATTTTGCTTAAATGTTTCCTAAATCAGAACTTGAGTGGTAGCCTGCTGATCCAAATTCCAAGTTGTATACTTTCCTAATAAACCAGTATGGTCTATGAGTTCTGTGTGACAATTGGAAAGAATTTTGGAACCCAGTAGAGAAGCAGAGAATGCTATGTGTGGGTTGCACGGCAATAGGAATTGGTGAAAATGTTGGAGAGGGTAGAAGTATCTCATAGGAGTCAGTTTCACTCCATATCTCTCTGTATTGCTTCTTAAAAAGTATTTGACTTTGCAGCTGCTGTTGTTAAGTGCAGTCGAGTCACAGGCAACTCATAGCAACCCTATGAATGAAAGACGTGAACACTTGTATAAGTTTCATCATTTCTCCAGTTTCATAGAGTTTCTGGAGGCAAGCTATTTTGGAAGTGCATGCCACTCCTACTTCCAAGCTTGTTTTAATTGTGGAGCTCCACCAAACACTGTCCACCAAGGGTAACCATTATCACATTTGAGACATCAGCGTCATAGTGTTCAGCTTCACAGCAATCACGAGTTACATTTGTACAGCAAGTGGACAGACCAGGGCTATACGACCTAGAAGAACGTTTGGTCCAATTGAAATTTCTATTAAAAATTAAAATCTATCAACTAGAAACTTCTAGAAAGTGAGGCAGAGAATGCATTGCCTTCTATTCTGAACTGATTCATAGCTGATCCTTCGGTGGATTTTCAGAGGTCGAAATCGTATGGGAGGAGATTGCCCATCTTTTTCCTGTGGAGCAAATGGTGGATTTGAACAATCTGCCTTTGGGTAGGCAATGCAGCTCCTTATGCACTAGATCAAGGAATTTATGTCACTTGCCAATGATTTGATAATTATATTCAAAATGGTAAAATTTTTTTGTACTCACAATTTAAACACTGTCTCAGAATTTATAGCTATCTTAACAAAGTATATAATAAAATAATTCAGCCAAATTGTTTTCTGAGTAATTATAGATAGTTAATAACTCTTAACTGTAAGTAGTTTAGAAAATGCCCGCGGCACATGGCAGGGCGGGCAGGACAGCAGCCATGGCCGGGCAAGTTGCACATACCCTTCCCAATTTTGAACCATGCAGTGTTTCCTTGCTCTGTTCTGACAATTGCCTCCTGGTCTAAGTAAGATGAAATGGCTGACAGTTTCAACCTCTTCTCCAACCATTGTGATGTTGCCTATCAGTCCAGTGGTAAGAATCTTTCTTTTCTTGACATTGAGATGAAATCCATATTGAAGGTTGCATTCCTTCTTATCTTCTGAAATAAGTGCTTCACGTCCAGAGAATACAGGGAAGTGTATTCTAGAACTAATTTGTAAAGGCAAAAGGCTAGAAGGGTGCAAGCAATTTTCCAAAAGAATTATTAAATGTGAAGAATTACTCTATCTAACCCTGAAAAGCAGAGAATACCAGAGGAATGTCTGTCTGTGTTTCATTGACTATGCAAAGGCATTTGACTGTGTGGATCATAACAAACTGTGGCTGACTCTGAGAAGAATCCAAGAACACCTGATCATGCTAATGCGAAACCTATACTTGGACCAGGAGGCAGTCGTCAGAACAGAGCAAGGGAACACTGCATGGTTCAAAATTGGAAAGGGCGTACGCCAGGGATGCATCCTATCTCCATACCTTTTCAACCTATATGCAAAACAGATTATCCAGGAGGCGGGGCTCTATAAGGAGAAATGTGGGGTCAAGATTGGTGGACGATTTATCAACAACCTGCGTTATGCGGATGACACAACCCTGCTTGCTGAAACTGATGAGGACCTGAAACACCTGCTGCAGAGTGTCAAGGACTGCAGCCTACAATATGGATTGAGACTCAATGTCAAGAAGACAAAGATTCTCACCACTGGACCAATTGGCAGCATCAGGATGGATGGTGAAGAGATGGAGATTGTACACAGCTTTAGTTTGCTTGGCTCCATAGTCAACAGTCTTGGCACCAGCAGCCAGGAAATTAAAAGGTGCATTGCCATGGGAAAGTCTGCTGTTAGGGACCTCTCCAAAGTGCTGAAGAGCAATGGTGTCTCTCTGGAGACTAAGGTGCGTTTGATACAGGCCATGGTCTTCACAATCACTTGTTATGCATCAGAGAGTTGGACAATGACAAAGGAGGATAGAAGGAGAATTGATGCCTTTGAGCTGTGGTGCTGGAGAAGAGTATTGAGAATAATATGGACTGCTAGGAAAACAAACAGATTCATCCTGGAAAGGGTTAAACTGGGTAGCTCCTTGGAGGCAAGGATTCTGAGGCTCCGTCTGACATACTTTGGACATGTTGTGAGGAGAGATCGGTCCTTGGAGAAGGACATCATGCTTGGGAGGGTGGAGGGACAGCGCAGGAGGGGAAGGCCCTCTATGAGGTGGATTGATTCAGTGATTGGGATAATCGGGATGGGAGTGTCAGAGACAGTGCGATTGGCACAGGACAGAGCAGAGTATAGGGCTGTTGTACACAGGGTCACTATGAGTCGCAAGTGACTCGACGGCACATAACAACAACAATCCTGAAATGAAAGACTTTGTAGGACTCGGCCTGCCCTGTATGTGTTTATAGCACTGTGAGTTAGATGTTGAACTGCTAACAAGGTCCGTGTCTGAATCCACAACACGCTTCAGGAGAGAAAGATGGGCTATCTCCTCCAGTCAAGGTTGACAGCTCCTGAACCCCAGGAAGGGTTACTGGGAGTCGGAATCAACTTGGTGACTGTCTAGATTTCTGTTTCCATATCTAATCTCAAACCAAGGGAATTACAAACCATCAACCCCTGTTGAGGAAGTGGCGCTCATCCCTTCACCTTCCCCAGGACTCTTTGTACATTCCCCAGAAGCGATTGCAGGGGCAGGCATGCTGCTGCCTGATCTTAAAGACCTGGTCGCTGGGGTGTTTAGCTGCCTGTAAGTGATATTACCCCTTGTTCTGTGGCCCCCTCAGCCCACCCCACTGCTCTGTGCAAGGGAAAATATGCCTGCTGACTCTTACACCTTCTCTTCCTCCATATTGCACTGAAAATAGACTCTAGAGTATGTCCCTGAGTAGCTTACATGCTTGTCTGTGTTTTCTCTGACATTTGGAGACATTTTTCGATTAGTGATACATTTCAATGTGAGAATAAGTTGAAGAACTAACATAGGGTCGCTATGAGTCGCAAGCGACTCGACGGCACATAACAACAACAACAACCACCTAACAAAAAACTCTAGTGGCCTAGTGGCAAGAAGCTGCACTGCCAAACCAAAGGCACGTGGTCCAAGGCCACCAGCTGCTCCACAGGATGTTCAGTCTCCTCCTGGGTGATTAACTGCGTCTGAAACCCCACCAGAGGGTCAGCTATCCGTAGGTTCCCACATGATGGTACAACAACAATACTAAAATGTACCATGTAGCAACATACTAGGAAAGAGGACCAAGCACTCCTCTTCTGAAACAAAATGACTGTTGCAAGTCTCATAAATAGCGGCAGAATGATTGCACATTCACCGAGAACCACCGGATATTCAAGCTGGATTCAATAGAGGATGTGGAACAAGGGATATCATTGCTGATGTCTGGTGGGTATGGACTGGAAGGAAGATGTTTACTTGTGTTTTATTGATTTTGCAAAAGCATCTGAATGTATTGATCATAATGAATTATGTATAGCGTTGAGAAGAATGGACATTTCAGAAGACTTAATTGTGAGCATGTGGAACTGTACAACACCAAAAAGCAGTCACTGGAACAGAACCAGGAGATAGTGTGTACCTTAAAATCAAGAAAAGTGTGCGTTAGAGCTGTACCCTTTCATCACATCTACTCCATATGTATGCTGAGCAAAATATTCAAGGAACTAGACTGTATGAATAAGAACATAGCATCAAGATTGGAGGTCATGCATGAACAACCTGCAGTCTGCAGATAACAGAACCTTGTTCTTTGAAAGTGAGAAGAGCATCAAGCCCTTACTAAGATCAAAAACTACAGCTTTCATTAGGGTTTAGATCTCAACATAGAAAACCAAGAATCCTCATAACTTGACAAATAACTAACGCTATGATAAGTGGGAAAAAAATGACATGAAGAATTTTCTTTTACTTGACTCCTCAATTAACACCATTAGAAGCAATAGTCAAATGTGCTGCAGAAGAACTCTTGAAAGCCCTGTTGTAGCCACGTTAACAAGCAAAAGTATCACTTTGACAACTAATGTGCAGCTGCCTCAAGTCATGGTGTTCCAGTCATCCCACACACATGTGAATTTGTGGTGTTGGTGAAGAGCGTTGAACATACTGTAGACCACCAAACATACAAATAAATTCATTTTCTAAGAAGTACAGCCAGAAACCTCCGTAGAAGCAAAGACTGTGAGATTTCATCTCATATACTTTGGGCATGTTGCCAGGAGGGGTCAGGTCTTGAAAGGAGACAGCCTGTTTAGAAAGGTGAAAAGTCAAACAAGAAAAGGAAGACCTTCAGTGAGACAGATTGACTCAGTGACTGCAGCAATGGGTTAAGCACAGTGGAAACTGTGGCCTTGGTACAGGACAGTTCAAGGTTTCTATCAGGGTTGTGGTGAGTGGGAGTTGACTCAGCAGTATCTAACAACAACATATGCTCATGGAAACTGCACAATGCGTAAGAAAGATGGAAGAAGAATTGATGCCTTTGACTTATGATGTTGGCAAAGATAATTACATTTACTACAGATGCCTCTTCCTAAAATAAACAATTGGTTTAGGAGAAATATAATCAGAATATTCCTTATAGAGAAAGAATGGGAAAATGTTGTCTCCCAGGCATTGGCCATGTTATCGAGAGAGACCAGTCCCTGGAAAAGGGTTTCATGTTTTTTGGAAAAGGAATGGATCAGTGAGAAAGAGGAAGTCATTCATGAAATTGGCTGACATGATAGCTACAACAATGGGATCAAACAGTAACGATTATGAGGGTGCCAGTGTTTCTAAGAGAAACAAGTATATAACACCTCACAGCAACAACATATAGTGACAGGAATTAAGGCAGTGTGGGCCAGAGAAAAAATAAACAAACAAATGAATGGACCAGAATGGAGATGCCAGAAATAGATTCATGCAAATATGCCTAATTACTGTACAGAGGTAACTCATGGTTGCTGTGAAGTCAAACACTGTGACACTGATGAGTCAAATGCCTTAATGGTTACCCATGGTGGACAGTGTTTGGTGGAGCTCTCCGATTAAAACAAGCTTGGAAGCAGGAGTGGCATCCACTTCCATAATAGCTTGCCTCCAGAAACCCTATGAGCCTGGAGAAAGAACGAAAATTATACAAGAAGTGTATGGCTTAATAACGGCACTTAATAACAACGACAACAACAACATCATAAATCTTTTTAAATTTCTTTTTTTTTAATTTCTATAATTATATTTTATTAATTTTCATAAACATTTACAGAGATTTGGGGTTTCCATTCATTAATTGTTGCACTATTCTCTCTACCCTCCTCTCAGTTTGTTCTTGTCCAAATGCCACAGTGCTTGTCAAAGCCAGTTCTGATTAATCTTCTTTGTCAGTGTGTCCTTTGCCATTCCCTATCACTCCTCCCTGAGAGAGACTTCACCCTGAGTCATAAGGAAAAGGGGATGGCGTATTCTCTTAGCTACTTCCTGCTGAAAAGGGACGCTGTGGGTTTCAGGGTGAAGATCTTCTCTCACTACTCTAAAGGGCCCCTTTGGCAGTAGGAAACACATAGACTATTATGGAGATTGATTTTGGAATTTAGATGCACTCTTATTGATTGTGCTTGGCCGTACATGTTCATATCCTTGAAGATGTATCATGGGGGTGTTGCAACCTAGAAGACACAAATTTGACTAACAAGTTATAAGTACATGAGTCAAATATTATGGAAAAGTAAAAGAAAAGATTCTTTCATTGTTTTACAAACCCTCCCCCAGGTCTCCTCCACCATGGAGCCCTCGCACTAGACTCCTGTGATGACAGAAATACCTAGTTATATATCTCTTTTAAACAGTTTTCTCCCTCCTCTGTTTCAGTGCAGTATACATTATTGAACCCATCTTATTCAGTCTCTCCCCAACCCCAAGGACAGTCCCCTTCTACAACAGTGGCATCATGTAATATTTGTCCTTTTGTGACTGGGATATTTCACTCAGCATAATGTTCTCCAGAGTCAACCATTTTGAATAATATTGCATGAGTTCCTTGTTTTTTAATGCAGCATAGTATTCCATTGTGTGAATATACCACAGCTTCTCTAGCCATTCGTTTGTTGATGGGCACTTAGGTTGTTTCCAACTCCTTGCTATTGTGAACAAAGCTGCAATAAACATGGGTGTGCATATATCTGCTTGGATGTCAGCTATGATCTCTTCAGGGTATAAATTTCTTTTATTTGAGTGAAAATTTATATATAATGTTGGGTTTTCATGCCTAAATTGATTTTTTTACAGACACAAAAACAGCTTAACAGAGAAAGAATAGTCTTTTCAACAAATAAATAATTGGACATCCGAGGGCAAAAGAATAAAGTTTTTATCAATTTGGCAACTGATTTCTCAACTCATTACCTTAGATTAGATTGCATTATGGAAAGTAATCACATTATAATTCATATTTTATTTTATTATGGAATAGCAACTATTACTTTTCATTAAATATTTTTCATTATTACTTTTCATCTTTAAAACAATGGGGAACCACAAACTAGCCACAACCTTGACCTAAGGCTTGTTTCTAAAAATAGTTCACATAAGCTTAAATACAAAACTATAGGATTTCTATAAAAAGAAATTTTTTGGAAACTAGGGCTAGGCAAAGTGTTCTCATACATAACATCAAAAACAATTCATATCGCAGTTGTAATTCCTATGGGGTATATTCCTATAGTGGAATAGCTGGGTCATATGGACTTCCTATGTTCAACTTTTTGGGGAAATGCCAAACTACCTTCCAGGGTGATTGCATCATTTTACAATCCTACTTCTCAACATCCTCTCCAACATTTATTGCTTGCTGCCCTACTAAATTTTGCCACTGCTAGTGGGGTGAGATGGTATTTCATTGTGGTTTTGATTTGCATTTCTCTTACTGCCACTGATTTTGAGCATTTCTTCATGAGTACACCAATGTTCACAGCAGTGGTAATCACCACCACAAGAACATAGAAATAGTCCAATGTCCAACCACAGTCAAATGAACTGAGAAATTGTGGTACATTCACACAATGGAATACTATACAGCACTCGGGAGCAATAATTTTTGAAAAATACTACATAACTTGGGAGGGGCTGGAGAGCTTTATGCTGAGTAAACTAATGTAGTCTTATAAGGACAAATACTGCATAAGACCATTATTATAAAAATAGAAGAATAACTAATAAAACATGTATGGGAACTCAAAGGGGGCAGACAGAAGAGGGATGAGGATAGGTGGAGTGGAAGCACAGGGCTACACAGTTGTTGGGGGGGGAAGTAAATGGGAAGGATCCTGGCAAAAAGACAGGGTAATGATGGGCAAGGTCCAATGGTGATTAATTTTAGAAAACATTATTCATGAGAATGATTGTATGAAAAACATTGTGAATGAAAAATAGTGTGAAGCAAAATGTATACAAACTTTATAAGCAAATCAATTAAAAATATAAGAAAACATAAAAAATCATTTATAAAGGAAAAAATAAAAATAGTTTGACCTGATCAAAACAAATAAATACCTTTATAAGTGGAGCAAGAAAATCCTATTAAGAGGATGAAAGACTAACTACAGACTTGGATAAAAATTTGCAAAAAATCACATCACCATCAAAGGCCTTATGTCTAGATTATATAAAGAATTCTCACAATGCAACAGTTGACAAAAACAATCCAATTATAAAATATACAAAAGATATCAACACATATTTCACCAAAGAAAAGATGCAGATGGTATATAAGCACATGAAAAGATGTTAAGCATCATTAGCCATTAGGGAAATGCAAATTAAATCTACAATGAACCGCTAGAATGAAAATGAGGAATCGTACAAAATCTGGTGAGAATATGGAGAAACTGGATCTCTCATGCATTGCCTGTGAAAAACAATGACAGCAAATCACAGCATTTGAGAAAATATTTACAAGGCACCTCTCCCTCCCCAACTCTGTGTATCTAACTTTTTTTCATTGCCTCAGATTTCAAGCCAGAACTGCCTCATTATCAACCGTCCAGCAGGTTTCTGAAGCTGTAAATTGCACAGATTATTCATATTTCTCCCTGGGAGCCGCTGGTGGATTTTAACTGCCAGATAGATTCAGCCTTTGAGTTAGCAAGACAATTCCCTACGGACTAGGCCACCAGACTTTCCTAAAGGGCACATAACCCTGTATAATTGTGAAAAGATTTTGAGTTGCCACTTCTCAAAAAGAAAAATCCCAAATACCAACATATGTATGAAAGTATGTGCAGACATTGGTTTCTACCTACCTAAAGAAGAGAAGAGCGAAGAAAACCATAGATTATTAGTTGAAAGGAATGATGTTGTTCGGTGCCATCAAGTTGACTATGACTCAATGACTCAGAGTAACTCTGTGCCCAGCAGAGCTGACCCCTGTCCTATCCTGCACCGTTCTCGTGATCTCTGTCATGCTCATGCCCATTGTGGTGATTACTGTGTCAATTCATCTTGTCGACCCATCTTCACAAACCCTCTTCCTTTCCCAGCAAGACGTCTCTCTCCAAGGACTGGTTCCTTCTGAAAAGATGCCCAAGGTAAGTGAGATGAAATTTCCCCATCCTTGCCTCTAAGAACACTCTGCGTGTAATCTTGAGACAGCAAGAACTAGATTGTGTCCAGCTACCCCTGCTGACCTTTTTGAAAAAGATCACAAGAGAGAAGAAGAAAACAAAACTCAAAAAATCATTGGCAGGGCAGGGGAAGGATCAGGTTAACTGCTCTGATTGAAAGCATCCATGTCTTCCCAGCTCAACTTTCAGCCAAGCAATGCATAAGCCTATAAAGTGGTCAATAACGCCAGGGAGAAACTCTCTCCTTAGAACAATCAATCATGCAATATCAAAGGAGCGACATTCACCCAGGGGTAAAGGCAGAAAGGGAGCTCTGGGGGCCTAGTGGTAAGTAGCTGCACTGCCAACCCAAAAGCACACAGTATGAATCCACTAGCTGCTCCACAGAAGAAAGATGGGGAGGGTCAGCTATGGACCAGTTCCAGCTCAATGGTACATAACAACAAAGTTCAGAAGCTGAGAAGAATAAGGACACATTGAAATGGGACCCAGGATGAAGTGAGAAAAGAGTGGGAATTGCAACCAGTGTAACAAAGCTAAATGTGTATGAGTTATTGAAGGGGGAAAAGGGAAAACCATTTTCTTTTTTCAAACTATCATTCTAATTATATATATATTTGTTGTTGTTGTTGTTGTTGTTATGTGCCGTCGAGTCGCTTGCGACTCATAGCGACCCTATGTACAACAGCCCTAAACTCCACTCTGTCCTATGCCAATCGCACTGTCTCCGACACTCCCATCCCAATTATCCCAGTCACTAAATCAATCCACCTTATAGAGGGCCTTCCTCTCCTGCGCCGTCCCTCCACCCTACCAAGCATGATGTCCCTCTCTAAGGACCAGTCTCTCCTCACAATATGTCCAAAGTATGTTAGATGGAGCCTCAGAATCCTTGCCTCCAAGGAGCCACCCGGTTTAACCCTTTTCCAGGACAAATCTGTTTGTTTTCCTAGCAGTCCATGGTATTCTCAGTACTCTTCTCCAGCACCACAGCTCAAAGGCATCAATTCTTCTATCCTCCTTGGTCATTGTCCAACTCTCTGATGCATCACAGGTGATTGCGAAGACCATGGCCTGTATCAAACACACCTTAGGCTCCAGAGAGACACCATTGCTCTTCAGTACTTTGGAGAGGTCCCTAACAGCAGACTTTCCCATGGCAATGCACCTTTTAATTTCCTGGCTGCTGGTGCCAAGACTGTTGACTATGGAGCCAAGCAAACTAAAGCTGTGTACAATCTCCATCTCTTCACCATCCATCCTGATGCTGCCAATTGGTCCAGTGGTGAGAATCTTTGTCTTCTTGACATTGAGTCTCAATCCATATTGTAGGCTGCAGTCCTTGACACTCTGCAGCAGGTGCTTCAGGTCCTCCTCAGTTTCAGCAAGCAGGGTTGTGTCATCCGCATAACGCAGGTTGTTGATAAATCGTCCACCAATCTTGACCCCACATTTCTCCTCATAGAGCCCCGCCTCCCTGATAATCTGTTCTGCATATAGGTTGAAAAGGTATGGAGATAGGATGCATCCCTGGCGTACACCCTTCCCAATTTTGAACCATGCAGTGTTCCCTTGCTCTGTTCTGATGACTGCCTCCTGGTCCAAGTATAAGTTTTGCGTTAGAACGATCAAGTGTTCTAGGATTCCCATTCTTCTCAGAGTCAGCCACAGTTTCTTATGGTCCACACAGTCAAATGTCTTTGCATAATCAATGAAGCACAGATAGACATTCCTCTGGTATTCCTTGCTTTCAGCCAAGATCCATCTAACATCAGCTACAATATCTCTAGTACCATGACCCCTTCTAAACTCAGCCTGGACTTCCGGTAGTTCTCTGTTGATGTGCTGTTCCAGTCGTTTTTGCATAATCTTCAGTAAAATCTTGCTTGCATGTGAAATCAGTGAGATTGTTCTGTAGTTTCCACATTCTGTTAGGTCACCTTTCTTTGGGATAGGAACAAATATCAATCTCTTCCAGTCAGTTGGCCAAGTGGTTGTTCTCCACATTTCTTGGCACAACTTGGTGAGCACATCCATGGCAGCATCTGTTAACTGAAATATATATCTATATATAAATATAAATATATATATACTTGATCTAATTAATTGTTATGTTCTTTCCAGCCAGCTACGACTCATTCTGACCCTATGAACAACAGATTGAAACTTTGCCTTATCTCATGTCATCCTCACAATCGCTGCCATGCTTAAGTCATGTTGCATTGTGTCCATCCATCCACCTCATTGAGGTAAATAAAATTTACTATTATATACACATCATAATTGCTAAAATTTAAATGATTGCTTATCTTAGTGAAAATGTAGAATTTCTCGTACAGTGAAAGTAGCAATTTGTTTTTATAAACTTTTATTTTATACTGGTTTACTTAATAAGTTCATATACATTGTTTTTCACACTGAAATCTTTCCCCTTTCCTCCCTCAACCCATCAAATTGTGTGACCCTATGATTAAGCCACCCCTCCCCTCCCATCCTCACCTATCTGTCCCCACCCTTCCAACCTTGGATTCTCATACACGTTCTACAATACTGGTCTTATACAGTATTTGTCCTTATGGGACTGAGTTATTTCACTTAGCATAATGTTCTCCAGTCCCTCCTAAGTTAGGGAGTTATTTAAAAAATTACTGTTCCTGCATGCTGCATAGTATTCTATTGTGTGAATGTACCATAATTTCTCAATCCATTTTATTGTGGTTGGACATTTGGGCTGTTTCCATGTTCTTGCTATAGTGAATAACACTGCTATGAACATTTGTGTACAAGTCTCTGTTTTTCACTCAGTTCTCATTTTCTTGGGGTATATTCCAAGCAGTGGACTAGCTGGATAATATGGAATTTCTATGTCCAGCTTTTTGAGGAAATGCCAAAATGCCTTCACGATGGGTTGTACCATTTTACAACCCCACCAACAGTGGAGGCTGGGCTCTATGAGGAGAAATGTGGGGTCAAGATTGGTGGAAAATCTATCAACAATCTGTGTTATGCAGATGGCACAACCCTGCTTGCTGAAACTGAGGAGGATGTGAAGCGCTTGCTGCAGGGGTCAAGGACTGTAGCCTCCAATATGGATTGAGGCTCAATGTCAAGAAGGCAAAGATTCTCACCACTGGACCAATTGGCAGCATCAGGATGGATGGTGAAGAGATTGAGATTGTTCACAGCTTTAGTTTGCTTGGCTTCACAGTCAACAGTCTTGGCACCAGTAGCACATATTGCCATGGGAAAGTCTGCTGTTAGGGACCTCTCCAAAGTACTGAAGAGCAATGGTGTCTCTCTGGAGACTAAGGTGTGTCTGATATAGGCCGTGGTCTTTGCTATCACTTCTTATGCATCAGAGAGTTAGACAATGGCTAAGGAAGATAGAAGGAGAATTGATGCCTTTGAGTTGTGATGCTGGAGAAGAGTATTGAGGGTACCACGGACTGCTAGGAAAACAAACAGATTCATCCTAGAGAGGGTTAAACCAGGCTGCTCCTTGGAGGCAAGGATTCTGAGGCTCCAACTAACATACTTTGGACATGTCATAAGGAGAGACCAGTCCTGGGAGAGGGACATCATGCTTGGGAGGGTGGAGGGCCAGCGCAGGAGGGGAAGGCCCTCCATGAGTTGGATTGATTCAGTGACTGCAGTAATCAGGATGAGAGTGTCAGAGACAGTGTGATTGGCACAGGATAGAGCAGAGTTTAGGGCTGTTATACATAGGGTCACTATGAGTTGCAGGCAACTCGACGGCACATAACAACAACAACCACCAACAATGTATAAGAGTTCCTATCTCACCACATCCTTGCCAGCATTTATTACTTGCTGTCCTGTTAAACTATGCCATTGCTCTTGGGGTAAGATGATAAACTGTTAGAGCTAGTGGACCAGTTTAGCAGAGTGGCAAAATTTAAGACCAATACCTAAAAATCAGTGGGATTCCTCTACAGTAACAAAGAGAACTCAGAGAAGGAAACCAAGAAAGCAATACCATTTAAAATAGCCAACCACAAATTGAGATACTTGGGAATACACAAAGAAAACTATAGAACATTTTTACAAGACACAATAAAAGACCTAAAGAAATGGGAAAATGTTGCCTTGTCTGTGGATAAGAAGACTCAATATTATGAAAATTACAATCCTACAAAAAGCAATCTACATGCTCAATGCAGTCTCAATACAGATACCAAATTCATTTTTCAAAGAGATCAAAAGGGAAATTGTCACGTTTATTTGGAGAAGAAAGAGACCGTGAGTAGCAAAGCACTTCTGAAAAACAAAAATGAAGTGGGAGTCATAGCACTCCCTGACCTCAAAACCTACTACATAGGAGTAGTAACCAAAACAGCATGGTACTGATACAATGACAGGTACACAGACCAATGGAACAGAATTAAGACCCCAAAAATGGGCCCAACTATATCAGCTGCTATTCAACAAGGAGATAGAACCTGTCATACGGGGAAATGACAACCTCTTCAACAAATTATACCGGCAAAATTGGAAGTAGCAATTTATTTTTAAAAAATCAACAACAACACTTTGAAACTCGGATTTGTTGTTAGGTACCTTCGAGTCAACTTCAACTCATAGTGACTCTATGAACAGCAGACCTGAACCCTGTCCAATCCTATGCCATCTTCACCATCCCTACTACTGAAGCCCTTTCTTTCAGCCCCTGTATCAACTCATCTTGCTGAAGGTCTTCCTCTCTTTTGTTGACCCTCCACCCTCCTATGCATGATGCCCTAGTCCAATGACTGGCACCTTCCAACAACAGGAGCAAAATATGTGAGATGGAATTTCATCTTCCTTCCTTCTAAGGAGCACCCTGGATGTATCCTCTCCGAGAATACATGTGTTTGTTCTCTTGGCAGCCTATGGGATGTTCTTCTCCAACACCACAGCTCAAAGGCATTGATTCTTCTATTTCGTTCTTAGATAATGTCCAATTTTCAGATGCATAGGAAGTAATTGGGGGAAAAATCATTACTCAAATCAGGTGCATTTTAGTCTTCAAACTGACACTCCTGCTCTTCAGTGCCTTGGAGAGGTCCCTTAGTCTTCAAACTGACACTCCTGCTCTTCAGTGCCTTGGAGAGGTCCCTAAAAGCCGATTTCACCCAACGCAACAAGTCTCTGCACTCCCTGGTTGATGGCATCTACTAAGTCATTCCTATGGATTAGGAATTCCAATTGGGTATGAGATGGTACACATCCAAAAGAACTGAGTTCATATTTATCTAACGATGTGCAATGCAGCAGTATGTGTAATAGCCTGTAACTAAAATTAATCCAATGTCCATCTACAGTAGAGCAGTTACATAAATTATACCTTCTATATTCTGCAGGCAGAAAACACCCAGGCAATTCTCCTTTCAAATGACTGAGTGATTAGACTAGACTAGATTACATTACAAATGGCAATTGCCCTATAATCTAATTAGATTACATCCGCATAGCTCAACTTCCAGCCAAATGATTGACAGACCTATAAGGTGATCTATAACACCAGGAGGAACTCCCTCCTTAGAACAACCGATCATACAATATCAAAAGGATGGCATTTGCCCAGAGAAGAGTTCAGAAGGCAGGAGGGAATAAGAAAGCAAACTGAAATGGGGCACAGGAAAGAAGTGGGAAGACTGGTGTTACAAAGTCAGCTGTGACTCATAGTGACCCTATGAACAAGGAACTCATGGCAAACCCACGTGTTAAGAGTAAAAATGCTCCACACGGATTTCTTGGCCATTCACCAGACCTTTGCCTAAGAAGCTCCTGGATAAGCTCAAACCTCTAGTCTTAAATTCTGTGTGGTTGTTAGATGCCTTCGAGTCAGAGCCAACCCATAGCTGACCCTCCAGCAGGTTTTCAGAGGCAATAAATCATGAGGGAGGAGATTGCCCATCTTTCTCCTGCAGACTGGTGGATTCAAGCCAAGAGCTCTTGGGATGCCAGCGCAGCTCCTTAACACTAAGCCACCAGCGCTCCCTTCAAGCCTATTGTTCACCGTCCAATGATGTGTTCCACCCAGTTTCCTGCTACTGCTAGTCTGTGGACACCTCTGCTCTCATTGATGGTTCCAACAACCCCGACCACAACTGTGTAAACCCTTTAAGTCCTAGTAGAGTGAACCTTTTACTTCCCACTGGGACTTCAACTGATGCAGTCATGAAGTTATATTTTGGATTGCCCTTTCTTACTTTTCATCTCAAAGAAGAAAATAAATCAGAGTTTCTTTTACTCAAAGTACATTTTTAAGTGTTTGTAATGAATGTGCAGTACATTTGGATTTTAAATAAGCTGGTAAAGAAACAAAAGAAAATTGAGGGGATGATGTATTATAATCTATGCACTCGGTGATCCAAGCAGTGCTTAGCTGTAAAATGAACTCAAAACTCTAAGCATTTATCTCAAGAAATGTAACTAAATTAAACTAAAAATGCAAAAACAAAATGAACTAATAAAGATTAAAATAACCAAGAACGTCTGAAAAAAATGAAATATAATAAAATTAGCAAATACATTCATTAATTCATTCTTGGATAGGATCCATGAAATAAGCAATACTTTGCAAAGACTAATCTAGGAAAAAACAGAAAATACTTATTAACATTAGAAATGGGAAAACGATTACAGCTGTAAGTAGGAGTTTAATCTGTTTGTTTAATATTGCTATTACTTAATGTTTTTCTAAAAATACTAATATACCTAGTATGGAAAAAAGTTAATAAAAAGAAATATTTAGAGAAGTCAAAATTATCATTATTTGCAAAGTTTTACGCTTACCTGAAGCATCGAAATCAAAGGAAAGACTATTACAACTAATCAGGAAGTCAATAAATGAGTCAGTTACAGTGCTTTACTTCCTTCTTAAGAGTTTTGGTGACCTGGTGGTAAAGAGTTGTGCTTCCATCTCAAACTCATGCAGTTCTAATCCACAAGCTATTCTTCAGGAGAAAGATAAATCCTCTGATTTACAGTCTCAGAATACCTGCTGGAGGGTCACCTATGAGTTGATTCTGAATCTATGGCACATAATATATGCACATGCACACACACATACTTATGAGCAAAAAATCAATTTGCAAATATGGTAAGGAAAAGATCTTATTTATGCTAACTATTAAATATACAAAGTAGCAAGAAATAAATTTAACAGATCTTTTACCAAGCCATATGAAAAAAATTATTAAATATGTCTAACACTAAAAAAAAAGAAAAAGGAAAGTTGTCTAAATGGAAGATATAGTGTGGCTCCTATAACAAGAAACTCAATAGTTTAAAAACAGCAACCCCAACTATATTCAGTTATAAATTTAATGCAATTCCAATCAAATTTTAAAAGAATTTGCTTTGGAACTTAACCAAATGATTAAGACTTTATTTGGAAGAAAATTAGCATGCAAAATTAAGCAATAAATTTTTGGAAAATAATAATATCCCATTACTTAAAAACACACTTTACACTACAATAAATAAATATAGCAAATAAAATAGTATAGTCCTATGACAAGAATACACTTTCCAAAATACTCAATAGATATTAACGGGAAGATGGACCAGGGCAATTTGAAATCAGTAGCTGAAATCAGTAGCCTTGTTTTTGTGGTCCTGTACCACAGAGTTGGAACGAACCCTTAACTGACCCTCCAGTGGGTTTTCAGAGGCAGTTAATCACGCAGGAGAAGAATTGCCCATTCTTCTCCCACAGAGCTGCTGGTAGCCTCAAACTACATGTCTTTGGGATTGTACTGAAGCTTTTTGCCTCTAGGCCACCAAAGCTCCCTACTCATTCCAAAAGCTGGGAAATGCAAGGGCTCTCAGTTAAGACCGAAGGGGCCTGCTGAAGCAGTTTGTTTTGTTACTGTTAGGTGCCATCAAGTTGACGATGACTTATATCTACCCTGTGAACAATAGATGGGAACCCTGCCCTGTCGCCACCATCCTCCTCATCTCTCTCACTCAAACCCATTGTTGTTGTCACTTGTCACTGTGCCAAGCCATCTCATTGTCTTCCTCTCTTTCGCTGACCTTCGACCTTTCCCAGCATGTATTTTTCCAGAAACTTAACAGTCTAGACCTTGTAAATTCTCGAAATGTTCTTTCCAGAGCTCCCTTCAAGACACAGCCACACCCTGCTGGGATAAGTGTTAGGTGCTATAGCATCTGATCTGACTCCCAGCTACGCTGTGTACAAAGAACATGGCACTGCCTAACCCCATACCGTCCTCACAAGTACTGCTGTGCTGGAGCTCACTGTTGCGACCACTGGGTCAGTCCATCACACTGGAGGTTTACTTCTCCTGCACTTACCCTCCCCTTTACTCTGTATGATGTCTTTCTTTCTCCAGGGTCTGGCCCTTCCTGATAACATGCCCAAAACATGTAAGATGCAATCCCGTCATTCTCTCTGCTAAGGAGCATTCTGGCTGCTCTTCTTCTATCATAGATTTGTTTCTTCTTATTGCTGTCCATGATGTATATTCAATACTTTTGCCAACACCATAGTGAAGATGAAGAACACAAAATGTCCAGAGAAGAGAAGAGGAGAGGAGCTTTCTATGAAGATGAATCCGAAAGTGAAGAAGGAAGCCTCTGGCCTCTCAAAACAGAAGCTAAAGCAAAGGTATTAAAGGCCAAGAAGTCCTGATAGGCATCCACAGCCACAAAAAAAAAAAGATCCTCACATCACCCACCTTCTGGCAACCTAATACACTGAGACTCCAAAGGCAGCCCAAATACTCCTGGAAAAGAGCCCCCTGGAGAAAGAGCTTGACTACCATGTCTCCATCGAGTTTCCCCTGATCACTGAGTCAGCCATGAAGAAGATACCCTTGTGTTCATTGTGGATGTCAAGGCCAACAAACACCAAATTAGACAAGCTGTAAAGAAGCTCTAGGACACTGATGTGGCCAAGGTCAGCACTTTGATTAGGCCTGAAGGAGAGAAGAAAGCCTATGTTTGACTTGCTCCTGACTATGATACTTTGGATGTTGCCAACAAAATGGGGATCATCTAAACTGAGTCTAGCTGGCTAATTCTAAAAACAGATGCTTCTCTCTCTCTCTCTCTCACACACACACACACACACACACACACACACACACACCCCAGAGGAGAGGAATTGAGCTTGGAAATCTCAGATCACCCTATTTTCACTATTACACAAAAGCAAAAGAAGGAGCTGTAGGAAGTTAGAAAAGTGGTCTTGAACCATATATCCTTAAAGTTCAGAAAAACTAATGTCACAGAAAAATTAAAAACAGAAACTAGTCAGGTCAAGTTCCATAAAAAGTCATTGTAATAAAAAAAGAAAATGAAGGATAAATGTTATCCTTCAGAAAATAAAATACACCAGAACACAAGACCAACATCTGGCTAAAACTATATAAAAAAGAGCAAAACTTTTCAACAATACAAGCCATAAAATAACAGCATAAGAAGAAAAACTCATAAAATTGGTACTAGAACTCATGAAAGAATTCAAGGAAAAAGTTTATTTCAGAAACAAATACTAAACTAGAAAGAACACAAGATAATGTAACTGCAAGAGAGAGAACGCCTTAAGATAAATAAAAAGTGAAATGGAGAAGTTTTTTAAATTTTTTAAAAAAGGCATTTAATAAAAATAACTGAGACATCATCTCATCCCAACAACAATAGCAAATTTCAACAGGACATAACAAATGCTGGAGGGTTGTGGCGCCATCCACTCTCTTATTCACTGCTGGTGGGAATGTAAAATGGTACAATCACTATGATATCATTTAACCCAGCAATTCCGTTACTGAGAATATTTCCTAAAGAAACAAAAGCCATGACTCAAACAGATGCATGCATACCTATGTTTATTGTTGGGTTATTCACAATAGCAAAGAGATGAAAGCAACGCCAAGTGCCCATCAATAAACGAATGGATAGAAAAACTGCAGTACATTCACCAACATTATGTAGCACTGAAAACCAGAGAACTCCTAAAACATCACACAACATGAGTGAGTCTGGAAGACATTATGCCTAGTGAAATATCTCAGTCACGAAAGGAAGAGTAGTGCACAACACCACAGTTATAAAATGAGATTGACATGAGTAGTTGAGGGGAGACTAGGAAAAGACTGGATAGATTATGAACGCTGCATTGGGGCAGATGAGGGGAAGGACTGTCTGAAAGGAATATATGATTAGGCATTATACCTATGACAACAATCTGGAACAAGCAATGCATTGCAAAGTGGAATAGGGGAAGACGAAGGGAGGAAAATGTGCAACAATGAATGAATAAAAAAATTTTAAGAAGGTATTTTAAAAGTAATAAAAATATTTCAGAAAAGTAAAAAATAATGAAGACAGACAAAGAAGCATGCATTTTTAGATTCTAGGTACCCCTGAAAAATATACACTGTAGGGGGAAAAAGGAACAAAGCAAAAAGGGTCATTTCAATTTTTCACAGAAAATTTTAAAACCACTTTTTAAGAAAACAAATAAACAAAAACGCACCACATCTTTTTTTACCCACTGCATTGAGAGGCCAAAACAGAGGAAAGAATTCAAGATATTGAAGAGCTGAACAGAAATATGGAGGGTAACCACTTGGCCAACTGACAGGAAAAAGATCTATATTTGTTCCCATTCTAAAGAAAGGTGATCTTACAGAGTGTGGAAAGTATAGAACAATATCTTTGATATCACATGCAAGCAAGATTCTGCTGAAGACTATCCAAAAATGACTGCAACATCCCATCGACAGAGAACTGCCAGAAGTGCAGGCTGGCTTTAAAAGGGGTTGTGGTACTAGGGATATTGTATCTATTGTTAGATGGATCTTGGCTGAAAGCAGGGAGTACCAGAGGAATGTTGGTGTTTCATTGATTATGCAAAGGCTTTTGACTGTGTGGATCACAACAAACTGGCTGACTCTGAGAAGAATGGGACTTCCAGAACACTTGATCATGCTAATGGGAAACCTATTTTTGAACCACGAGGCAGTAGTCAGAACACAGCAAGGAAAATGTGCATCGTTCAAAATTGGGAAGGGTATATGCCAGGGATGTGTCCTGTCTCCATACATTTTCAATCTATATGCAGAGCAGATTATCTGGGAGGCTGAGCTCTGTGAGGAGAAGTGTGGCATCAGGATTGGAGGAAGATGACACAACCCTGCTTGCTGAAACTAAGGAGGACCTGAAGAGCTTGCTGCAGAGGGTCAAGGACTGCAGCCTTCAATATAGATTGAGGCTCAATATCAAGAAAACAAAGTTTCTCACCACTGGACCAACTGGCAGCATGAGGATGGCAGGTGAAGAGATTGAGATTGTTGAAAGCTTTAGTTTGCTTGCCTCCACAGTCAACACTCTTGGCACCAGCAGCCAGGAAATTAAAAGATGTGTTCCACTGGGGAAGTCTGCTGTTAGGAACCTCTCCAAAGTTCTGAAGAGGATATGATGTCACTCTGGAGACTAAAGTGCATCTGATACAGTTCATTTTCTTAACAATCACTTGCTATGTATCAGAGAGCTGGACAATGACTAGGGGGTATAGAAGGAGAATTGATGCCTTTGAGCTGTGGTGTTGAAGAAGAGTATTGAATATACGATGGACTACTAAGAAAATGAACAGATTCATCCTGGAGAGGGTTAAACCATTCTGCTTCTTGGAGGCAAGGATTCTGAAGCTTCGTCTTACATACTTCAGACATGTTGCAATGAAGGACCAGTCTTTGGAGAGGGACATGATGCTTGGGAGGATGGAGGGACAGCACAGGAGAGGAAGACCCTCTATGAGATGGATTGATTCAGTGACTGGGGTAATCAGGGTAAGTGTTTTGGAGACAGTGAGATTGGCACAGGATAGAGCAGGGATTAAGGATCTTGTACATAGGGGTTGCTATGAGTCACAGGTGACCTGATAGCATATAACAACAACAATAATCGTAAAATAGCATACTGTATATCTAAGAATATCCACTAAAACTGATCCATATCAAGACTTTTTATTTAAAAAGCTACTAGTTTTCATAGCTTTTTAAAAAAAATCCTTAGAGCATCTAGATTAAAACCACAAAAAAAGGTTATTTACAAACTCAAATGGATTATAAAAAGAAAGAAAATTACATTATCATCAAACATTTCTAAGTCAATGCTTAATGCCAAAAGAAAACAGGAAAGTGTTTCATTTACTCAACATATTTTTAAAATGAGCCAAAAAGTACATATATAGCAAAACTGACATTTAAGTATCAAAGACATACATTGCCATCAACAATGGAACATAAAGAATATTGTTCCTGTGATTCTTTTCTGAGAAATCTAACAAATGAGCAACAGTCAAGATGTCTAAGAAATGAATCCTTGAAATAAAGACAAATGACGAAGAGTGAGCGCTAGAGTTTCAGTAGAAATTATAATAAAATAAGGCTTAAAAAAAATAAAATAAGGCTTGAAATGCACACATTATTTTTATTATGGCTGAACATAAGCTTAGGCAATGTAGACACAGATAATTATTCTTAAATGAGGTAGGATGGGAAGACTGTATGTCAAAAAAAGTATTTTTGGGTGTTTGTTATTATTTGTGTGTAGGTTTACTATGCATTTTCTGTTCAGCATCAAGTACACCTTTTGTTTTGTACCATTGATTTCAGTCACCACCGTGTAACGTCACTCATCCCACCTCCCCGTGTACCTGTCTCCATTCCTCCCTCCTTCCCTCGCATCCTTTTCTGGCTCCTGAACTTTGTTCTTGGGCAAACACTGAGGCTTTGATTTTTTTTTAATTATTAATTTTAATGAAAATTTACAGAGACTTTGGATTTCCATTCACTAATTGTTGCACTTTTCTCCCTGCCCACCGCCCCCCACCCCAGTACACTCTTCTCTTTAAAAAGTAAAAAAAAAATTCTTTCATTGTTTTATAATCCCTCCCCCAGGTCCACTCCAGTATGCAGCCTTCCTTCTGGGCTCCTGTCATGACAATAATACCTAATCACATATCCTTTTTAAACAGTGTTCTCCTTCATCTGTTTCAATGCAGTATGTATTATTTACCCCATCTTTCTTAGTCTCCCCCCAACCCCAGCATCAGTCCTGTTTTATAACAGTGGCACTATGCAGTATTTGTCCTTTTGTGATTGAGATATTTCACCCAGCATAATGTCCTCCACGGTCACCCATTTTTAATAATATTGCATAAGTTCCTTGTTTTTCATTGCTGTGGCTTTGATCTTAAGTGGTTCATCTGAAGTGGTGTGTATTTCCCAAATGTTGTTTACAGCCTTCTGGTGAGATCAGCTGTGGTAGCTGGGCACCATCTAGTTCTTTTGATCTCAGGGTCTCGGAAACTGAGGTTCATTTGTTTCGTTAGTCCTTCAGATTGTTTCCAAGTCTTTTTGAAAAATGATAGAGCTGCAATAACAGAAAAACTGTAACTCAACAGTTCTATATAATTCCTAGTTTTATGTTAGGATTAAGAGTGGTGGTTTGAGGAACAATTTATATTCATCTCTATCTTCTTTAAGTTGTCTTTCTTTTTCAAATCTGCTAGTATACTCACAAGATAAAATTTGAAATTCTAACTATGTTCTAGTATACAATCCAGTGACATCAATCACACTTACCATGCTGTAACAATGTAACAATGACCACTATGAACATGATTTGTTTCCAACAATTTTCATCACTTCAAACAGAAAATCTGTATTCATTAAGTAATAATTCCCTATTCTCTCCTCCACCCATGGGAACCATAATGTACTCTCTCTTTATACATTTGTCTATTCTATTTCATATAATTGTATTCTATTACATTATTTGTTCTTTTGCGTTTAACTTATTCTACTTAGCATAATGTTTTTGCATACATCTATGATATATTTGTTTTAGAATTGTACTCCTTTTTATAACAGAATAATAATCAATTGTATATATGTACCATAATTTATATATCCATCCCTCTGTTTATGAACATTTGAGTTCTTTCCAACTTTTGGCAGTTGTGAATAATGCTGTAATAAAGATTAGTTTGCTTTGTTTGTTTGTTGTTGTTGTTGCTGTTGCTGTTTTTGACATTCTGGCTCTTGAACATTTTCTTTTTTTCATTTTTTTAATTATTAAATTTTATTAATTTTAATGAACATTTACAGAGATTTGGGGTTTTCATTCATTCATTGTTGCACTATTTTCTCTACCCTCCTCCCCAGTTCATTCTTCTTCCCCTCCCCTTGAAAGTTTGTTTTAATTGTTCAATTGCCACAGTGCTTGTCAAGGCCAGTTCTGATTAATCTCCTTTGTTAGTGTGTCCTTTGCCATTCCCTATCACTCCTCCCTGAGAGAGACTTCACCCTGATTCAGAAGGAAAAGGAGATGGTATATTCTCTTAGCTACTTCCTGCTGAAAAGGGAGACTGTAGGTTTCAGGGTGAAGATCTTCTCTCACTACTCTAAAGGGCCCCTTTGGCAATAGGAAGCACGTAGACTATTGTGGAGATTGATTTTGGAACTTAGATGCACTGTTATCAATTGTGCTTAGCTGTACATGTTCATATCCTTGAAGATGTATCATGGAAGTGTTGCAGCCTAGAAGACACAAATTTAACTAACAAGGTAAAAGTAGGTGAGTCAAAAATTAAAAAGCAATAATATTCCAAGTAGAGGCTCTAACAGCAGCACAAATCAAGTTGCAGAGGGAAGGTAGCTCTTACAATAAAAGGCCTATTGACTAGCACTTTGTCCATTATAGAACAAAGGCTAGGCACCACAAGATGTAAAGGCTCAACTATGTCACTTATTGTTCTTAAGTCCTGGAGCAAATTCCATATACCACTGGGTTGTTTTACAACTTGGAAGTCCGCATGCAAGGCAGAGGTGAAGTAAGGAACTGCTTATGAGATTTTCCATCAATTCCAACAACTAAGAAATAGTGAGAAGAGTTGGGACCTCAGAAGGCTTTTAGAACCAAATAGTAGGCTCTTGTGTCCAGGAGAAAACTAATATACTTACCAGTAATGTTAATGTTCACCCACAGCTCTTCTGGGATGATCTAAATTGTTGAAGCATCCTCCTTTGTTTCCAGCTGGGAGCTGGGGCCTGTCAGTCCTGTCAGTCCTGTCAGCCACAAGGACCTGATGTGGGTCACCCTTGGCCAAGTGTCCTTCAGATCCACACTTAAAGCATGTGAGTGTGAGCTTTCTCTCTACTCCCTTGCCTATCTGTGGCTCTCATCTGCGACACTGTCTACTGAAGTGGCCCAGCTTTCCACAGTGGAAGCAATTCTGACCTCCTTTATTACCTTTGGGTGGCACTGTATACGAGTAAGACTTCCTTTTCCTGACACAAGCCCTAAACTGGCAGCAATAGCTGCCCCATGTTTCTTTGTTTTTTTAAAGTCTTGTAACTGCTCTAAGTAATGGTTTTGGTAAGGTCCATATTAACAATCATTATTCTGGGACTGGTTTTGTGTGAGTGAAGGATAATGTAAATTAGTAACTATGGGATATTCTAATTGTATAATTCTATCAATTTTTATGTTCTTGAGAAACAAGATTCATGATTCATGGTGTAGAGTACAAAATATAACTCTAGTGTTGTTGTTAGGTGCCATTGAGTCAAGTATGACTCAGAGCATCCCTATGAGAAAAAGATCTGAACCCTGTTCTGTCTTGGGCCATCCTCACACTTCCTGACACACTAGAGCACATTGCGGCAGTCATCATGTCAATCCACCTGGTTGAGGGCCTTCCTCTCCTTCTCCAATCCTCCACCCTCCCATCTTTCTGTCCCTTTCTAATGAAATAGCCCTTCCTAACAGCTTGCCCAAAGTATGTGAGGCGGAACCTCATCATTCTTGCCTCCAAAGGTCATTCCGGCTGCACCTTCTCCAAGACTTATCTGTTTGTTCTTTGGGCAGTCCACGTGATGTTTAGTGCTCTTCTCCAACAACAGAGATCAAAGGCATCAATTCTTTTTCTGCCATCCTTATTCCTTGTCCAGCTCTCAGATGCATAACAAGTGATCAGAAACACTAAGGCCTGAATCAGAGGCACCTCAGTTTTCAAACTGCCATCATTATTCCTCAATAATTGTAGAGATCCCTACCTGCAGATTTTCCCAGTGCAATGTGTCTCCTTATTTCCTGACTGCTGGTGCCAAGGATGTTGATTGTGGATCCAAGGAAAACAAATCTGTTTACACTTTCAATCTCCTCTGCCTATCAGTCCAGTGGTAAGAACCTTTTGTTTTCTTGACATTGAGATGCAATCCATACCAAAGGCTGCATTCCCATCGTGGATAGGTTTTGGTGGAGCTCCCCGATTAAGACAGACTAGGAAGCAGAATGAGGCATCAACTTCTTAAATATAGAGCCTTTGAAAACTGTATGAACACTAAAGGGATGAGGATAGTTATAGTAGTGTAGTGGTAGAGTCCAAATTAAAAGTCAATTGAAATGAGGAAAAGCAATTAACAAACATCACTTAATAATTGGAACATGGAATGTATGTAGCTTGAATGTTGGAAGACTGGAAATTGTTAAAAATTAAATGGACCACATGAACATTGACATATCAGGCATTAGTGAGGTGAGATGAGATGGACCAGCTTTGGCCACTTTGAATCAGATAATCATATCATCTATTATGCAGAGGATGAAAAACAGAAGAATGGTGTTGCATTCATAGTAAAAAAGGCAATTTCAAGTTCTATCCTGAAATACAATGTGGTAATAGGGTAATATCCACACACATACAAGGAAGATTCATTAATATAACTTTTATTCAAATAAATACTCCTACATCTGGAGCCAAAGAGGAAGAAATTGAGAATTTTTACCATATCTTGAAGTCTAAAACTGACTAAACATACCAACAAGATGCATTAATGATAATTGGTGTCTGGAATACAAAAGTGGGGGAAGTGAAGAAGAAATAGTAGTTTGAAAATATGGGCTTGGCAATAAACATGAGACTGGAAATAGAATGATTGAATTTTGTATTTACAATGATTTGTTGATTGCAAATACCTTTTTTAAAAGACATAAACAGTGACTTTACACATGGACCTCACCTGATGAGCTCCATAGGAATCAGACTGACCACAGTTATAGGGAAAAATCATGGGAGAAATTCAATATGAGCAGTCAAAACTAGGCCAGGGGTGGGCTGTGGGTCAGGTCATCAATTACCCATATGCAAGTTCAAATTGAGGCTGAAGAAAGTTAAAACAAGTCCACAGGAACCAAAATATCATCTTGAATCAATTCCATCTGAATTTCAATATCACAGGTATAAGTCATTGAACACCAGTGATCGAAGACCAGATGAGTTATAGGATGACATAAAGAATCTCATCCATGAAGAAACCAAAAGATTATTACAAAAACAGACGAGAAAGAAAAAATAAAAATAGATGTCAGAAGAGACTAAAAATTGCACTGGAACATCAAGAAGCGAAAACAAAAGGAAACGTGCCAAAGTAAAAGAGATGAACAGAAGATTTCAAAGGGCACCTGGGAGAGGACATAGCAAAAGATTATAATGGAATGTGCAGAGAGCTTGAGTTAGAAAACAAAAAGGGAAGAACTTGTTCTATATTTCTCAAGCTGAGCTCTAATGTAGAAGTTAAGTTTTAAAATGCTGTAAATTGTTCTTATTGATTTTAGTCAATTTCAACCCAGAACACTTGGTTGTGCTTATACGAGACTTATACTTGGACCAGACGGCAGTTGTCAGAAAAAAGCAAGGAAACACTGTATGGTTCAAAATTGGGAAGGGTGTGTGTCAGGGATGTGTCCTATCTCCATATCTAGTCAATCTATATGCAGAACAGATTATCCCGGAGGCTGGGCTCTATGAGGAGAAATGTGGCATCAGGATTGGAGGTAGATTTACTAACAATCTGTGTTATGGAGATGACACAACCCTGCTTGCTGAAACTGAGCAGGACCTGAAGCACTTGCTGCAGAAGGTCAAGTACTGCAGCCTTCAATATGGATTGAAGCTCAACATTAAGAAAACAAAGATTCTCACCACTGTGCTGATTAGCAGCATTATGATAGATGGTGAAGAGATTGTGGGGTGGCATCAAGGATGTTGTCCATGAAGAAAGTAAGAGATAATTACAAAGACGGGGAAGAAAGAAAATACCAAAATAAATGTCAGAAGAACTTTGAAACTTGTACTAGAGTATAAAAAGGCCAAAATATCAAAGAAATGATGAAGTAAGAGAAATGAACAGAAGAGTGCAAAGGGCAGTTCGAGAAGACAAAGCAAAGTATTAAAACAAAATGTGCAAAAAGTTAGAAAGCCAACAGGGAAGAACAGACTCAGCATTTCACAAGCTGAGAGAACTGAAAAAGAAATTCAACTCTCATTTTGCAATATTGAAGGACTATGAACAAAATCTTGACTGATGAAGGAAGCATCAAAAGCAGGTGGAAAGAATATAGAGTCACTGTACCAAAAAGTCAACACTGAACCATTTCAGGAAATAGTATATTATCAAGAACCAATTGTACTGTAGGAAAAAGTCCAAGCTACACTGAAGACATTGACAAAATATAAGGCCTCAGGAATTTATGGAATATCAATTGAGATGTTTCAGGAAACAGATGCAATCCTGGATGTGTCACTCACAAGTCCCTGCTAAAAAATATGGAAGACCGTTACCTAGTCAACTGCCTGCAAGAAATCTGTATTTTTTTCCCCCATCCCAAACAGTATTTTCAGTATCTCATGCAAGTAAAATCTTACTGTGCATTATTTTTAAATGTTTGCAACAGTACATCAACAGGGAACTGTCAGAAAGTTAAGTTGGATTCAGAAGAGGCCTTGGCACAAGGGATAGAATTGTTGATATCAGGTGAACCTTGACTGAAAGCAGAGAATACCAAAAAGATACTTACTCTTGTATTGTTGATTATGCAAAAACATTTGACTGTGGATCATAACAAATTACAGTTAAAATTTAGAAGAATAAGAAGCCTAGAACATTTCATTTTGCTCATGCTAAATCTAGACAAAGAAGCAGTGGTCTAAAAAGAAAAAAGGAATACTGTATAATATAAAATTAGAAAATGTGTGTATCAGGGTTATATAATCTTAATACCTATCCAAAATGTATGCTCAGCAAATAGAGAAACTGAACTATATGTAGAAGAATGTGGCATCAAGATTGCAGGGAACCTACAACCAGGAGAAGATAACGTAGATGAATGGGATTTTCTAAGACTCAAATCCCTATGTACATCCAAAAACTTATCCAACAGGATAAAAAGGGAAGCCACTGACTGGGAAAAAGTATTTGGTAATAACATATCAGATAAGGGACTTGTATCCAGAATTTATTAAATACTTGAGCACCACAACAAGATAAAGGTAAATAAGCCAATAGAAAAATGTGCACAGGATATGAACAGGCACTTCACCAAAGACGACATTCAGATGGCTAACAAGCACATGAAGAAATGCTCAAA
>NW_006399824.1:3482872-3535702 GCF_000299155.1 Elephantulus edwardii | reverse complement strand
GCCGTCCCCTTTTCCTTATGAATCAGGGTGAAGTCTCTCTCAGGGAGGAGTGATAGGGAACGGCAAAGGATACACTGACAAAGGAGATTAATCAGAACTGGCTTTGACAAGCACTGTGGCAATTGGATAATTAAAACAGACTTTCAAGGGGGGAAAAAAGAGGAACGAACCGGGGGAGATAGAGAAAATAGTGCAACAATGAATGAATGGAAACCCAAAATATCTGTAAATGTTCATTAAAATTAATAAAATTTAATTAAAAAAATAAGAAGCTCAGATTCACAACATGTATTTGGGGGAGACATGATTCAAACCCTAACAGACCTCATGGAGAAACTGCTGACTCTTGGTGTGGGACAGAAAATATTCTAGTTGACACTGGGACCTCTTGGTATCCTAGGTAAAGAGAAAGTTTTCAAGCTACTAAAATGTTAAAAGAGCTGAAAACTAATCCCATTAGCCAGAATTGGGACAATGTGGGTTTCAAAAAGTATAAGAGCTATTATTGATTGATGAGTCTCATCAATCAATGAGTTAATGATATGAAAATGATTTTTTAAAATGTAATTGGTCACCTGGAAAGAATGATATAAAACCAATTCATTATCTTGAATGAAGCATCTGTTGTTCTGTCATTTTATCTTATCTGTACTATGTGTAGTAAAGCAGTGATGAAGAGAAATGAGACAAATTAATAAATGGTAGAGGGGAATGAAAGCATTAGAATGCCACCACTTTGCAATTTCATGACAAATCAAGAAATCATTGCTGATGTCAGATGGATCCTGGCTGAAAGCAGAGAACACCAGGAAAATGTCTACATGTGTTTTATTGACTATGCCAAGGTATTTGACTATGTTGATCATAAATGATGGCTAACATTGAGAAGAATGGGGATCCTAGAACATTTAATTACGCTCATACAAAACCTATACTAGACCAAGAAGCTTTTGTCCAAATGGAGCTGGGGAACACTGCAGGGTTTAAAGTCAGAAAAGGTGTGAATTAGGGTTGTATCTTTCCTCTGTACATAATTAATCTGTATGCTGAGCAAATCATTTGGGAAGCTGAACAGTATGAAGAAGAACATGGAAACGAGAACAGAGGAAGACTCATCAATAACCTGAGTTACACAAATAACACAACTTGGCTTGCTGTAAGTGAGGAGGCCTTGAAATGCTTGCTATAGCTTTCAATATAAATTGCATTGTAACATCAAGAAGATAAAAATCCTCACCACGGGCCAATAAACGTCATGATGATGTTGTTATTGTTGTTGGTGTTATATGCCATCAAGTCACTTCTGACTCATAGCGAACCTATGTACAACAGCTCTGAACTCTGCTCTGTCCTGTGTAAATCTCATTGTCTCTGACACACTCCTCCCGATTGATTGCCCCAGTCACCAAATCAATCCATCTCCCAGAGGGCCTTCGCCTCCTGTGCCTGCCCTCTACCCTCCGAAGCATGATGTCCTTCTCCAAGAACCGGTCTCTCCTTACAACATGACCAAAGTATGTCAGACGAAGTCTCAGAATCCTTGCCTCCAAGGAGCAGACCTGTTTAACCTTCTCCAGGATGAATCTGTTTGTTTTCTTAGCAGTCCATGGTACCCTCAACACTTTTCCCCAACACCAAAGTTCAAAAGCATCAATTCTCCTTTTATCCTCCCTGGTCATTGTCCAGCTCTCTGACGCGTAACAAGTGATTGCAAAGACCATGGCCTGTACAAGATTCACCTTAGTTTCCAGAGACACACTGTTGCTCTTCAGTACTTTAGAGAGTTCCCTAACAGCAGACTTTCCCATCGCAATACGTCTTTTAATTTCCTGGCTGCTGGTGCCAAGAGTGTTGATTGTAGAGCCAAGCAGACTAAAGCTGTGAACAATCTCAATCTCTTCACCATCCATCCTGATGCTGCCAATTGGCCCAGTGGTGAGAATCTTTGTCTTCTTGACATTGAGCTGCAGTCTTTGACCCTCAACAGCAAGCACTTTGGGTCCTCCTCAGTTTCAGCAAGCAAGGTTGTGTCATCTACATAACACAGATTGTTGATAGACCTTCCACCGATCCTGACCCCATATTTCTCCTCATAGAGCCCAGTCTCCCAGATGATCTGTGCTGCATACAGGTTGAAAAGGTATGGAGACAGGACACATCCCTGGTGTACACCCTTCCCAGTTTTGAACCATGCAGTGTTCCCTTGCTCTGTTCTGAAAACTGCCTCTTGGTCCAAGTATGTTTCTCATCAGCACGATCAAGTGTTCTGGGATTCCCATTCTTCTCAGAGTCAGCCACAGTTTCTTATGGTCCACACAGTCAAATGCCTTTGCATAATCAATGAAGCACAGATAAACATTTCTCTGGTACTCCCTGCTTTCAGCCAAGATCCATCTAACATTAGCTACAATATCCCTAGTACCATGACCCCTTCTAAACCCAGCCTGGACTTCTGGTAGTTCTCTGTTGATGTGCTGTTCCAGTCATTTTTGGATAATCTTCAGCAGAATCTTGCTTCCATGTGAAATCAATGATATTGTTCTATAGTTTCCACACTCTGTTGGGTCACCTTTCTTTGGAATGGGAACAAATATAGATTTCTTCCTGTCAGTTGGCCAAGTGGTTGTTCTCCAGATTTCTTGACACAACTTGGTGAGCACATCCAGGGCAGCATCTGTTAGCTGAAATATGTCAATTTGTATACCATCTTTTCCTAGGGTCTTATTTTTTGCTATTTCCTTCAAAGCAGCCTGAACTTCTTCCTTTATCACCACAGGCTCTTGCTCATATGTTGTTTCATTAAATTCTTCTATGTCTGCCAATTCCTTTCGATAGAATGACTCAGTATATTCTTTCCATCTTTTGATACCTCCTGGATCGTTTAACACTCTATCTAAAGCATCCTTGATTATAGCAACTCGAGGTTTGAATTTGTTCTTCAGTTCCTTGAACTTAAGAAATGATTAGCTAGTTCGACCCTTTTGGTCTTCTGACTCCAGCTCCTTGCACATTTCATTGTAATATTTTACTTTGTCATCCCGCACTGCCTTTTGAAATCTTCTGTTCAGCTCTTTGATATCTTGAATTCTTCCTTGTGCTTTGGCTTCTCTGCACTCCAGTGCAATATTCAGAATTTCTTCTGACATCCATTTTGGTCTTTTCTTCTTCTGTCTCTGTAATGAACGTTTGCACTCTTCTTGGATGATACCCTTGATATCCTCCCACAACTCATCTGGTCTTCGCTCATTCGTGTTCAAGGCCTCAAACCTATTCTTGAGATGGTTCTGAAATTCAGATGGGATAGACTCAAAGTTATATTTTGGTTCCCAGGGATTCGGTTTAATTTTCCTCATCTTCAGCTTGAACCTGCATATGAGTAGTTGGTGGTCTGTCCCACAGTCACCTCCAGGCCTAGTTTTCACAGCTGATATTGAGCTTCTCCAGTGGTTCCTTCCGCAGATGTAATCGATCTGATTCCTATGCATACCATCAGGTGAGATCCATATGTATAACCTGCATTTATGTCTCTTAAGAAATGTGTTTGCGATAAGTAAGTCACTGATTGTGCAAAATTCAATCATTCTATCTCCAGCTCCATTTCTGTCTCCAAGTACATGTTTTATGACTACTGATTCCTCTTCTCTGTTCCCAACTTTTGCATTCCAGTCACCCATTATTATCAATGCATCTTGATTGCATGCTCGATTGATAAACGTCGTGATTGATGGAGAAAATATTGAACTTGTCAATGATTTTATTTTACTTAGATCCACAATCAACACCCTTGTTATCAGCAGTCAGGAGATCAGGAGACATATTGCACTAGAAAAGTCTGCTGTTAGGTACTTCTCCAAATTCCTGAAGAGGAATAATGTTAGTTTGAAGACTAAAGTGCACCTGATTCAGACCATGGTCTTTTCACGCACTTGGATGACAGAATAAGAATTATTGTCTTTGAACCATGGTGTTGGAGATTAGTACTGAATATCTCGTGGACTGCCAAAAGAACAAATAGATAAGTCTTGGAGAAATGCAGCCAGAGAGCTCCTTGGAGGCAAAGATGACAAAGTTTCCTGTCACATACTTTGGGCATGTGATTAAGAGAGTCTATTCCTTGGAGAGCGACATCATGCCTGAAAATGTGGGAAGTCAGCAAAAGAGAGGAAGACCCTGGACAAGATGGTGTAACATAGTGACTGCAGCAATGGGCTCAGGTGTATCAGAGATGATGAGGATGGTGCCAGCTGGGACAGGGTCCAGGTCTGTTGTTCAGAGGGTATGCTACGAGTCATACTCAACCCAATGACACCTCACAAGCAGAAGAAGATAGAGCAAGGTTCAGATCTGCTGTTCAGAGGGTGCCTGTGAGTCATAGTTGATGTGATGACACATAACAACATCACAAAAGGGAGCGCCAGGGGCTAGTAAGCAACAAGCTGCACTGCCTGCCCAAAGGCACAGAATTCTAATCTGTCAGCTGCTCTGTGGGAGAGAAACAGGAAACACCCATACAATACTCCACAGCAATGGAGATGTCTTTTGGTTTGGGAGTTTGTTTCTCTTTTTTTCATGACATCACAAATACAATGACCATATACTTCCTGAGGGAAAGAAAAGATATAACAGCACTGTCATCCCGCCAAAGATAATGAACCCAAGTCTGAACAAAATTCTGGATCCAATTGGCCATTTAAAAAAAAAAAACACGACAAAATATCAGAGCAGTATGTTGCCCATCACAAATAATCATCAGCCACATTAAGATGGGAAAATTCTTGAGATCTGACAATCTAATCCTTCAACAGATAAAAAGAAGGGGGGGATGTTAATGAAGAAAGAATTTAAATACTTAAAAAGACTTTAAAACTATATAGTTCAGGGGGTTTTTTTAATGAGCAAGGTTAAACTATAGCGTCAATCAATAGATGTGGAGTGGTAAAACTACAAAGTCACATACGAACATGATCACCCTGAAAGTCAGCACAGGGACTTTCATACCTAATAAACATGGGTAACAGGAACCAGATTTATCTTTCTGTCTGAAATAACTTAAAAATTAGGTGAAATAATACTTTAGACATTGAGTGTCTGGAAGCACACTACAGATTCTTGAGAGAGAAGAAATAAACTAAGTGAGTCTGGAATAAATATCCAGGCTAAAATGCAAAAGAGGACCAAGAGTCTCCTGGAGTTGAGATGACAAAGCTAAGTGTTTACGATCTGGTGACTAGACTCTCCAAGGCAAAGTCCTAAAGAGAAAGGAGCCCTGGAGATCTTCAGAAGCCTCTTCTTAAATCATGCTCAGTACATAGATAAAAGGAAATGGTCCAAATAGAGAACAAACCTCTTAAGTAGCACAAAGAGAACAATTTCTGGAGCTTATACCTAAATGGCAACCAGGCAAAAAGCCTCAATAATTTACGAAACATTGTATAGTGAGGTAAAATCAGCTCTGGATACTCTGTTGTTGGTGGTGGTGGTGGTTGGGTTTTTTTGTGGTTGTTGCCATTTGTTGTTGTTGTTGTTGTTGTTTGGTGCTACTGAGTGGAGTAAGACTCACAGCAACTCTGTGAACAGCAGACCTAAACCCTGTCCTTTCCTGTGCCGTTCTCATCATTTGTGACACTTGGGTCCTTTTACTGCAACCACCTTTGTCAATTCATCTCTCTGAGGATCTCCCTTTCTTTTGTTGACATTTAATCTTTTCAAACCTAATGTCCTTTTTCTAGAACAGCCTCTCCTAGCAACATGTTCAAAGTATGAGAGATTGAGCTTCGTCATGTTTGCCCTCGAGGAGCACTCTATCTGCGTTTTCTCCAGGACGTATCCATTTGTTCTTCGGGCAGCCCATGGGATATTCAGTACTCTTCTTCAAAACCATAAATCAAAGGTCTCAATCCTTCTTCTGTCATCCTAAAGCGTTATCCAGTTCTCAGATGTGTAGCAGGTGACTGTAAAGACCATAGCCTGAATCAGGTGCACCTTAATCTTTAAATTGACATTAGTGCTCTTAAGTATTTTGGAGAGGTCTCTGACAGCAGACTTACCCAGTGTAGTATGTCTCCTGATCTTATTGCTGGTATTAATAGTGTTGATTGTGGATACAAACAGGATTAAATCTCTGACACCTTCAATCCTTTCTCCATCTATCATGATGTTGTCTGTTGGGCCCGTAATGGGGACTTTTGTTTTCTTAATGTTGAGATGTAATCCATACTGAAGGTTGTAGGTCTTAATCTTCTGAGGCAAGCATTTCAAGTCTTCCTCAAGTTCAGCAAGCAAGATTGTGCCATATGCATTATGGAAATAATTCATGAAGCTGGACCCTATGAAGAAGAATGTGGCAGCAGGATCCGTGGGACACCAATCAACAAACTGTGTTATGTAAATGACACAGCCTTGCTTGCTAAAAGTGTGAAGGATTTGAAACGCTTGTTCTTATTAGGTGCCTTCAAGTTCACTATGACTCAGTGACCCTGTGAACAACAGATCTGAACCTTGCCCTATCCCATCATCATCACTATGGACTTGAGCCCAATGTCAAGGTCATTGTGTCAATCCACGTCATTGAGTGTCTTCCTCTCAACCATTAGCTAATTTAATATCTAGAGACTATGCCCGCAAATATATAGAGATTTGACAGAGAATATTTCTACATAGTAAAGCATACCAGAGACAAAGTTATGAAAACTCAGCTATTATTTTTATTATTTACTTTACTAAGATTAATAGCAGACGCGTTATAAGGACTCTCAGGCCAACATAATCCCAAAGATTGAGTGATTTCTTGTGTCCCTGGTAAATTTCTTTTTCTTCAGATATTAGTCACAAAGCTAATCATTTTATGGTAATTCATTTTAAGACATCTTCTTTTGATGTTTCCCGTCTCATTCAAGAGTCTGTGCACAGAATCTGTCAGCATTGAGTCTCGACGTTTGAATTTGTTCATCAGAGCTTTCAGCCTGAGAATTGCTGAGCATGTTCTTCCCTTTTGGCTTCCTAACTCTAGCTCTTCTACATTGTGTCATAACTTTGTCTTCTTAGCAGACCATTGAAAGCATCTGTTCATCTCTTTTACTACAAAATTTCTTGTTTTGTCCTAGCAAAAGTTTCAGAGTTTCTTCTGACATCCATTTTGATCTTTTCTTTCTTCCTTCTATTTGTAAAGACCTTTTGCTTTCTTCATGGATGATATCCTTGATGTCATCTAACCACTCCTCTGGTCATTAGTGATTAGTGTTCAATCCAGCGAATCTGTTCTTGAGATAGTTTTTCAGTTCCTGTCGGAGAACCTCTAGGTTGTATTTTGGTTCTCATGGACTTGTTTTCATTTTATTCCATTTCAATTTGAACTTGCACACGAGTAACTGAGAACCTGTTCCACAATCAGTCTCTGGCTTATTGATGTTGAGTTTTTCCATAGACTCTTTCCACAGATGTATGTAGTCAATAGACTGGGCCAATAAGTATTATTATGACAAATACTGAAAAGATTAAAATTGTTAACAATTTCATTTTACTTGGATCCACCAATCAACATCCATGGTAACAGCAGTCAAAAAATCAAAAGACATATTGCATTGGGGAAATTCACTGTTGAAAACCTCTCCAAAGCACTAAAGACCAATGATATCAGTTTCAAGACTAAGGTGTACTTAATCAAAGCCGTGGTAATTTCAAAAGCTTCTTTGCTTTTGAAAGTTGGACAATGAATAAAGATGACGGAAAGAGTACTCCATTGAGTACTGAATAACCCATGGCCCAGTAAAACAACAAACAAATCTGTCTTGGAGCAAGTGCAAACAGGATGCTCCATAGAGCCAAGGATGGTAAAACTTCATCTCACCTACTTGGAGCGTGTTGTTAGTATGGGCCAATTCTTGGGAAAATCATCACGCGAGAAAAGGTGGAGGGCCAGAGAAAGAAAGGAAGAATGGGCTGGTACAGTGACTCTAGGAATGAGTTTGAGTATGTTGGAGATCATGAGGGTGGAGCAGGATAGAAAAAGGTTCAGATGCGTTCTTCTTAGGTCGATACAAGTCATAGTCAATTTGAGGACACCTATCAATGACATCAATATCTTAAGCCGTGCATTTGTCTTTGTGACCGACTTAATATAACAATCCAAACAATATAAACTGAGTAGTCCCACTTTTTTAAATTACATTTACATTCTTGGGGGGAAAAGGCAGGTTACATAATAAACATTAACAGCAGTTATTTATGAAAGTTATGATTAAAAATATTGATCACTTTTCTCTATAATTTCCAAAACACTTGCAGCGTGTGTATTTATTATTATAATTGGAGAGAAAAAATAGATACAATAAATAGTGTTAATGGAAATACTTTATCCACAAATTGTATATGTGGTCCGCAGAAACGAAATTCAGATGTTTGGACTCATTTCATTATTTTTCACTGCTTTGCTTTGATTTAGATCAGTCCTGCACATTTCTGCCTAAATTGTTGTGTGGAATGTACTAACAAGCAGCATCAAGTAAACAGTGAGTATATGAGGACAAGTTCATGGACGTGATGAAGTGTAGCTAAAATTACAGACAGGTTGACAGAGCTGCTGCAGCAATGGGCTTTGTTGTTGTTGATGATGATGTTGTTGTTGTTGTTGTTATGTGCCGTTCAGTCGCTTGCAACTCATAGCAACCCTATGTACAACAGTCCTAAACTCTGCTCTGTCCTGTGCCAATCGCACCATCTCCAATACACCCATCCCATTTACCCCAGTCACTGAATCAATCCACTTTCCCCTCCTGCGCTGTCCCTCCACCCTACCAAGCATGATGTCCCCCTCCAGGGACCAGTCTCTCCTCACAACATGTCCAAAGTATGTTAGACGGAGCCTCAGAATCCTTGCCTCCAAGGAGCCACCCGGTTTAACCCTTTCCAGGATGAATCTGTTTTCACAGCAGTCCATGGTATTCTCAATACTCTTCTCCAGCACCACAGCCCAAAGGCATCAATTCTCCTTCTATCCTCCTTAGTCACTGTCCAACTCTCTGATGCATAACAAGTGATTGCAAAGACCATGGCCTGTATCAGACGCACCTTAGTATCCAGAGAAACACCATTGCTCTTCAGTACTTTGGAGAGGTCCCTAACAGTGGGACGGTACAGGATCAGGAAATGCTGCATTCTCTAGTACATATGGTTGCCTCTAAGTTAGAGTCAACTTAACAGCATCTAATAATAAAATTATATTTCTTTTTAAAACTGCTATTCTCATTCCTAATAATGTTTGGCTAAGAGATGGGTAAAGAGGAATGGTCATCACAAAGCCAGAGTTTTCTTGGGACAACTCCAGCATGTTTCAGAGGATTCCATGATTATTTTTAAACAAGGAGACTGAAGCATGGCTTTTATAAATTCTGTAGAAGGAGTCCTGTGTTTTCAGTATTCTAAACAGAAATAGAGAGTGCTTCTAAATTTCATCTGACAGAAACCTTATCCCTGCATTAGCTGTACCTAAAAACAAGAACAAGCTGAAATGAAGACTGCCACAAAGCTTTAGCATCACTGAAAGACTGTGTCCTTAGGGAAGGAAAATCAACACAAAGAAAATACCAGGTTTGACTGGAAATCTGAAGACACAGATAAAGACACAGCCTACTGCAAACTTAATTGCTCGCAGAGCAAGCAGGAAAGTGAAAAATATACCATGAACATCTGTTGTTTGTGAATGACTAGGGTTGGGTCAAGTAAGATTAGCCACATAGAATAGCAGCCCTATAGCGTTTCGTAAGAAAACACCTCAAGCTTTAGATTAGCAAAGCAACTGGAGAGCACACACAGAGAGAAATGTCTATTTATAAAAAGTAAAATAAAATAAAGCCATCCCCCAATGTGAATATAAACATGATATGATGTATGAGATGTCTTGTGCTTTCACTAAGAATAATATGGGGTTTGTTTTATGAAAACAGAATTTAAAAATTGGAATTTTTTTGTCTAACCTTTGGGCAATGTAAGAAAATCTTATATAGATCCAAAAGAGGCACTGGGGGCTATTAATTCACCTGAATGACTAACACATATAGTCTAAAGGTTATCCGGACACTCATTCTGCTTGCCTGTATGTGCGAGGGTTTGTGTACAGAATTAAGTCTAAAATAAACTGGAGGGAATCTGAGGAGTGAGCATTTACTCTTCAGGTTTGTGCTATGTTTCCAATATCATTTTCATTACAAATGACTACATGGGTTATTGAAGCAAATACGTACATCACTGCAATATTCTCTACTAATAGATGCTGTTCTTCCAGCCAAGTCAACAGCATATAATATAGAGCTGGAGTAATGTCCCAGGCAGAGGACGACCAGCAATACCCCTTAATAATGCAGGTCTCCAGTGGCACATTTAAAGTAGAATTCCTAGAGCCTGCATTTCAGCAGCCCCCGTGGAATGAACTAATCACTTGGAGCAGAGCAGGAGCCCTGCTGTTCAAGCTGGCTTGTTCTGAGCCAATGGTTTCTCATCTTGGTGAGCATCAGCTGTCAGAGCCACTCTGCAGGGACGTCTTTTTGAAGATTGCTAAAGATCTTAATTGAGAACATCCCCTCTAGCTCCAAATAAGGTTTCTCCTGCTCACATGTGGATGGCCAAAAGAACAAACAGATATGTCTTGGTGTCTTGGAGAAAGTACGGCCAGAGTACTCTTTGGAGGCAAGGTTGGCGAAGCTTTATCTAACATACTTTGAATATGTTATTAGGAGAGTCTATTTCTTTGGAAAGGAACATCATGCTTGGAAAGGTCAGTGAAAGAAAGGAAGATCTTTGACCAGGTAGGTTGACACAATGACTGAAGCAATGGGCTCAAGTGTGTCAGAGACATTAAGGATGACACATTATATATAAGGCAGGATTCTGTTTTCTTGTTCATAAGGTCACTAGGAATTGCACTCGACCCGAGGGCGCTTAACAGCAACAAAGCTCATGTGTCATATAACTTCAGAGCGAGCAATAGTATGATCATCACAAAATGACAAGAATGCCCTATCCAATAAGCTGGACTAAAGGAATAAGCAGAGTTGGACAGCAGTGTGTGCTAGAAAAAGGACTGGACCTCAGGACAAAACTAGGCTCCAAGAAAGTCTGTGAACTTGCACAAATTAACTAATCTGTGAAATGGGCAAATAAATAGTCTAGCCATTAGATCAGTAAAAGTACCATAAGGTTCAAAGCACATCAACCTAAAAATATGCCTCTCTAAACAATCCTTTTTATGAACATTCCCCCCCCCACGCTGTTGCAAAAAACTTTATTGTTTCATTTGGTCCAAGGCTTGGGCAAGGGGTTTCTGGGTGGATAAGATTCTACATCTGGGTGGGATAGAGAAGCTTGCTGCTGATGGCAGGGGGATGCAGAGGTTTCGCCCCTGCAGGTCCCCACAGGCCCCTAGTCGCGCTTGAGGGTGAGACGCTTAAAGAGATACTCACCCAGCCCAGCCTGAGGACCACCCAGTCTTCTACTGTTGGTCAGATGGTCACCCATCTTCTTCAGCAGTTTCACTTCCTCATCCAGGAACTGGTTCTCTAGAAAGTCACAGAGATGGGGGTCAGTATGGGCAGAACCCATGGAGTGCAGATCCAGAAGGGCCTGGTTTAGGTTCTTCTTCAAGGCCAGCGCTGCTTGCATGGCATCCAGGGTTTTACCCCACCCATCCCTGGGATGGCTTCTGGAAATCTTGGAAGAGGACACGGCCATGGCGCTGGTTTTGCAGCTTCCAGAGCCGCTCGGCACCCTTGAGCTTCTCCTTCGCCAACTCGCGGAAGTGTCCAAGCCTTCCAAGGCCACATCATCGTGGTCAAAATAAAAACCCAGAGAGAGGTAGGTGTAAGAGGCCCGCAGGTGCAGGTTGACCAGACGACTGATGCCAGCTTCTGCTTCGGCGGAATAATTTTGATGGATCTGAGAGCTCATAGTTGGTCGAGGTTTGGGGGCTAACAAAAAAATAGTGTTAGCTGGTCCCGAAAATAGGAGATGGTTAAGATGGTCCCAAGGTTACGCCTGGAGGTGAAGTTGGAGGGTAGTCGCAGGCTGGAAGGGGGAAGTCGCCGGGTCTGTTCCGTCCAAACATTGTTGAAGCAAGAGACAGATCCACGGGACCGCTGGGGAACTCTATGGACTTTCTTTTAAAAAAAAAAAAAAAAGCAAATAGTTGCCATCAAGTTGACAACTTCATGTGCCTCAGAGTAGAACTCTGTTCCCAGCACTTCTAGTGGCTAATATTTCCAAAGAATATTACCAGATCTCTCGTCCAAGATGTCTCTAGGGAAATGCAACCCTCAACCTTCCAGTTAACAGCCAAGTGCATTAACAATTTCCCATCCAGGAATCCTTTTAAAAAAATCGTTGTCATTATGGTTGTGTACTCTTGGGTCAGAACTGACCCATAACTGACCTGCCTTTGAATTTTCAGAGGCAGTAAGAACTGGCAGACACTGATCTATTTCAGAAAGTACCATATGATCTAGAAACAAAGGTAAGAAAGGAAGACATTGAAGCTACACTGAAGGCATTGGCAAAAAGCAAGGCCCCAAGAATCAATGGGACACCAATTGATATGCTTCAAATGACAGATGCAGCCCTGGGTGTGCTCACCAGTCTATACCAGGAAAGTTGGAGGATAGCTGCCTGGCTGACTAACTGGAAGAGATCCATATTTTCTCCTATTGCCAAGAAAGGTGATCCTACAGAATGTGGAAACATTACTATCACAAACAAGCAAAATTCTGCTGAAGATAATTCAAAACTAATTAGCATAGATAGGGAACTGCCAGAAGTTCAAACTGGATTCAGAAGAGGCCATGCCACCAGGAATATTAATGCAAAAGTCAGACAGATCTCATCTGAGAGCAGAGACTACTAGAAGAATGTCTATTTGTGTTTTATTGACTATGCAAAGGCATTTGACTGTGTGAATCATAACAAGTTATGATTAATATGGACATGGAAAATAATGAAGATCCCAGAACCTTACTTGTGCTGTGTAAAAACTAGACCTAGACCAAGAAGCTGTTGTGCGAACAAAGCAAGGTTCTACATAGATTGGAAGAAAACTCATCAAGAACCTTCAGTATGCGTATTACACAACCTTGCTTGCTGAAAGTAGAAAGGATTTGAAGCACTTGCTGTAGATCAAACACTGCAACCTTCAATATGGATTGTATCTCAATGTCAAGAAAACAAAAATTCTCATCACTGGACCAATATGCAACATCATGATAGACAGAGAAAAGATTGAAACTTGTCAATTACTTCATCCATAATAAACACAGTTGACACCAGCAGTCTGGAGATCACGAGACATATTGCACTGGGAAAGTCTGTAGCTGGAGATCTCTCCAAATTATTGAGGAGCAGTGATGTTAGTTTGAGGTCTCAGGTAAGCCTAATTCAGACCATGTGCTTTTCAGTCACTTGCTATGTTGCTGAGAGATGGACAATAAATAAGGATGCAGAAGAAAAAATTATGGCTTTGAGTTATAGTGTTGAGGAAGAATACTGAATAGTCCACGGATTGTCTACAGAACAAATAGATATGTCCGGAGAAGGTGAAACCAGAGTGTTCTCTGGAAGTAAATATGGCACAGGTTTGTCTCACATACTTTGGGCATGTTGCTAGGAAAAGCTATTCTTTGGAGAAGAACATCATGCTTAGAAAGGTGGAGGCACGTCGAAGAAGAGGAAGGCCCTCAGCCAAGTGGATTGACACAGTGATTGCAGCAATGGGCTTAAGTGTGTCAGAGACTGTGAAGTTGGCACAGGATGGGATAGAGTTCAGATCTATTGTTTATAGGTAGGGTTGCTGTGAGTCATACTTGACTCAATGGCACCTAACAATAACAATAAATCACACAGGAAGAGATTGCCCATCTTTCCTCATGGAGCAGTTGATGGATTTGAACCATGTACATTGGAATGACAGCACAGCTCCCTACCACTAGGTCAAATGGACCATTTTCATTTACCCACATAAAATACAATTTTTTTGGTTTTGCATCTATTCTAACCTTTGACTTGTACATGATTTTTACATATAGCCTGGTTTTGAACGTTCACTTTACTTCCAATCCTTTCTACAAAGATCAACATTAGACTTGCACTGGTACTTGTTTTTGCCAACCAAATGAAATCCAGCGAGGACTCTCACTCTCACAAAATAAAAAAGGTGAAAAGAAAAACGTCAGCATTGATTTTACAGTGACTCCTTCAAAGAGGTAGCAGTAAGAGCAGTTTCACCAAACCCCAAACTACTTCCCTAAACTCAGCATCAAGTCACCAGAGATTTGCACAGTGTCTGTGAACACTATGCTGTTATTGTTCTTGTGTTGTTTTTGTTGTTGTTGCTGTGTGCCATCAGGTCAGCTATAACTCATAGCAATCCTATGAACAACAAGTCAAAACCTTGCCCTATCCTGCAACACCCACATGATTTCTGATATGCTTAAGTCCATTGTTATAGTTAATTAATATTCCATCAATACCCGGGGCCTTATTTTTGGCAATGTTTTCAGTACAGCTTGAACTTCTTCCTTCATCACCACTGGTTCTTGGTTATGTGCTGCTACTTTTTTCTTTATATATAAAATTTTTATTTCACACTGGTTTACTCACAAAACTTGTATACATCGTTTTTCATACTGAGTCTTTCTCCTTCCTTTACCACCCCTCCCTCCACCCATCAAATTATATTATGTGCTACTTCTTAAAATCATTCCATATCTGCCAAGTCTTTTTGATGCAATGACTGTGTATTCCTTGTATCTTTTTTCGATGCTTCCTGGATCTTTCAAGATTTTACGCATAGCATCCTTCAGTATTGCTACTCCAGGTTTTTGTTTGTTCTTCAGTTCTTTCACTTTAAGAAATGCTTAGCAAGTTCTTCCTTTTTCATTTTCTGACTCCTGCTCTTTGCACATTTCATTATAATACGTGTTTTGTCTTCTCAAGCTGGTCTTTGGAATTTTCTGTTCAACTCTTGTTTTGATATGTCTTTCCTTTATTTTGGCTTATCATTCTAGTGCAATTTTCAGAGTCTCTTCTGACATCCATTTGTTGTGGTCTTCTGATTTCTTCACGAATGATATCCTTTGTGGTTGGTATCGCAAAATTCCTCTGGTCTCCAGTCATTAGTGTTCAATGCCACAACTACTCTAAAGATGATTTTTAAATTCAGGTAGGATAGATTCAAGGTCATATTTTGGTTCTTTTGGACTTGTTTTCATTTTCTTCAGCCTCAACTTGAACTTGAACAAGAGTAATTGATGGTCTGTTCCATAGTCAGTCCCTGACCTGGCTTTGACTGCTGAAATTGAGTTTTCCACCGATTTCCACAGGTGTAGTTGATCTGACTTTTGTTTAGCCCATGACTATAGTCACCATTTGTGCTTTTTATAAAAGATATCTACAATTAATACATCACTGATTGTGCAAAAAATCCAGTCCTTCAGCATCCAGCTTCATTTTTGTCACCACATCCGTAATTTCTGACTACCAATCCTGCTTCTTTGCTGCCAACTTTAGCAGTCCAGTCACCAATTAGTATTCCTAATGAATCTTGATTGCATGTTCAATCCTCAGTTTCCTCGTCTTTGGCTTTAGTTGGTGCATATATTTGAATAATGGTTGTCTTAATACGTCTTGCTTGAATACATGTGGATAATATCCTATCACTCACAGCACTGCACTTGAGGATGGATCTTGAAATGGTCCTTTTTACTATGAATGCAATGCCGTTCTTCAGTTTTTCGTTCCTGGCATAGCAGATCACATGACTGTCTGATTTAAAGTCGCTGATGTCAGTCCATCTCAGCTCATTAATGCCTAGAATATTGATCTACATTTATGCGTTCCTTTTTTTTAACAATTTCCAGATCTTCCTAAATTCATACTTTGTACGTTCCATATTTGAATCAGTAACTGATGTTTGCAGCTGTTGTCTGTCATTTTTTTAGTGTCTTCCAATCTGAGGACTCTACTCCTGTGTTCTTCTATTGTTCATAGGAATTTCGAAGGCTTGTTGTTTCAGAAGTGGATGACCAGTCTTTCTTCCTCAACTGTCTTAATCTGGAAGCTCAGCCAAAACTTGTCCACCATGGTGACTCTGCTGATATCTGAAATACTAATGGCATAGCTTCCAGCATCGCAGCAACCCGCGTGTCCCTCTAGTACAACAACTGACAGACACATGCTGTACTCATGGGAGTGTTGTTGTTGTTGTTGTTGTTGTTAAGTGCCATTGAGTATACTCCCCCAAAACAAGAAACCAACAAATTAGTGATGTATCCTTAAGCATAAACCCCAAAGACATGCAAACATATAGATATCAGAGCTTAAGCAGCAGCTGGCTCTCTCGGCAGCTGGTACTGGCAAAGCAGGCCCAAGGCCAAGGCTGGGAGTATGGAATGACATACCTTTAAAAAGCAAAGGGCCATTAGAAAGACAGAAAAGGGGGGTGAAAGACAAAAATAGACGCCAGAAAATCCTTGACAACTTCAATTTTTCTCTCTATTTGCCATAATGTTGCCTATTGGTCCAATTGTCAGGACATTTGTTTTACTCGTGTTGAGGTGTAATTCATACTTCTTTAAGTGCTTCAAGTCTTCTTCACATTCAGCACTCAAAGCTGCATCATCTACATATCTCTGCTTGCTGAAGAGTCTTCCTCCAATCCTCAGGCTACATTCATCTTCCTATAGTACAGTTTCTGAAATTTTTTGTTCAACACACAGACTGAAAAGGTATAGAAACAGAATGCACTCTTAACCTATACTTTTCCTGATTTAAAACCATGCAGTATCCCCCTTGCTGTGGTCAAGTGACTACCTCTTGGTCTGTGTACAAGTTCCTCATAAGTACAGTTAAATGTCCTGGAATTCCTATTTTTCTCAATGTTATTTGTAATTTTTTATGATCCACATATTACAAAGCCTTTGCATAGTCAATAAAACAGAAGTAAACATGTTTTTGGCATGCTGCTTTCAGCCAACATCCACCTGAGAGCAGCAAAGCTATTGTTCCAGAGCCTCTTTTGAACCCAGTTTGAATTTCTAGCAGTTCCCTGTTGATGTACTGCTTCAGTCATTTTAAAATTATCTTCAAGAAGTAACTTATTTCATATGAAACTAACAATATTAGTGAACAATTTCCATATTCTATTTTATCAACTTTTTTGTTTTTTAAATGAGCATATATATTTTTAATTTCCCCAATTTTTCTTTATTTCCCAATGTTGCATAGTAATCTATTGTATGAATGCACTATAGCTTCTTTCTGGGTGGCATCAAACCTCTAGCCTAAGGGTATACGTGCAAGAGATGCAATCCCAGAGGCCACATGGGCTCACCCGCATACATGTTTCTTTCAGTCAGTTTGCCAGAGAACTGTTTCAAGTTTTCAACTATTTTTTGCATAAAACAGTATGTTGAAGGCTGCATTTGTTTGTTCAAACACTTTAATTGGTATTCCCTCAGTTCCTAGAGCCTTCTTTTTCATCACTGATGTCATTGTACCTTAGACTTCTTCCTTCAGTACTGTTGATTCTTAAGCATATGCAAAACAATTGAACATGGACAAATAACTTTTAGTACAATGACTCTATATTTCTTCCATTTTATTTTTTATCCCTTCCTTCTTCTCTTGATTTTTTCTGCTTCATTCAATATTTGCCCATCGAATCTTTCAATCATGTGACTTGAGGCTTCAATTTTTTTCCAGTTCTTTCAGCTTGAGAACTGTTGAGTGTGTACTTATCTTTTGGTTTTATAATTCCAGAATTTTTCATATTTCAGACTCTCTTTTGACATCCACTTCAGTCTTTACTTTCTTTACTGTATTTTTAATTACTTTCATCATGTATAATTTCTTGATGTCATCACATAACATGTCTGGTCTTTGGTCATTAATGTTTAATGAATCAAATCTATTCTTGAGAGTCTCTCTAAATCCACTTGGGATATATATTCAAGTTTGTATTTTGGTTTTTGCAGACTTATTTTTCTTTAGCTTCAGTTTGAACTTACTTATGAGCAACTGATGTTCTGTCCTGGCCTTGCGCTGACTGCTGTTATTGAGCTTCTCCACTGTGGCTTACCACAGATGTAGTTTTATTTGATCCCTGTATATTTCATATACAACTATGTGTATGGTTGAAATTTGTTTTTCTTTTTTTTCTATAATTATATTTTAGTAATTTTCATAAACATTTACAGAGATTTTGGGTTTCCATTCATTCATTGTTGCACTATTCTCTCTACCCTCCTCCCAGTTTGTTCTTGTCCAAATGCCACAGTGCTTGTCAAAGCCAGTTCTGATTACTCTTCTTTGTCAGTGTGTCCCTTGCCATTCCCTATCACTCCTCCCTGAGAGAGACTTCACCCTGCGTCATAAGGAAAAGGGGATGGCGTATTCTCTTAGCTACTTCCTGCTGAAAAGGGACGCTGTGGGTTTCAGGGTGAAGATCTTCTCTCACTACTCTAAAGGGCCCCTTTGGCAGTAGGAAACACATAGACTATTATGGAGATTGATTTTGGAATTTAGATGCACTCTTATTGATTGTGCTTGGCCATACATGTTCATATCCTTGAAGATGTATCATGGGGGTGTTGCAACCTAGAAGACACAAATTTGACTAACAAGTTATAAGTACATGAGTCAAAAATTATGGAAAAGTAAAAGACAAGATTCTTTCATTGTTTTACAAACCCTCCCCCAGGTCCCCTCCACCATGTAGCCCTCGCTCTAGTCTCCTGTGATGACAGAAATACCTAGTTATATATCTCTTTTAAACAGTTTTTAGAAATTTGTTTTTCTAAAAAGGCATTTCCAATGACTAAGTCATCAGTCATACGAAATTCTAGCATACAATCTTGTTGCATTTCTGTTCCCAAGGCCGTGTTTTCTGATTACCAGTCCTTCTTGGTTTCCAATTTTTGCATTCCAATTACTTATTATTATTATTATTAATATTATTATTATTAGTGTATTCTGAGTATGTGTGTGATCAATTGCAAACTGCAGAAGTTGGTAGAAATCCTCCTTTTCTTCATCTTTGGCTTTAGTGTTTGGTTCATAATTTTGAGGAATAGTCATATCAGCAGGTCTTCCTTGGTCATGTATGACAATTATTCTACTACTGATAGCATTGTACTTTAGGACAAATCTTTAAAGGTTCCTTTTGATAATGAATGTGAGGTTATTCATCTTCAGTTTGTCATTCCCAGCATGGTAGACTATGTCTAATTCAAATGACATATACCAGTCCATTCCAACCAGTAATGTTTATATGTCAATCTTGATGTGTTCCATTTCCTTTTTTGGCAACTTCTGATTTTCCAGATTCATACTTCATACATTCCACAAATTATTAATGGACATTTGTAACTGTTCTTATTTTTGAGTTATTCCATATCAGCAAATTAATGTTTAGATGGATTGAAAGCTTTACTCCTCCTACTTCATTAAAGTTGATTCAGCTTTGAGGAAGCAGCTCTTCTCCAGTCATTATTTTTAGTGCCTTCCAACCTGAGTGCCTCGTTTTCTGGCACTATAATAGACAGCATTCTGCAGCGACATACAGGATTTTCAAGGACCCTTATCTTCTTAGAAGTAGAAGATCTGATCTGCTTCATAATCTGTTGCAGTGTGGATGCTCCACTGAAATAGGTTACTCCGCTAATATTTGGAATACTGGTGCCATTGCTTCCATCATCACAGCTATGTACAAGCCACTGCAGATCAACCAACTGACAGAAGAATGTAGAAGAATGTCAGGTCCATGAATCTGGACATCCCAGGTCCATGAATTGGACATCAAGATAGAAGTTTCCCTTGACTCACGTAACTGCAGAGGCTGAGGAACACAAGATCAATGGGTGAGAAGACGAGATGCTGACTGCAGAGTCTGGAGAATCCAAGGTCAACAGGCAGTATGGCAGGCTGCTGGCTCAAGTCCAAAGAACCAGAGATGATGAGCCAAACACAGGCTCCACATTGAGCAACAAGCAACCTACCACTGTCAGAGAGTCCATATGTATTTTCAAAGTACACTACATCCCTGAGGAGCCTTCCTGTATATCAGATCAGGACTGTGATTTAGAAGGGGTTACAGCATGGAATACCTCCAAGACGTGTTCCAACACCTTTCTGCTGTAGCACCACTGAGTTTTGTCACCCAAAGACATACATAAAGAGGAACATGGAGGAAAAGTACATGTAAACACACAAGAAACTGGTCATTTGGTTACCTTGGAGCAGCAATTGACTGCCCTGAGGACACACTTGTAAATAATTCCTTTGATTACCCACTGTTGTGTGTGCCTTTTGATTTTTGTACCAAGTTCAAGTACTACCTATTTTTTAAGTGGGAAAGAGAAATAAAAAAATAGATAAAATGTAACAGTTAAGGGGAAAACCCAGAATAAAACATTTTAAAGACTCTTCAGAAACCAAAATGTAAGAATTAGGTATCAGTTAAGAACAGTGTCCAATGATAACTAATGACTATCATTAATCAATTTTCTTTGATAATTTCAAGGAAATTTCTTTGTCTACCAGCACAAGATAGCAATCAGGTCAATTGTTAGCTTCTTAAGAGAAACACGACTTTTTGTAGTTGTCATGTGACCCAGCTCAGTTTCTTAAATAGAATTATTAGTTAAATGTATTAGATTACTTGTGGAGAGAGGGTAGGGGCAAAGAAAAAGCGGTCATCTTTATTCATTTCTGTTGTGACTGGCAGAGTGCTTTTCTTCATTGGTGTTTATCATAAAATCTAACTTTCCTTTTTCCCCCCACTTTTTATTGTGATCTGAGCAAAAGTTTACAGAGAAAACTTGTTTTCCACTCAGAAACTCATAAGCATCATGTTTCATGACATTGATTACAATCCCCATTGTAACAGCACTCTCTCTACTTCATCCCAGTGCTTCTCATCTCCATTCATCCTTCTTTCTTATATTTTTCTGCCCTCTGGTCTTTTTCTCTAGGCAAATGCTGCCCTTTTTATCATGTATGATTAACTGTAAAATCTAATTTTTTAATAACAGCCATAAATAATGCCTGCAGGTCAAATGTCCAGAATCACGCAAGAATTATATGTTTTCTTATTAAAAAAAAAAATCAAGGGCATGAGTTTAACCTTCAGGCTTTTTACCCACTCCCCAGAGCAACGGGCCACCACAACAGGACAGAGTTCTATCAGCACTTTTCTACTGACTTTAAAAAAAAAAATAAGAAGAAGAAGGAACATGCTTCTCATGCCTCAATCTTAACAAATGCAACTGGGCCCCATTTCTTGGCTTTGAGATAATGAAAAATTAATTACCATACTCTACAAGTAATAGTTTCCACTCAAAGCACTCCCTTAGAAGTAAATACATCATAAATAGTTTCTATTATACCAAGGGCTGGTGGATTGGGCAGCCTGACGTCCATAAATCCTTTTCAACAGACATGTTATTTCTTCTGGGTAACAAACAGATTTGTTTTAGATCGGAGAGTCAACTGACAGATGGCCTTTGTGAAAACACACCATTTGTATAAATAAATTATTTTTTTTATTATGGTATTCTGCTTTTGTGGATTTGGAAAATCAGTGCCCCCATTCTCTGTGAATGAATGGGTCTATTGCAGAGAGTAATTATGTTTAGGTGTGAGGCCAGATTGCACAGATCACTCAGCACGGATGCCAAGGCCCAAATTCTCTGGATGCCTGCTGCCACCCCCACCACAATTGTCCTGGAGGTAATGGGACAATCTTTCCCAAGGGGCTCGGCTATTGAACAGAGCAAGATACCAACTGGCACGCTCTCCCTAGCCCCAGGTTTTGTTTCCTTTAAAGCCAATGATACCACATGCCTCGTTTTCCGAACCACAACTTTGCATAATTGAGACCTCTAATGTATTTGGCTTAAAAACTTGAAATCTTTTCTTTTCCTTTGCAAGACAACTCACAGGTTAAATGTGAAACCACAGTACATTCCTTTACATTCTAAACCAGACTTAACTCAGAACCTATTAAAATCTCAGCTATAACCCATTTTTTAACATATATACACACAAAACACACATATAAAACAGATATTCATGGAGAGAAGAACACACGTATAGTTACTCATATAGAACAATTCTCTCAAAACCCAAGAATTGGGACTTGGGACAAAAAAGAACATATTTTAGGGGTGGGGTTTTTTGAGGGGTTGGGAATCTGTTTGTTAGGAATTGAGACCAGTAAAGCATTTCTTTTGTTAGAGACCAAGATGTTCCTTTAGACCAGAAATACCAAAAATCAGCTTTGTTGACATAATAATTGCCCATGTGCCCTATATTAAAGACATAATTGCTTTCCCTGAATTATCAAGATCTCAAAGCCATCAGTGCAAGATTAAGAAAATAAAAGTTTCTACAACCCCCCACTGCTGAATCTGACTAGCTTAAAAAACAAAGCAAAAGTGTCACACCAGTTACAGTCACTGTTTAAAGAATGATAAAGAATTTAAGAAACATTGCATAACATGGATGAATCCAGAGGAAATTATGCTTAATGGCATAACTCAATCTCAAAAGGATAATTTTTTTTTAAAAAAATCACTTATAAAAAGCTAAGAAAGGGTTTACACACAGAGCCGTCCTTCGATAGATACTAGAGAAAGGAAGGCAGAGAGAGAGGAGGGAAAATTAGTAATCAGACAACAGGAACTTGTTAAGTTGTGTGAAGGGAAAGGTAATATACAACAAGGGGCTGATTATCGTCCTTCATTAGCTACTTTAACCAATTGTCATTAATGTTATAAACCAAAATGTATATGAATAATTGAATGAAAAACCAATGTGACTTGTAAACCTTCACTCAGATCACAGTAAAACACAAAATAAAATACAACAGAAAAGACTTAGCATATTTCTAGCTTAAAAAATAAAATTAATATCCAAGTGTCTAGTGGCCTAGTGTCTAAGGAGTTGTGTTACCAACCCAAAGGCATGTGGTTCAAACGCACCAGCTGCTCAGCAGGAGTAAAATGGCTCTTTTCTCCTGTGTAATTTACAGCCTCTGAAAATCTACATTTTTACTTCAATTTAGTGGCAATGAATGAGGCAACTTAAAAAAAAACCCACAAAACAAACATGTGACATGTCTGTTTTAAACAAAGAAGTCATTCATGCTACATCTCAATGAAATCTTTACTAGACATCAGAGTTGCTAAGTCATAATATTATGCATACATACAAATCCAGGGTTAAGAAAATATTTTTAATGCAATTATAACCATCCAAGCCCTCTGCAACTGGACTTTTGCTGACTCCTTGAGGGAGTCAAATCACTAAATGCAAAATGCCTTTGTCAGAAGCAAATGGATCTAGTAATTTAGCTTCTAGGAGGCTCCTGCGCGTCCTAATCATCCAATTAAGGCAATGACTTGACACTTTTCAATTTTGTAACCAGGCAAGTTCATTAGATCTCTGCCTCAGTTTCCCCATTTATTAAAAAAAAAGCTAATAGTTCCCACCACTTAGATTAATTGGAGTAAAATGCTTGACACAGTGCTCCATACACTCAGTAAGTGGTGGCGTTGAGCTATTGGGTTGATTTTTAAAAACTTTATTTTATATTGGTTTGCATACAAACTCCATATTCATTGCCTCACACATTCCTCACCCACATTTGTTTCATATTCCCATACACTGCGCTTTATAAAATGAATCACCATTTATCTACGCCCGCCTGAGTTGATTTTTGACCCATAGTGACCGTGAGTGACAGAGTAGAACTGTCTCACAGCATTTTCTGGATGGCATTCTTCAGAGCAGATCCTTGGGTCTTTCTACTAAAGAGCCACCATTGTGTATGTGAGTCCACCACGTTTTCAGAGGCAGTAAATCATGTAGAAGGAGATTGCCATCCTTTTCCCACAGAGCAGCTGGTAAATTCGAACCGAAGGGTTAAAGTGCAGCTTCACTAGAGCTCAAAGAGGCACTGAGTGGGTCTGAACTGTCAACCTTTTGTTTAGCAGTCAAGCATTTACACATTGTGTGAAAAGGACTCCTTTTCAGTAAGCTCACCTTTTATCATTATCATCATTTATTGTTATTCAACACGTCAGAGACTCCCTGTGCGGAGGCTACTGAAAAAACTCAAAATTAGTGATGGACTTATAATCACGTTAATTCATTTAAATGACTTTTAATTGTGTAATTAATATAAGAGATACAGTGCATAAGTGTGCAATTATACAAAATGTGTATCAATTATATAATTAATACACATAATGTGCAACTGTGTAATTAATATGCATTTTGCATGTTAATTATATCATTAAAACATATGTTATTTGTGCAATATTGTATAATCAGTGTTACATGTTTCTTCAGGGGTAGAAATATGTGCAATTTTACCATGATGGGCATATTAATTTACTTATCACCTATGAGTATGGGATGGCAGAAAGAGCACAGATACCTTTGAGCTGTGGTACTGGAGAATAGTATTGAATATTCCATGGGCTGCCAGGAGAATAAAAAGTTTGTCCTGGAGAGGGTGAAACTGGGCTGCTCCTTGGAGCAAGGATTCTGACATACTTTGGGCGTGTTGCAAGGAGGGGCCAGTTCTTAGAGAGGGACGTCATGCTTGGGAGGGTGGAGGTACAGTGCAAGAGAGGAAGAGCCTCGATGAGATGGACTGATTCAGTGACTGGGCAGGTGTGTCAGAGACAATAAGATTGGCACAGGATAGAGCAGGTTTCAGGGCTACTGTACATCGGGTCTCTATAAGTCTCAAGCGATTTGTCGGCACATAACAACAACAAACAAATATCGCCTATAATATGCCCTGAAGCATTTGTAATTGGTGAAAACGACACACACTAGTTGGGTACCAGGGAACATAGTAGATGCTTTGCCACTAATTACCTGCCTGGCCTTAGCTAAGCCACTTCACTACCAGATTGCTTCATAACAACATAAAAGGGACCAGATGAACTCTATCATCCCTTCTGGTCTAAAAGCCAGTAAGTATTGGGCGCTCTGGTGGCCTAGTGGCAAGACACTGCATTGTAATCCCAAAGGCCCATGGTTTGAATTCACTAGATGCTCCGCTGGAGAAGAAGGGGCAATCTCCTCCTGTGCCAGTCGATGGTACACAACAAGAAAAGAAAGAAAAAAAAAACACCAAAACCAAAATCCAGTTAATATTATGAAACCAAAGAGCTGAGGTTCTATTAATTTTTCTGAGTTGTAATTGTACTAGTTAAAAAAAACCAATCAGTATGAAAAGGGAGAATTCTGACTAGCACATTCCTCAGACCCAGCTTTTCTCACATACCACATAAAATAAGTCATAAATAATCCACACAAGAATGACCATGTATGCCATTCTTGCAAAGAAAATGTGATTCTAAAACACACTGATTCAATATTTCAGCCAGTCTGGCTCATGAGGTCATCGGGTAGAAGCATTTTTCAAACATCCCACATGGCTCCTATCTCCTAATGTTGACCTGCTGGTTTTCTGGTAGGGAATTCCATCCCTGACTCTTGGTGACACTTGATCTCATACTCAGAGGAAATAAAATTATGCCGGATCCAGATTGGTTGCAGATCCACAAGGTTTTCATTGGCAGATTTTTGGAAATGGGTATCAGGTAATTTTTCCCACCTAGTCTGGAAGTGTTATTGAAATCACAGCAATGCACGAGCCTCCACTGACAGATAAGTGATGACTATATATTGGAAGCAGGAGTGGCATCCACTTCCTAAAGAACATGCCTCTAGAAATGCTATGAACTTTGAGAAACAATGATTGTTATAGAAAGGCTTCAGGTCTTCTGTCCATAGGGTTGCTATGAGTCGTGCTCGACTCAACAGCAATCAATAACAACAATATGTATGAGGTGCATTGACTGGGAATCAATCCTGGTCACTAGTATGTTGTTTGCTGGGTGTCATCAAGTCGGTACCGACCCATAGCGGACTCTCTGGCAGATATTCAGAAGCACTTTTATATATTTTTTTTTATTTATTCACTGTTGCACATTTTCTACCCTCCTTTCCTCACTCTCCCCCCAGCCCACCCCATAATACATCCTTGTTCTAAATTGTTCTCATGCATAATCATATATTCCTTTCAGATAGTTCTTCCCCTCATCGGTTCTAATGCAGTGTTCATTATCTATCCACTTTTTTGCCCTTTTCTTCTCCAATCCCCCCATGTTTGTCCTATTTTATAATAGTGCTGTTGAGCAATGCATATCCTTTTGTGACTGAGCTATTTCACTGAGCATACTGTCCTTAAGGCTCCCCTACGTTGTGTAATGTTACACTATTTCATTGGTTTTTAATGTTGCGTAGTATTCCACTGCGTAGATGTACCATTATTTTTCTATCCATTCGTTTGTTGATGAGCACTTACGATGCTTCCATCTCTTCGCTATTGTGAATAATACAGCAATAAATATGGACATCAGAGGCAGTTTTAATCACACTGGAGGAGTCTGCTCATCTCTCTTCTGCTGTGCAGTTGGTGGATTTGAACTGAAAACCTTTGGGTATGCAGAGCAGCTTCCTTGACACCAGGACTCCCTTGGTGTCCACTATTGCAGGTGAGAATTCTACCCTGAACCACAACTGTATATCATCAAGAACAAGCATCATAAATATATATAGGAAGGAAAGTAAATGTTTCCACCAAGAATGGGGCAAGAAAACCCTAGGAGATGTTCCAGAAGACCAACTGAAGCTCTTTTAATCTATGTCTTGGGGAAAGAAGACTTATCTTGACTGGACTTCTGGCCTAGAAAGTACATTTAAAATCCAAGTATAGCACTACTGCCTAAAGTCAGAATAGAACGCTTAAGAAGTGAAGAGTCAATAAGCCAAGATCTTCAGGACCAGGAGACATTGCAAAGCCACATGAGATAACGGGTTTAAAAAGAGAAAAGGTTTATTTATGCCTTGATGCTGTATGCATGATGCTGTTTCTCAGCAGAACACTTGTTTAAAATGCACATGTTCTAAAACACTAGTAATGTCCTCAAGAGCCTTGATTAATAAGCATAAATGCGGACGGCCGTTGGGTCCCTCCTCCTCAGGCAATCGGAGGTCCCCCATTGCCTAAATATTTACAAGTCGACAGAAGCAAATAACACATATGTTAGCAAATGAAAGCAGCTTTGAAAAGCTTCCATTTGGCCAGTGCTAAGGATTCTGTTTTCACAGAGGCTTCTCTTTTTGAAGGGATCAAAAATTTACTTCTCACAATCCTCATAGAGAAATCTGAGGAGAGGCATGGACGGTTCATAGCAAATTAGCGTTTCCCACCGAAACACACACACACACGCCTTTGACTCACCCTCCAAGCAAGCCTGGAGACCTGGCCAACATCTTCACCTACAAAGAGACCACCATGAAGGATCCAATCAACACCTCCTCTCCATAAAAATGTGTTTTGTAGAAACTAATAAAAATGGGTCCTTAAGACAATAGCCTCCTACTGATGTCCACAGGGCTGTTGGGAGTTAACACGTTGTGAAGCAAGCACACAATCACCAAAACATGCATGTGCTACTCCAGATTTTATGCACCAGGGGATTCTAAAGCGATCTTCATGTATTAAAAGAATTAACAGACACGAATATTCTGGTCTTGTGGCTGTGACTGCTACCTTCCCGGCGGTGGACATATGTTAATATATCTGTAATGATTTAAAGACATCATCAAAGGTGGTCTCTGTCTACTTTCACCTTCTAAGGTGAAAGAAGTGCCCGATGAACGAACGCCCACTCCACCTTCTCCACCAAAGGTGGTTGCTGCCTCTGGGAGACAGGATGGTGACCAGAGCGCCTCCGTCTCTGGCACTGGGGAGAGCCTGATTTTAGCAAGAGGCCCCAGGCGCATCCAGGAGCTTCGCGAGCCAGAAACGCGGAGGCCGTGCGGCTTCCTCATTAACGCTCCTGAAGGACAATAGCTCATCAAGCCCCGCGAAAGCCCCGGACCCGTCGGAGCCTGGGCTGGCGGGGGATGAGGCTGAGCGACTCCTCCTAGAGGTGGTTATGTGGAGAAGGAGCAATCCCTTCTCCCTCCTCCTCCTCCCCCCGCTACCATCCGAGGCCCGGAGAACTGCCGCTTGCCGCCATTGACACGCACAGATCGAACCCAAAGAAAGGCAAAGAGTCCTGCCCCGCACCGCGCCGCGCGGGCCGATCTGCGCCCGGCGAGGGGCGCGCGGAGCGCACGGGGCGCCCGAGCCGGCGGCGCAGCACCAGGTGAGCCCGCCATGGCCATGGCATTATTGTTTCGTGGGGCTCCAGGGTCTGCAAACAAAACGCGCCACGGGGGCAGTGCGAGAGGGGCCGGAGAGAGCCACCTCGGCCTCTCCCCACAGCCCCTGCGGGCGCACCCCCAATAATCAACCCCTCCCTAAGCAGAAATCAAGATTAATTCTTAAAGATGCCTAACTTGCTTCCTCGGGAAATAAAGGGGGGGGGCTACTAAGGAACAGTACAATTCTTGGGGCCAGCGAGGGGCTGGGGGCTTCTAGGGCCACGAGGGAGGGAGAGGGGATGCGGGCTAGAGTCGAGGCCCCCGGACGAAACTGGGGCGGGGGAAGCCCGGGGATGCGGAGTTCAGGGCACAGAAGAGGAAGAAGGGAGGCGCGCGGCCGAGGGGGACCAGGCAGGGGCGAGGGGCCGTGGAGGGGCCGAGCGAGAGCGGGCAAGGCCGCTCCGGGGCCTCCGAGGTGCCCAGGCGGGGTGCCGGCTGCTCCGGATGACAATGGAGGGGCGCCGGGCGGAGAGAAGGGGCCGGGGGCGGGCTGCGCCGGGAAGGTCAGGCCGGGGACGCCGGCGACGAGGCGAGGAAGGGTGCAGCCGCCCCGGCCGGCAGGCGTGCGCCCCGGGTGCCCGCGCGGAGGAAGGCGCGGGGCCGGGCACTCCCCTCCGGTTCCCTTTCCGGGGCGCCCGGAGCCGACGTGCGCTGCGCTTTCCCCGGGAAATGGCGGCTCCTCCGACAAATCTCAGGTTCTCGCTTTGCGCGGGAAAAAGGAAAAAAAAAAAAAAAAAAGAATAACAAGAGAGTAAGAAAGAGATCTAAAAAAAAAAAAGAATAAAGGGGATAAAAGTAAAGTGACTGCGGCGCCGAAAGGGCTGCGCTGGGCGCAGTGCGGGGCGCGGCGGGCGGGGGACCGGCCCTGCCTCCGGGCGCCCAGTTCGCTCTCCGGCCACGGACCGTGCGTGAGGCCTCGTCTGCCTCCAAAATCACCCCCACGGGTGTCTTTTCTCGCCAGGCCTCGGGGGGGCGCCCCCAGCTCCTGCCCCCCTTTGTTCCTCCACAACAATGGCTCCAGGACCACTGAACCCCAAAAGGGACAAATGAACCATTTTCTCCAGGACATTTCAAAGGCTGATTGCTCCTGGCCTGAAATGGATTGCAGTGGCCTTGATATAGGCCCTGTTAGTTGCTGGAGTGTCTTGGCGATGACTTTTCAGAGGGGCTCCACTGAAAAGCCCCCCCTAGAGTGGGCAAAGGATTGAAAAAAGTGAGAAGAAATGGGCTGAGAAACCAGCGCAGGTCCCTGTGCGTGTGTGAAGTGAGGTGAGAAAGCCTTAGCCCTAATTTTGAAGGCAGTTCCTTTATTACATTCTCCTAAGACTACATCCATCTGATCAGCTCAGGGGAATTCAAAACCAAGGCCCCCTTCTAGGCAACCCCCTTAGATTTCAGGAGCCGGTCCCTAGAGGTACTCAGTCCCTCTTGGCAAATGGTTTCCTCTTTGATTTGTGTTTGCCATTGAAACGGTTCAGTAGGTGAGAGCAAAAAGAAACCTTATTAAGAGTGAAAATGAGTGTTCAGTGATGCTGTTTCTTATTTAGAAACAGTTCCTGTGTGAAACAAATGAAACTACAAATAAACCTCAGCTCTTTCCTATTTAAGTGAGTCATCTCTTAATCCTTTGTTAGAAAATATTTGTTAACTGAAGGTTCTGAGCTTTGAAAAAAATTTGGAATCATGGTCACTGATTTTCATACTTATTTTAGACCAAGACTATCAGATAAATAAATACAGGCACTACCTGGACAACAAGCTTATCTCATATCACACAATCCACACCTTTAAACCCCCTGCGTGTATCTACATTTTCTTTAAGAACATTTCTCCTCTGTTGCCTTTGCTACCCTGTTAGTGATTCACCTGGATCCATTTATTGCTCTGCTTTCTGCATTATTAATGGTTTCCCTGGTTTCAAAACTCTATAAAAGAATTTACCTCCCTAGATCCAGAATGTTCCAAAAACTCTGACCCTACTCCCACACCATTCCATCTTCTGTCTAGTTCCCAGGGTTTTTGAGGCGCCTCTGGTCTGCTGTTTCCCAGCAGGACACCCTGCTAGCTATTGTCTGAGTCAACCCGTCTGCTGTCCCTGTCTCCTGCCAGCAAAGCCAGGGAGGCAAACCCTGACTTAGACAACTTGAAATGAAAGCTATCTCTAACTTGTCCAGGGGGGATGCACAAGGATCCAACCAACTTGCTTAAAAATTGATTTCATCTTAAATAAACCTTAGAGGCAGATGTGATCGCGCCAAATGCTTTCAACTGTACATTGCACAGATGGGCAGAGGGATTGTGGTTGAGAGATCATTCGGTGAGTGTATTGACTCCATGCTGAGGAGATAAAGAATTTTTAGTGTGTTGTGGGGTGCCTTCACACTGTGGACCATAACTCAACAAATTCAAACCTTGCCCCATCGCACAGCATCCTCGCTCTTGCAGTCACAATGCCAGTCTACCCCGCTGAGCATTTTCTATCCAGATAAAACAAAGTAAGAATGAGTAATGTTGGCCAGCGAGTGGACAAACAGGTACAGACTGAACATACTTACGCTGCAGAAAAGTTGTAAATTGACACAGTTGATCTGGAAGGCAGTTTGGCACTATTAAAACTAGTAATCTGCTTTCTTCTTCTATGAACCGTGATTGCAGTTGTCGGCATATAACCTGAAGGAATCTGGTAGCGTGCTCAGTTATGAGTTGGGCTACTAACTAACAGTTAAAGCCTCCAGCCACTCTGAAGGAGAAGGAGGAGCAGTGCCCTCCTCTGAAGATTTGTAGCTTCGGAAAGCTGATTTGTGAAGGTTGCTGTGCAGTGGGATGAACTCCCCCTGAGATGCCAGTGGATTTGGTTTTTTGGTCTGTGTCCTAGAGATGCAGGTGTGCATGTGCCCAGCGTGTGCCGGATTGTTCCTTGCAGGGTGCTGGTAGCTCTGTCAAACTGAAGATATCTTCACAGCCATCAGTAAGAGATAGCAATGTCAACTCAGGAGTCCCTGGATAATGCGATCAGTTAACATGCTCAGCTACTTGCTGAAAGGTTGAAAGTTCAAGAATACCCAGAGGTGCCTTGGGGGGAAAAGTTCCTGGCGATTTACTTCTGAAAAATCAGCTATTGAAATCTGTTAAAACACAGTGTATGCATCGGATACCCTTCTCCCTGGCTTGTGCTTTCCCTTCTGCATTCAAACCCTGCTAATTATTCATAAAGTCTAGGCCAGTTTCCTCCCTCCCCTCCAGCTTGATTTTTTTTTTCTCTCTCTCTTTGAAAATTATGATAGCAGTTTGTGACTTTAATTACATCTTACTGGTAGCCTTTAAATTATTATTTGTATGTAGTTATCCACGCAATATATAAATTAAATCAACTTCTAAACTTTCGAGTATTCTAAATAATAGCTAAGGATGCCTGTAAATAATAATGTGATTAAAATCCTCCTTACAAGCCTGCTTGAAGTCTGTCTGGTGTAGTAGGTATCTTCTTCCAGATCTTTCCTGTGGAGTTACGTGTGCATTTTTACTTACAGAAATGTGTGGCTTTATTTCATTTTACATCACTGGTACCACATCATATTCAATGTTTTATAATTAGCTTTTTTTATTATTGATATGTCTTGGTGACCTTTCTATCTTCATATATATAGATTTGCCCCATTCTTCTTAACTGCTTTCTAATATTCTAGAAAACAGATAATTTGGGAGTTTATACCACCACCATCAGTGGCTATTGAGTTAACTCCAACATATTTTAGCCTCATGTGATTCAGAGCAGAACTGTGATTCATAAGTGATTTTTTTGAAAGTAAATTGCCAGGCCTTCTGAGTCACTCTGGCTGGACCTGAACTACCAACCTTTCAGTTACTAGTAGATGAACTCCTGAATTATTTGTTCAGTCTGTTATGTTAGGTGCCGTCGAGTTGTAGACGACTCATAGCGACCCTATGAACGAAAGGCCTGAGCACTGTCTAGGGACTCCAAAATTAGAAATAAGGGACCAGGTGCTCTCCCAAGTCGTTTTTTATTTGATTATGGTTTGATGAAATCCTCTGAATCTTAAGATTTCCATGATTGTGAATTCCTAGGCAGATGGCATTTTTCTCTTTTGTGTTTAGAGGCCAATTTGTTTATGTTTGATTTGGGGAATTCAGTATTAGACCTAGAGGGGCCCCAAGGTGCCCAGTCTAGTTAAAAACACAAGTGTTCTCTGTCCTGAGGGTTCCCCACAAACTCTGTGACTCCCAGCATTGGGATTTCACTGCCGCTCCTTCATCCCAGCTTCAAAGATTAACAAGAAAGGAAAGAAAAATGTTACTGAGTTTGAGCCTCATGTAACTTACACACACAACTCCACACACTGTGGTATAATAGTTGATTTTTAAATAAGTGGAGAATTAAACAGAAATACGCTCAAGATAGTGACAGTCTTGTCTTATTTAGGATTCCCTATAGAAACAGAAAGATGGCCAGTCTCCTCCCATGTGATTTACTGCCTCTAAAAACCTGCTGAAGAGTCAGCTATGAGTCATTTCTGACTTAACGGCACGTAACAATAACAACATAAGAGAAGTATAGTATCTATATATTCCTTCCTTCATTTAAAAGCAACAAGCAAAATCACAACTGAAAGTTGTGTGTATGGTTACTTGAGGCTCAAACTATTTCTATACAAGGAATCCTGGTGGCATATTGTTGTTGTGTACCATCAAGGTGGTACCGACCCATAGGTGTCTAACTCTCCAGCGGGTTTTCAGAGACAGTCACAAGGAAGGGGATTACTCACCTTTCTCCTGCAGAGCAGCTGGCAGATTCGATCCTTGTACCTTTGGGTTGACAGCGCAATTCCTTACCACTAAGCCACCAGAACTCCCTTCTAGTGGAGTCGTTTATAAAATATTGGATTGCTAACTGAAAGGAAAAGCCGGAGCACATAACAACTGAAAGATCAGGGAATTAAATCCACCAGCTGCTCTGCAAGAGAAAGCATCAGAAACCTGATGGAGAATTGCTGAGTTGAAATTTACTTGATCACAGTGTGTGTGTGTGTGTGTGTGTGTGAGAGAGAGAGAGAGAGAGAGAGAGAGAAACTAGACCAGCTGCTATAGAGGCATCCCCATGGGAGTCAGCGTAGTAGTACATTCTATAGGACTTTCCTGTCTGTGAAAGCAGCAGATTGCCATCTCTTCCTTTTGAGGGGTTTTTGGGTTGATTCTGACTGCCTTTTGGTTAACCGTCAAGTGCTGAACCATTTCTGCCACTCAGAGAACATGGATGAAAACCCACTGCTGTGGGGTTGGTTTTGACTTATCTCAACCTTCCATCAGGTTCTCAGACTGTAAATTCAAGATTGATGGATTTGAACTGTCAGCCTTGCAGTTTAATATTCTGATACACTTTACCACCAGGGTGCAGAGTGTGTGTGTGTGTGTGTGTGTGCGCTTCCGGATCTGGAGGTACAATGTTGTTAGGTACCTTTCTTCCTTAAAGTCACCTGACTCATGAGGCTGTAAGTCACACAGGAAGAGATTGCCCATCCTTCTCCCATAGAGCAGATGGTTGATTCAGATCCTGTGACTTTAAGATTGCAGTGCAGCTTCTAACCACAGTGCCACCAGAGATATACATACATAAACACACACACAGAGACAGACAGACAACTACTTGTTGTTGTTGTTGTTGTTGTTGTTGTGTGCCATCGAGTCGTTTGCGACTCATAGCGACCCTATGTACAACAGCCCTAAACCCTGCTCTGTCCTGTGCCAATCGCATTGCCTCTGACACATCCATCCCAATTACCCCAGTCACTGAATCAATCCACCTCATAGAGGGTCTTCCCCTCCTGTGCTGTCCCTCTACTCTACCCAGCATGATGTCCCTCTCCAAAGACCTGTCTCTCCTTGCAACATGTCCAAAGTATGTCAGACGAAGCCCCAGAATCTTTGCCTCCAAGGAGTAGCCTGGTTTAACCCTCTCTAGGATGAATCTGTTTGCTTTCTTGGCAGTCCATGGTACATTCAATACTCTTCTCCAGCACCACAGCTCAAAGGCGTCAGTCCTCCTTCTGTCCTCCCTAGTCATTGTCCAGCTCTCTGCTGGACAACTACTTACTTAAAGGAATTAGCTCACATGATTGTAGGCTGCTGGAAAGCCTAGCATTTGAAGGTCAAACAACAGGCTGGAGATTCCTGCTGTCCTGCAGCCCAAGATTCATAGCTCAGACAACTAGGAGAGTGAAGTAAACACCCTGTCAGAATATCTATTTGTATTATGAAGGCAGAACTCACCCTTGGGAATTCCTTTTTCTGCTCTTCAGATTTTCAACTGAGTTGATTGATTGATTACATTGCATTAGATTACATTGTGAAAGATAATTATGTTACATTGTGTTCCATTAGATGTAAGGTAATTACATTACTGTAGACTGTATTATGTATGGAAGTTAATCTGCTTTACTTAAGGTCAAATGACTTAATCACACATAACTATGCCATAGCAACAACTAGACTAGTATTTGGCCAAAAGACTGAGAACCACAGCCTAGCCAAATTAGCACATTAACAATCATACCAGCATTTTGGTGAAAATAGTTCTCTATTTCTGTTTCTTTTGTATAAATTGGTCATCATAGTTAATATTTACTAAATGTTTGCCACGTATCAGATGCTGTTTCAAGCACATTATATGTCTTAACTAATTGAATTCTTGAAACATATCTACAGATAGGCATTACTATTATACCCATTTTACAGAAAACAGATGAAGGACCTTTTCCAAGGCCTTAGTGTAACTAACTGGTAGATTGGAGAGTTAGGGCTTTTATGCTCCTCACACCCTTGTACCCATGTGGTAAGAACAAGATTCTTCTAGCATTTCAGTGGTTTGGGGTCATGTGCATGCATGTTCATACTAATATATGCAAATGTTTATCTTAAAAGCACATGATTTGCATCCCTATTTTCCCAGACTATGTCAAATGAAAGAATGAAAGCATCAGATTGAGTCTTGTAACACTGCACTTTAAACTGTCTTGTCACTAAGTGTTAAATAAGATGAATTTGGTGGTTTCTCTGAAACCCTTCCTGTTCATTTATGCATCTCCCCATCCATCATACTTTGCCCGATTTATTTGACTGGCATTGCCAATTTAGACTTGGAATGTAGTGAGTAATTCAAGTCAAAATTCTCACGCTTTGACAGAGTTGTGTGTGAGAGCATGCGTAGCAACAGCCCACCTCAGTGAATCCGTGAGCTCAGGAAAGTCCAGTACAATGGCAGTGTGTTTAATACACGATCCCAAAACACAGTCTGACCAAAGCTTGGGGCCTTGTTTCCAGATAGGAGAGGCAGTCCTCCTGATGTCACTCAGATGCCTAAGCATCTGTTTATTCTCATAAACAGCAGGACCAAAAAAAAAGTGGAAATAAAACTAGATTCATACTGTGTACAGGACCAGCACACTTCCTGGTATAGATAGAGAATTACAGACTTTGTCTTTTGTGCTACCTTCACTGTTCAATAAAACCATTAAAATTAAATAGTGGTAGTCAACGATAAAGGGATAAATTCCAATAGCGTATAGACCATACTACATAAACTTTTAGATCAGACGGTGATAAGTTACTGGATTCCACACCAGAGTGCTTAACTCCGAATTGATCAGGCCTGGAGAATGTCAATGAAGTGATAATTGGCTCGGGCAGCACCACCCCTTTGGACCAAACTGAGTTTTTACCTCAGTTCTTTCGTACGAAATGTAGGTCATCCTGCGGAGTGGAGACGGCAGTCCTGAAGACGGCGGATCAGTCACAAGGAGGGTTTTTCTGATTCCGTTGTTTATGGTTATCACCAACCTGGAAAACCTTGCCACTGAGTTATGTTCATTTCGCATGTTGCAGAATGAAACTCCATGGTTTTCTTGGCTGTATTCTTAATGGAAGCTGATTGCCAAGCCTTTCTCTCTGGTGCCACTGGGTAGATTCAAGCTGCCAACCATTTATTATTAGACACAAACCACTTGTTCCACCCAGGGCCCTGTGGTTCTAAAGAATGGTCTTTAAATGAAAGAGCAGTTCGCGCTTGCATCTCGCCGACAGCTAGCTCTATAAATGTAAGTAACAGATGGGACGCATCACATTTTGAGCATCTTCATGGAGTCAAGAGCATCTTGACATATTGGAAAGAGCCTTGAATGTTGTCTGGGGGTGGGGTTGAAGGGAAGGGCAGGATAGAGCAAGTGGATGATCAGACATTGTAGGCACAGTAATGAATGTTATAAAACAAGGTGTGTACAAAGGATCAATTGAAAAACCAATTTGCTTTATAAATTTTCACTCACATCACAATAAAAGTAAAATTAAAAAGTCATTAGTGATGCAGTGGTTCTCGTGTGGCCCTTCATAAAATTCCTGAAGAGCCCAAGGCAGGTAAGGGGATCATAAGCCATCCAGGACAGCCCCCCTACCGTCACTTGCCTACTTTTGGGGCTCCTGGATGGTTTTGTTCAAACCAAGAGAAGTCCTGGAAGACCCTTTGATCCACCCAAGGACACAGCAGTTAATGCACAACCAGGGCACCCTTCTCCAGGCCACCATACCTTCTGTTTGACCACTGTGCTGTCACTAGAGATCTGGCTGGTTTTACCCACAGGTGGAATGACCCTTAGGGCTGCTGCTTAAAGCATTATGGCAGAGCCAGGGGGTTTGGGGGTCCCATACTCATATATCATCACATTTCCAGGGAGCTACACTGCCCATCAGCAGCACAGAATCACTTCTGGAACAACAGCCCCTCAGTGTCCCCGCGGTGTGGTCAGTCCTTCCCTTACCTTTGAGTGCAGACACCCAGCCCAGCCTGTGCAGTCTCAGCTCCAGAGTCACAGATGTCTCTGGAAATCCCTGGGTGGGTCAGGTATTTCCAAGGCCTACAACTCATCTGCTCCCTGGTTCTAGTACCCTCTAAGGGTCCCCTCACCCACCCTAGAAGTTCACTTTTCCATAACTAACGCCATCACCTTCTCAAAGAAGTAAAAGAAGCCATAGCTTGTGATAAACTGTGCTACTAATGTGGAACGATTAGACCTTGTGTGACCTAGATTTGACTGCTCTTCTAATTTATTAATTCTCAAAAAGAAAAGAGAGGGAGACAGAGAGAGGAGGGAGGATCAGGTTGGACTCCATGAAAAGTCTTGGTTTTATTTTGTTTTCCATGAATAAGTCACTATGAGTCTCTTGCGACTTGACGGCACTTAACAACAAAAACAACAACAACATGAATAAGTAGACTCGGGAAGACAAACTGGTCCTTCTTCCGGTGAGTGTTGCTGTAAGGGAGCTCTCGTACCATAGGGAGTTGCACTGCTAACCCAAAGATGACACCTCTGGTGGTTCAAATCCACCAGCAACTCTGCTGGAGAGATCTCCCATGTGATTTATGACCACCAGAAACCCACCAGCACATCAGCAACGAGCTGGTTCCCATTTCATGGCAAGAGTCTTTATATTGACCACAATAAAATGTTTTTTAAAAGTCACTGTGTACTACAGATATTCTAAATCCACCATCTCTACCCGCATCCTGTGCCTTCTATCCTGGGTCTTCTATCCCAGCCTCTGTAGAATGATGGAGAGGGCCACACATTCTTTGACTCAGAATCACCAAGAGTGTGCTGGTGGCTGAGCTTCGTATCAGAGCTCAGCCAAATGAAGAAAAATTACAGGTTGAAGCCCTGGAATGGGAGACTCAGAAGGAGCAAAGTGAGCCCCATCAAGGAGCCAGATATAAGAGACTGGGTTATTGCTAGTACTGTTTAAAGTGACACACGTTGAAAGCATAATGGTCAGCTACCATTTTTGAGCAGGGCATTGTTGTTTCCTACTCTGTCAGCCAAGAGATTTGTTTGCTATGCAACATGCCAACTGAACTGTCTTTGTTTTCTAGAAGCGAGATTAAATTTCTAGTAGAATGTCTACCTATAAGTTTTCTTCTTCTTGCTACCATTTTGTTTTGGTCATTTTATAAATTTGGATCCATTCCATCAGGCATAACTGAACCAGGATGAACTGTTTCAAAGCTCTGCTTCCAGCTAGATTATTCTCAGGCATGATTTGAAATATTTTCTTTTTAAAGGGGGAATGATTTGTTATACAATCATATAATTTAAATAAATTGGGTTAATGCTTGGTTCTAATGTTCATGGTTGGTTAATTTGATCCAAGTGTCATTTTGATGAAATTGCCTTTGCTCTTTATGTTATAAATTGTTAATATGCTTTAACATATACAGCGATAAAATTATTGACTATTCTCATTCACTTAAAGGTGGCCTTGGAAGAAAATGGCTTGGAAAGTATTACTTGTGCAATAATGATTTGCCCTTGGAGTTCATAAATGGAAGTGTAATAGAGCAAATGATTTAGCTAGAATTACTGAAAATGGTTTTTACAGCTACAAAATAATGCTAACAAACTGTTATTATTTTAATACAGTACTTAGGGTAACACACCAAAATAGATCCAAATTCTATTAGGTGTAAGACTGTCTATGATCTTATTTCATCCCTTTTTAAAACCTATTTCTGCATATAGTTAGTACTTTTATATTGAATTCTCTTATCTCCTTGCAAGTTTTACTTCGTCTCATTGTATTTTCCCCAAGGATAATTTTGAACTGACAGAGTTAAGATGCTCTGTTGTAGCATCAACTTCATTCTTCATAAATATTTACAACACAAAATGTTCTAAAACACAACCCTGCATATTACAGGGACTAGAAATGAATAAATTGAATTTACTTTAGCAATTGCAAAACAGTACACATCTCCATTAGGAGATGGAATGTTGTTCACTTTCGTAAGCATTTGAGAAAACTGTATTTATAGTATTTTTAATTCATTTCCATAATTAAAAAGCTGTTAGACTTCTTTTTTTCTAGATGTAATGTGTATATAAAACATTTTAATGTATGTGCATCTGTAGAGAATAACCTTCAAAGATCGTTTAAACTGTCCTGTGCTCCAGGTCCTTTGTCCAGGTAGTCCAACAGGCTGGTCAAACCTCACCTGTAACACACTGGCCTATAATTATCATTTCTTGTCCTCAAATTACTGGCTGGTTTTCCTTCTTAAAAGCCTCGCTCTCTGCAGAAGCCTGACTGTTTTTCTTTCAAAAATGGTCATTTAAAAAAAGATTGCTGGGGGCTTCTGACGGACCATCTTGTGGGTTGGCAGAGAATTTTTTTCAGTTTACATAAAATGAAAATTTCAGATTGTTTGAGGCATAAAAAAAATGCTTTGCTCTTTACCAGCTCTTTATTCTTGTCGGAATTAAAAGAAAATATGCATCTAAAAGAAGCCAGACTTTTGTCTTTTTATGAAGGCAGTCAGTATATTAAATAGAGTTAGCTGTTTCTACCAAACCCACTTCTATTAATAAAGAAAAATGCTTATGATCCACCTCTACTCCCCTTTCCCCCTTCTCGCCTCTGAATTTACAGTATGATTTTCAACATTGTTTATAAGAACCTCACATGTAACTGTCGTGCAAATACAGACATAAGGAATTGATTCCATTATTTTAACGAGTCTTAAATTCTTTTGATGGTGAAGCTATTAATTCTTATTTCAAGTCCGCTGACTCATCTGGTGATGAATTTCATCTCAATTTTCAGCATCATTATTGCTGAACTCTACAACAATTCAACTATTTCTCCCTCCTAGAATACAGATTTTTAGATTAATCCTAAATATAACAAGTTACATTTGTTAAGCTGTTAAGTGTAATGACATTTTGGAATTCCAGTTCAAATTGATGGGCTGAGCATATATGCTTTCCTTCTACTCTCCATTTCCATAGACCCCACAGAAATAGTGGGAATGATGTACAAGGAAAATAAACACTTAGCAACACACTGGGCAAAGTCAAATACTGTTCATCACTGGGAGAGCTCAGTAAATTTTTAATACGCTGAAAATACATACAAGTATGTTGAGAAAGTCACAGGAGAACTTCACCACTAAAAACACAAATAAACTGGACCTGCCAGATCAGAAGCATAGTTTTGGGGTCCTCAACATCAGTTGGCCACAGCATCAACATATAGTCCGCAAAGAAAGTGTTCACACCCTACCTTGCTACAGAGTGACAAGAGCCTTACTTAAAGATTTGAGTGGCCATCTAAGATGCAACTGTCAGTCTCTCTCCCCATTTGAAGTGAAGAAAATAAAAAACTATTAGACCAGAAGACTAATGAACCACGTGAATTCAGTCTTCACAAATCCGAGCCCAGAACTGAATTCTCTCGAGCTCCCATTGCTGACTACTCTGAGGGGGGTCATGATAGAAAGTTCTTGATAGAATTGGAGAAAAAGTGGAATGAAATTCAAAATCATAAGAAAGATCAGCTCTTACTAGGGAGATGCAGATCAAAACAACGCTAAGATAGCTTCTCATCCCCCTACACTTTAACAGAGCTCACTGAGACAGTGAACAATTGCTGGTGTAAGTGTGACGAGATTGGAACTCTCACACACTGCTGCTGGGGCTGTAAAATGGTGCAATATTACAGAAAGCAGTATGAAGCTTCCTGTAAAAGTTGGAAATAGAACAGTAGATGCACACCCATGTTTAGTGCAACATTATAACAACAGAGAGATGGAAAGGATCCAGATGTCCATCAACAGGCAGTTATTTAAAGAAATTGTGGTACACTGACACTACAGAGTATGCTGCAACATTAGAGAACAATAAAAAGTAATGAAACACTTCATACCATAGATAAATCTAGATGATATTAGACTGGCTCAAATAAGCCAGCCACAAAATGACAAATGATTATATAAGATCATCATTGTGGGGAAGAGGGGAGGCAAGTGGGGAGAAAAAAAAAAGATCATTCTAAAAAGCTAAAAATCTATCCTGAGAAAGAAACATTCTTTCTGAGATGGGAAGGGAAGGAGAGGGGAGTACTGCTTAATAAACAGGTGTTAAAAATTCATTGCCATTAAGTCAAAATCAACTCATAGATGACCCTCCAGCAGATTTTCAACATGTGTAACTGGCATGACAGAAGATGGCCCATCTTTCTCCCAAGAAGCAAGTAGTGGATTTGAACCACCAGAGAGGTTCAGCCTTTGGATTAGCAGTGCAGCTCCCTATGGACCACTGCACCAGAGCTAAATAGATATTGTTGTTGTTGTTGTTATGTGCCATCGTTTGTTACTCATAGCAACCCTATGTACAACAGACCTGAAATCTGCTCAAACCTGTGTAAACTTTACTGTCTCCGACACACCTTCACTCGTTACCCCAGTCACTGAATCAATCCATCTCATCGATGGTCTCCCGCTGTTTCTCTGTCCCTCCACCCCTCCAAGCATGATGTCCTTCTCCAAGGACTGGTCCCTCCTTGCAACATGCCCAAAGTATATCAGATGAAGCCTCGGAAGCCTTGCCTCCAAGGAGCAGCCTGGCTTCACCCTCGGATGAACCTGTTTGTTCTTCTGGCAGTCCATGGTATATTCAAAACTCCCCTCCATCACCTCATCTCAAAGGCATCAATTCTTTATCATGCCTAGTCATTGTCCAGCTCTCTGATATACAGCAAGCAACTACAAAGACTATGGCCTGGATCAGGCACCTTAGTACTCTGGTGAGGTCTCTGACAACTGACTTTCCCAATGCAATTTGTCTCTTGATTTCCTGGCTGCTGGTACCAAGAACGTTGATTGTGGAGCCAAGCAAACTAAAGATGTTAACAGTCTCAGTCTCTTCACCATATATCATGATTCTGCCTATTGAATGAATAGGTATTAGGTGCATATCAAAATGAGTGAAAGGAAAAACAATATATAATAAGGATGATCAGCACAATTCCTAAATGAAGGGCAGACAAGGAGAGGTATGTCAGGAATACTGTCAACAAAGGTAAACATTCTTGTGTGCGTAGTCCTGTAATAATATCAATAATAAACCATTTACAATCAGATATATAAGCAGACAGACAATACGGATAGTGAAAAGGAATACACCCTTAACTATACATGCTATTGTTGTTTGTGTATCATTAAGTCAGAACAGACACATAGCTGAACTTTCAGCAGGTTTTCAGAGGCAGTTTAATTACACAGGTGGAGATTGCCCATCTTTCTCCCTCAGAGCAGCTGGCAGATTTGAACTGTGTGCCTTTGGGATGACAGCCCAGCTCCTTAAACACTAAGCCACCAGAGCTCTGGTATAAACATAGGGTTGTCAAATTCTGTTTCTTCATTCATAATAGTATACGCTGTAAATATAGTCATGCATATAATAAAACTCTGGGGGCATCCAAAGTTCTAAAGAGCAATGATGTTAAAGACTGAGGTCACCTGATTCAATTCATAAGTTTGTTTGTTTCCTTTTTCAATTACTTGATTTGCATTTGAAAGCTGAACAATAAATAAGGATGACAGAAGAAGAATCAATGTCTTTGAGGTATGGTATTGGAGAAGAGTATTTACTATTCTGTGGACTGCCAGTAGAACAAATAGATATGCCTTGGAAAAAAGTGCAACCAGAGTGCTCCTTGAAGGTCAAAGTGACGAAGCTTTGTCTTTTGTACTTTGAGCATGTTGCTAGGAGAGACTGTTCATTGGAAAGGAACATTATGCTTGGAAAGGTAGAAGGTGAGCAAAAAGGAAGAAGACCCTCAATAAGATAGATTGACACAGTGACTGCAACAATGGGCTCAGATATGTCAGAGATGATGAGAAGGCAAGGATGATGATAGAACAAGGTTAAGATCTGTTGTTTCATAGAGGTGCTATGTATGATACTCGACCAGATGACACCTAACAACATGTAGTAGAACCAACAGCAGGCAAAGCTATGTCAATTTATCATAACAAAACTCCCCAAGGGAATGAGTTGCTGGGCATCTTAGGACCATAGTTTCAGGGGGCATCAAGATCAACTGGCATAATATAGTCTATATAATAAAGATCATGTTCTATATCCTACTTTACTGAATTTCAACTGAGTTCTTAAAAGCTTCTGAGAAGCCATCTCTAAGATGAAACTATAGGTCCTCTCTCTCGAACCAAGAAAAGTAAAGATATGTCAAAACAGTTCCTGGGACTAATCGAACTCGTGAACCTCAACTTCCATAATCCTGAGACCTGAAGAGCTAGATGGTGCCCATCACTACAGATCACACTGTGGAAGATCTGTGTAGAGCAGCAGAAGTGTGCAGCAAAAGTCAAAAACATTCAGTGGCCGGTCTTATTGGTCTGACAGAGATTAGTAGAACCACCAAGACTGACTTTAAGTCACCTCTTAACCTGAAACAAAACTCACCTTGTGACTTAACTTTCAGCCAAATAACAGACAGGCTGCAAGGTGAAAGGAACACCATGAAGACACTCGCTAACCTACCGTGTTAGGCCAAAGGGCAGCACTTACCAAAGGATAAAATTCAGAAGGCAGAAAAGGCTAAGACAGAAGGATAAAGGAAAAAAGAACCAAAGCAAGTGTGAAGAGTGCTGGTGCATTGAAGGTGTTGTGGTTATTGTTATGTGCTGTCAAGTCGACTACTACTCCTAGCTACCTTATTCACAACAGCTCAGAACCCTCTCTATCCTGAGCCAACCTCACTGTCTCTGACACACCTACCCCAGTTGTCCCAGTTATTGTGTCAATCCATCTCATCTGGCATCTTCCTCTCATGTGCCGCTGTCCCTCAGCCCTTCCGAGCATGATATCCTTCTCCAGAGATGAGTCCCTCCTGGCTTTGTGCCCAAAGTATGTGAGATGGAGTCTCAAAGTCCTTGCATAAAACAAAATAAATGAATGAGTAAATGAAAAACCAACTTGCTTTGTACATGGTAACTAAAATCACAACTGAAAATTTTAAAAAGGCCAGGCTAAGTGGTCTAATAGAGACTGGGGGAACCCTCGAGACTATGACCCTTCAAGGCTGGAAAAGAAAACACCTCCATTACTCAACTTGCCAAATGACAGGCAACAAGGTGATTGGTTACGAGGAATGCATTCCTTCAAACAGTCAACCATACAAGATCAAAAGAAGCAGCATTTACCCAGATATAAAGTTCAGGAGACAGGATAGGACTGGAAAAAACGGTAAGTATAAATGGGAAACAGGGAGGAAGTGGATAGAGTGCTGTTACAATATAAGGACTGTACTCAGTGTCACCAAATAATTTATATAGTCTGTTCAGTAGAAAACTAGTTTGCTCTATAAACTTTCACTCAGATTATAACTAAAAAAGTTAATAAATAATACAAATAAAAGGAAGCTTTGGGGAATAAAGACGTGGTGAGAAGTGGGGAGTCATTTAAGGCCTCCCGCCCCTCTTTATAGCAGAGCTTCTGGCCAGTTGAAGTTTACCTTACAACCAGCTGCAGGACAAGCCTAGGATTTTTAGAATGGATGTGGTCCCACAAAATAAAGGTCCCTTCTTTCTGGTGTTTGGGGATTCAGTTAGTTCTTTATTGAGATGCTTCCATGATGTCTGGCAATTAACATGCCCCTTACACAAACACACATGTTTCAGAGATTCCATTCATGGATGAGTTTGACAATCCAATTTATTCTTTTTTAATTTGGGAGGCTAGAAGCCCAAATTCAGAAGGCCAGCTCTAAGGGTAGTCTTGTTTGCTCACTTACTTGCTCTCTCTTTTTCTCTCTTTCTCCCTGTTGTAAAAGGATTCTGCTTTTCCTTAAGCATCCATAGGCCCAGCATTCCCTGAGGGCCTCCATGTGTGTCTTTCTCCATGTCAGGGACCTTATTAGTGCAAGGACTTGTGTCCATAAGGATGCATTCCACTCCTGGAGATAATTTTTTGGTGTACTGAAGTGCCTCCCTCTCAGCTCACTGCCCTCCCCTTTATCAACAATGGGATAAAAGGTGTTCTGGGCCACATCTGGGCAACAGGCTCCTCATATCTACTCAAGTCTGTGTTGCCTTCCACCCATAATCCTTTTGCTATTGTTTGGTTTATCAGATCATAAGGGGTCATTACACACATATATTTTGGGGAGACACAATTCCGTCCATGATGTATGCCTATAAAGGCGTGTTGTTGCTGATTGTCGAGTCAGTCACGACTCATAGCAACTCTATGAACAAGAGACCTAATGCATTTCTATAGTTAACATCGTTTCTCCAAGTTCATAGAGTTTCTTTAGGTGTGTGGCTTAGGAAGTGAATGCCACTCCTGCTTCCAAATGACTGGGAGCTCCACCAAATGCTGTCCACATTGGGAAACCATTATAGTATATGATACTCCAATGGCATAAGGTTCAGCATCACAGCAAACCCATATTACCTCGGTACAGCAAATTGACAAATAGGGATATACAAAGTAGAATGTTCCTCCAAAATATATCACTAGTCTCACGTAGCAGAGGTTAAGTGTCGTCAAGTCGAATATGACTCATAGCGACCCTATGAACAAAAGACCTGAACTCTGTTCTATGCTTAATATCATTCCTTATGTTTATAGAGTTTATAGTTTCCAGAAGGCATCTGGTTTAGGAAGTGGATACCACTCCTGTTTCCAGACGTGAGTCAATCTGGAAGCTCCTGCAGACACTGTCCCTGATGGGCAACCTTTATGGTATTTGACACAGCTATGACACAGTGTTCAGCATCACAGCAACTCCAACTTATTCAGTACAGCAACTAGACAAATGGCTGCTGTACCACCTAAAGAATGTTCATCCTAACATTAATAAATCGGCCAGAGGGCCGCAGGCTGACCCCACTTGTGGAGAGAAAAAAACCAGTAACACAAATCAGAACTTGCCTTATGTGACCCTCATCAAGATGCGAGAAACCAACTTCAAGAGTGGAAGCACTGCATAGCTGAGAAAAACTTTTGTATCTTCCAGTAGCAAGCAAGCTTGTCTTTCTAAAATTATAATGGAACCCAAACCTATGTTCATTACAGCATTATTCACAATAGCAAAAGGAGGAAGGGTAGTGAAGGAAGAAACCCAAGTCCATCAGCCAATGAATGAATAAATCAATTGCAGTATCTACTTGCCATGGAATATTATGCAGTCATAATGAGACATTGCATTCTCATGCGAATCACAGTATGAGTGAATCTTAAAAATATGCTAAGCAAAATATTCTATCAGTCACAAAGGACAAATACCATGTGATTTCACATGTATGAAAGAAGCAAATATCTAGAAACTGAAGATTCTTAGTGGTTACAAAAGTAGGGGTGGGGAGAGGAAAAGAGATACTTTTGTTTGAAGGTACTGAGTTTATGATAATGATGGTGGAGAATTTGAGAAAAAAAGTGATAATGGTGATGGAACATGTAATCATTGTCATTGAATTTAAATGTGGCTGTTATGTTGGCAAATGTTTTGGTATGTCTATTTTCACATATTTTTAAATTACAGTATAACCAGAAAGAATCAGACATTTAAGAGAAGACAAAATTGAATGGAAAAAATAAATAAATAGAACAAGTGACTCTGGATAAAACCATTTTGAAAACAGAAGATAACCCTGGCACATTCTAATTTGTTTCTGAGAAAGCTGAAGACATAGTGCATTTGAAATATACACCAGAAAGGCCAGGATACTATGAGAAAGGAGCAAACAGAGAACAAGAAAATGTGCTTGGAAATTAAAAGAGTGGTTGCCAGAGTTAAATATTAAACAGACTGAAAAAGAGAAGGAAAAAGATAACAGAGAAGCAGGCCAGAAGATCAATACCTGGTTCACAGGCCTCCTGTAATGAAAAGAGTAAAGGGAGAATTTGGGGGTCAAGCGAGGAGAGGGGGAGTAATCAAATGAAAAATAGAGGGAAAATCCCAAAGTATTAAAGATTAAACATTCACTGCCAGTATTTATGGAGCAGTTAATATTGAACAAGAAACTACCCCATCGAATAGACAGAGGGGAGAGAAGATACGGCCCCTGCCCTCAAATATTTCCCAATGAAGTTCCAGCGCAGACCATAATAATGTCCCAACTAGATGTTAGAGCTGAAGTTTGCAGTCTGTGAGCTGGGGTGCCCTGGAGGACATCAGCAAACTCAGGAGCACCTCAGGATCATTTAAACATTACTTCCATACTCAATTTGTGTCAGTCAGAACTCTCAGCTTGTGAGTTCTGGTTTGGGGGTGAGCTGCACTGATGTTTGGCCACATCAGTTCTGACTCTTCGTGACCCCAAGTGAAGGATTAATTGATCCATAAGTATTACTTTCCATTGACTCTGAGATGCTATTGATTGCAAGAGGCATACTGAGTTCTAGAGATAGTAAAACTGGGGTGTTTTTATAGTATATCATAAAATCAATGAAATATTGTAGTTATTTGAATAGCCTACTCTAAGTTTATTGTCCATGTCTGAGTCAATGCTGCAATTTAATATTTACCTTTTTGTTCTTTATAAAATCTGACTTGCTGTCCTTGCAGAGAAATAAATCCTAAAGCCCCAGGATCTGAATATGCCACCACCCTCAGCACACACCTTCAAACTCTTGAGGGTAAAAGGAAATGAGAAGATGCCATTCATTCTCCCCTCGTCTTCCCTTAATTATGTGTTTGTTTTCTTGTTCCACTTTAAGTCCACCATTGATAATGAATCTATTCCAACTCATGTTGTTGTTGTTGTTGTTGTTGTTGTTAAGTGCCATTGAGTCACAGGCGACTCATAGTGACCCTATGAAGTAGAATCCTCAACGCTTGGGTGTCTCTCATCCTCTCTCCAGATTCCAACTCATAGTGATCCTATAAGACAGGGTAGAACTGCCTCGTGGGGTTTCCCAGGCTGTTAATTGTTAGGGAAGAAGACTTCCACATCTTTCTCCTTCAGAGCTACTAGTGGATTCAAATCCCCATCAACCCCTTCTTTTAACTGCTGAGTGCTTAACTACTGTGCCAGCAAACCACTACACCTTCAAATTCTTAGATTCATTCTTGAATAATGATCATCAACCTCACCACTCCAGTGAAGAGGCAGGCATAATGTAGATTAGGGTTGTATCTGGTTCCCATTTAATCTAAGGACCACACTTCCTGTCGGGAGGGTGGGAGCCATGGGAGAATAGGCCAGGGGCTTCCAGAGGGTGCACATAAATTATGTGTTGAGTGTTATCATATGTAATCTGACACATAGCCCCATGTGACCATAGAACAGATTCATAGAGTTGTCTTGGCCATAATCTTGCAGAAGCAGACAAGTCTTCCTCTTTAGAGTCAGTGGGTGAGATTGAACCACTGATGGGAAGAAATTGACCATGCATCACTGGATCCTTAGGGCATGTCCACCAGTTTCCTTGACAACCAGATTTACTAATCCCGCCACCCTCCATTTGCCAGAAACTGGGGAAAGCTCCTAATTGGTGTGGTTGTGGTTGTTGTTATGTGTCGTCAAGTCACTTGCGACTCATAGCAACCCTATGTACAACAGCCCTAAACTCTGTTTTGTCCTGTGCCAATCACACTGTCTGATACACCCATCCCAATTACCCCAGTCACTGGATCAATCCACCTCATAGAGGGTCTTCAGCTCCTACGCTGTTCCTTCTCCCTCCCGAGCATGATGTCCCTCTCCAAGGACCTGTCCATCCTTACAACTTGTCTCAAGTATGTCAGATGACGCCCCAGAATCTTTGTCTCCAAGGAGCCACCCAGTTTAACCCTCTCCAGGATGAATCTGTTTGTTTTCTTAGCAATCCATGGTACGTACACTCAATACTCTCCTCCAGCACCACAGCTCAAAGGCATCAATTCTCCTTCTACCTTCCTAGTCCTTGTCCAACTCTCTGACACATAACAAGCGATTACAAAGACCATTGCCTGTATCAGACACACCTTGGTCTCCAGAGTGACACCATTGCTCTTCTGTACTTTGGAGAGGTCCCTAAAAGCAGAGTTTCCCATCGCAATACATCTTTTAATTTCCTGGCTGCTTGTGCCAAGGGTGTTTACTACGGAGCCAAGTAAACTAAAGCTGGGTGTAGTGGGATCTCTAATATGTCTTTATGTCTGTACACAGACTCTTAACTCTTTAGAACTAACTTCTTAAAGGAGTCACTAAGCCTCTTTTCCAGAATTATTGGGAAAAATATTAAAAATCAGAAAGTTTTCCACAAAAAAGATAAAGGTAAACAACCCAATTGAAAAATGAGCACAGGATATAAACCAAAGAAGACATTCAGATGGCAAACAAACACATGCAAAACTTTCAAAATCCCTATCTCTAAAAGAGAAGCAAATCAAAACGACTATGAGATCATCTCATCCCAGTAAGAATAGCAAAATTCAACAGAGCAGCAAACATCAAATGCTAGTGAGGTTGTGGAGAAACTCGTTGGTGGGGGTGTAAAATGATGCAACCACTATGGAAGGCAGTGCGGCACTTTCTCAAAAAGCTGCAAATAGAAATACCATTTGACCCAGAAATTCCACTACTGGGAATATACCCCAAAGAAACCATAACCGCCACCCAAGCAGATATATGCCTACCCATGTTTATCATGGCTTTGTTCATAATAGCAAGGAGACCATTTTTCCCCCAGAAGTACACAATTATTAATCTTCACAAAAGATGTTAAGTGCTATCAAATTGCTTCCAAAACTCATGGCGATCCCATGTATGACAGAACAAAATCCTGTTCGAGTCTGTGCCATCATTGCTATATTTGAGGCCATTGGTACAACCACTGAGTCAATCCATCTCACTGAGGGTCTTCGTTCTTGTTGGACCTCTACCAAGCATGATTCTAAGAACTGTAAGACGAAGTCTTACAAGTCTACATCCTAAGGAGCCTTCTGACCACATTTCCTCCAGGAGACATTTGTTCAGAATTCTGAAATTTCTTTCAAACATTATGCTGACATCACAATTCCATAGAGTGGTACATTGACTGACTTGTGCTCCCCCAAAAAATAATTTATATATGTGATGTGGAAACTGTCAAACAATATCATTAATATCATATGCAAGAAAGATACTGTTAAAGTTCATTCAAAACCGGCTAGAACAGTATACAGATAGGGAACTTCCAGAAGTTCAAGCAGGATTTATAAGAGCCATGGTACCATTGCTGACGTCAAATGGATCCTGGCTGAAAGTAAAGAATACCAGAAGCGTATCAGATACTGATACTCTTTATTGACTATGCACAGGCACTTGACTATGTGGATCATAAAAAGTTGTGGCTGACATTGAGAAGAATGGGAGTTACAGAGCAGGGAAACACTGCTTGGTTTAAAATTGAGATGGGAGTGTGGGAAGGTTGTATTCTGTCTCCATCCTATTCATTCTGTATGCTGAACAAATTATCCGAAAAGCTGGACTTCTTTGAGGAGGAATGTGGCATCAGGATTGGAGGGAGACTCATCAATAACCTGTGTTATGCAAATGACATAGCCTTGCTTTCTGAAAATGAGGAGGACTTAAAGCACTTGTTGCAGAAGATTAAGGAATACAGTCTTCAGTATAGATTGCATCTCAATGTCAATAAAACAAGAATTCTTACCATTGGACTGATAGGCAACATCATGATGGATAGAGAAGAGATTGAAATTATCAATATCTTCATCTTGCTTGGATCCACAATTAACACCCTTGGTACCAGCCGTTAGGAAATAAAGAGACGCATTGCACAGGGGAAAATCTACAGGTAGGACCTCTCCAAATTATTGAGAAGTAATGATAACAGTTTGAGGGCTAAGGTGTGTCTGATTCAGGCCATAGTCTTTCTGATCACTTGCTAGGTATCTGACAGCTGGCAGTGAATAAGAATGACAGAAAAAGAATTGATACCTTTGAGCTATGGTGTTGGGGGAAAATACTGAACACCCCGTGCAGGCCAAAAGAACAAACAAATATGTCTTGGAAAGAAAGGGTGCACCTGAAATGTTCTTTCGAGTCAAGAATGACTGATGAGGCTTTGTCTCACGTACATGGAGCATGTTGCTAGAAGAGGCTATTCTTTGAAAAAGGACATGATGCTGGGAAGGGTCAAGGTCAGCCAAGGAGAGGAAGACCCTCACCAGGTGGATTGGTACCGTGACTGCTGCAATGGGCTTTAGTGTGTCAGGAAGTGTGAGGATAGTGCAGGATAAAACAGGGTTCAAATCTTTTGTTCATAGGGTCACTATGAGTCATTCTCAACTAGATGGCACATAACAACAATGTGGAAACTATGATCCCCATGATCTGATAAACTAAATAGTTAGAAAAGGATTAAGGAGATGAACTCTGCTGGCCTAGAGGCAAGAAGCTGCACTGCAATCGCAGAGGCGAGCAGTTCAAGTCCACCAGATGCTCTGCTGGAGAAGGAGGGCCCATATCCTCCTGTACCAATCAGATCTGGTTTGACGGTACACACACAAAAAAATTTAAAAATATATAAAAGAATTGAGAATGGAATGCAAGATCTCTTAATCTCATTACAATTGTTCTCAGATAGATGACAGCTTCTCTAGAGTGTGATCATTATCCCAGAACTTAAAAACTGAGCAAGAATGGTGTTGTATTCATAGTGAAAAGGATAATTTCAAGATCTATCATAAAGTACAATGTTGTAAGTGATAGAATATTGTCCATAAGCATACAAGGAAGGTTAGTTAATACCACTATTATCCAAATGTGTTATTATTGTTGTGTAGGTAAGTAGGAAATGACCATAACTGACCATCTAGTGAGTTTTCAGAGGTAGTTAGTTGCAATAGAAGAGACTGCCCATCTTTCTTCCTCAGAGTAGCTAGTGGATTTGAACCATGTATCTTCAGGATTGCAGCACAGATTCTTACCACTAGGCTACCAGAGCTCCTATAACTACAATATACACCAATAACTAAAGCCAGAGCGGAGATGACCACCAATGTTTATAGTCCAAAAATGACCAAATATGCAACAAGATGTATTAATAATTATGTGTAATTGGATTGTAAAAGTTGATAACAATGAGGAAGGAATGGTAGACAAAGTACCATGTTTATGACAGAAATAAGGCTGAACATAAAATAATTGAATTGTGCATAACTCTAACCTTCAATATGGATTGAAGCTCAATGTCAAGAAAACAAAGATTCTCACTGCTGGGCCAGTTGGCAGCATCATGATAGATGGTGAAGAGATTGATATCGTTAACAGCTTTAGTTTGCTTGGCTCCACAATCAGCACTCTTGGTACCAGCAGCCAGGAAATCAAAAGACAAATTGCATTGGAAAAGTCTGCCATCAGGGACATCTCCAGAGTACTGAAGAGCAACAGTGTCAGTCTGGAAACTAAGGTGTGCTTGATACATGCCATAGTCTTTGCAATTATTTGCTATGCTTCAAAAAGCTGGACAATGACTAGGGATGATAGAAAGATCTATGGTGCTGGAGAAGAGTATGAAATATACCATGGACAGCTAATAGAACAAACAACTTTGTCCTAGAGAGGGTGAGACCAGGCTACTCTTTGTTTGTTTTTTTTTCTTCTATAATTATATTTTATTAATTTTCATAAACATTTACAGA
>NW_006399824.1:3472569-3482164 GCF_000299155.1 Elephantulus edwardii | reverse complement strand
TTCCTTGTTTTTTAATGCAGCATAGTATTCCATTGTGCGAATATACCACAGCTTCTCTAGCCATTCGTTTGTTGATGGGCACTTAGGTTGTTTCAGGCTACTCTTTGGAGGCAAGGATTCTGAAGCTTCATCTGACATACTTTGGGCATGTTACAAGGAGTGACCAGTCCTTGGAGAGGGACATCATACTTGGGCATGTGGAGGGACAGCACAAGATAGGAAGACCCTCGATGAGATGGATTGACTCAGTGACTGGGATAATGGGAGTAGGTGTGCAAGAGACAGTAAGTTTGGCTCAGGACAGAGCAGGGTTCAGGGCTATTGTACACAGAGTCACTATGAGTTGCAAGCGACTCGACGACATATAACAACATTCAATGATTTATTCAACACAAATATCTTTTTAAATAACACAAAATGTAACTTTACACTTGGAACTCACCTGCTGGACAGCAAAGAAATCAAATTTACTACATCTGCAGAAGGACTCTGGAGAAGCTCAGTATTCGCACTCAAAACCAAGCTAGGTATTGGCTATGCAACAGATCATCAGTTACTCATGTGCAAGTTCAAATTGAAGCTGTAAAAAATTAAACTAATCCCACAAGAACCAAAATATGACCTTGAGTCTATCCCAACTGAATTTTAAGATCATCTCTAGAATGCATTTGTGGCATTGAACACTAACAATCAAAGACCAGATGAGTTACGGAATGACGTAAAAGATATAATCTGTGAAAAGACAAAAAGGTCATTACAAAGACAGAGGAGGAAGACAAGACCAAAATTGGTGACAGAAGAGATTCTGAAAATTGCACTAGAGCATCAAGAAGGTAAAACAAAGGAGAGAAACCTAAAAGTAAAAGAGATGAACAGAAGATTTCAAAGCCGCTAAAGACAAAGGAAGGTATTATAACAGAATGTGCAAAGAACTGGAGCTGAATAATAAAAAGGGAAGAACTCAGCATTTCTCAAATTGTTAAGAACTGAAAAATAAAAGCCTCATCTTGCAATTCTGAGAGATGTTATGGGGAAAATCTTGAATTTTGTCATCAAAAGAAAATCAAAGAAATATACAAAGTCACTGTATCAAAAAAGAATTGGTTGACAATGAAAAATTTCAGGAAGTACCATATGAACAAGAGCCAGTGGTAGCAAAGGAACAAGTCCAAGCTGTACACAAGGCACTGGCTGAACCTAAGGCCCCAGAATTTTATGTGATTCCAATTGACATCTTTCACTTAGCAAATAAAGCCCTGGATATGTTCATCAGTTGATGCCAGGAAATTTGGAGGACAGCAACTAGACTGACCAACTGTTCCAATTCCCAAGAAAGGTGATCCAACAGAATGTAGAAATTATGGAACAATAGCATTAATATCATATGCAAGCAAAATTTTGCTGAAGATCATAAAAAAATGGCTAGAACAGTACATTGACAGAGAATTGCCAAAAGTTCAAGCTGGATTTAGAAGAAACTGAGGCACCAGGGATGTCATTGCTGATGTCAGATGGATACTGCCTAAAGGCAGAGAGTAGCAGAAGAATGTCTCTTTGTGTTTTCTCGGCTATGCAAAGACATTTGACTGTGTGGATAATAACAAACTATGGCTAACATTGAGAAGAAGGGAAGTCCCAGAACACTTACTTATGCTCGTATGAAAAACCTAGACCTTTACCAAGGGGTTGTTGATTGAGCAGAGCAAGGGAACACTGGATGCTTTTGATTCAGGAAAGGTGTGTGTCAAGGCTTTCCCCGTACATAACTCAGTCTCTATATTGAGCAAATCATTAGAGAAGCTGAACTCTATGCAAAAGAATGTGGGATAAAAATCATAGGGAGACTCATCAACAACCTGTGCTATGAAGGTGATACCACTTTGCTTGCTGAAAGTGAAGAGGATTTGAAACACTTGCTGAAGAAGAGCAAAAACTATCTTCAATATGGGTTGCATCTCAACATCAAGAAAACAAGAATCCTCACCACCAGGCCAATAGGCAACATCATGTTAGATGGAGAGAAGATGGAAACTGTTAACGACTTCATCTTGCTTGAATCCACAGTTAACACCCTTGATACCAGCAGTCAGGAGATAAGAGACAAATTGCATTGGACAAGTTTGCTGTTTGGGACTTCTCTAAATTACTTATGAACAGTGATGTCAGTTTGAAGACTAAGGTGCACCTGATTCAGGCCATGGCCTTTTCCATCCCTTGCTATGCGTCTGAAAGCTGGACAGTAAATAAAGATGACAGAAGAAGAGTGGATAATTTGGGCCGAGGAATTGGAGAAGAGTACTGAATATCACCTGAACTGCCAAAAGAATAAACAGGTAATGTCTTGGGAAAAGTGCAGCTGGAGTGTTACTCCAGCAAGGATGACAAAACTCTGTCTCACATACTTTGGGCGTTAGGACAGACTATCCCTTGGAGAGGGACGTCATACTTGGAAAGGTGGAAAGGGTCAGCAAAAGAGAGGAAGACCCCCAACAAGATGAGTTGACATGAACTGAATGTTGAAGGGACTGCGACAATGGGCTCAAGTGTATCAGAGATGATGAGGATGGCACAGGATAGGACAGGGTTCACATCAGTTGTTTGTAGGATCACTACGTGTCGTACTCAACTTGACAGCACCTAACAACAACAGAGATAAAAGGAGATAAACTCAAAGAAGGGGACCCTTACTACAGTCCAGAAAGACTTGTCAGGAATAGAATATGTCTTTTTTAGATGCAGACCCTGACTCAAGGAAGCTCCTTAACATGAGGGAAGGTCAAGACATATGGAGATCCCCAAGGCCTACAGATATGGAAGGAAACAGTGATTTCCCTCCGTAGCAGACAGAGAGCAAGCCTGCTCTTAGGAGTGGTGCCCTGAACTTGGACTTCTAGCCTCCTAAACTGAAAGAGAGTAAACTTCTCTGTGTTGAAACCATCTGTTGTTGTATCTCTGTGATGGCAGCACTAAAACACTAAGTACTGTTACGGCTTTTCATTTGCTGATTTTCATATTCTTCATTAGCATAGTCAATACAACTTCCTCTGCCAACTTGCCTCCATTTTTAAGAATGCTGAATTGCTAAGTTCAGAAGCCTTTCTGTTTGAGAATTGCACATAAACTCCGAATTAGATTCATCAAAGAGAGCCTTATCCCTGTACTTCCTGCCAGATGCTAACTTCCTGAGACTCTTTGCACATCTTTGTTCATCTGTGACACTGAGGAACACACCTCACCTGTCAGTTTGTCACACTGTGATGGCTCGCATACTGCTGTGATGCTAGGACCTGTGCCACCAGCACTTAAAATACGGTCGAGGTCACCCATTATGGACAAGACCCAGCAGAGCTTCCAGAAGAAGACAGGGTAGGAAGCTGCCTTGGCCATCCTTCTGACATGATACACCCTTGAAAACCTTATGAATAGCAGGGCATTGTCTGATGTAGTGACAAAGATGAAGTCCTCAGCTTGGAAGGTGCTCAAAATGTAACTGAGAAGGAGTTGTCACCTCAAAATAAAGTCTACCTTAATGACATAGATGAATGAAACCTTTAACAAATGAAGAGTATTTTGTGGATGTTCTGTGACTCAAAATGAGGACAAACTACAGCAAAGATCCATTAAGAATCAATAGGGAATGTACAAAGTGTAAATGTAGGAGAACTGGAGTTGTCAGAAATAAAATACAACACTTAAAGATCAGTATCCCAGGCGTTAGGGAGCTGAAATGGACTAGGATTAGCCATATTGGATTAGACAATCATGTGGTCAACCAGGCTAGAAATAATAAATTGAAGAGAAAAAGTGTCATATTCATCACACACACAAAAAAAACATGTCAAAATCTAGTCTGAAATACAGTACTGTCAGTGATAATATCCACATGCTTACAAGGAAGGACTTGTTAATACAGCTATGATTCAAGTATACATACCAACTAGCTAAATCCAAAAATGAAGAAATAGAGCATTTCCTTGCCGCTTCAGCCATCTGGAATTGATTAAACATGCAATCAAGATGTCTTGAGAATACTGCTAAAAAATAAATAACTGCTGAATAGAAAACAAAAGATGGAAACAAAGATGAAAATTGATGGTTAGAAAGTAAAACCTTGGTGATAGAAAGAAGGTCAGAGATGGTATGATAAATTTTGTGCAACCTACAACTTATTCATTGCAGGTAACTTTAAAAAAAAAAACTAGTTGCTGACTATACACATGGATCTCTTTGGATGAAATACACAGAAATCTAATAGATACATCTGTGGGAGATGACAGTGGAGAAGCTCAATGTCAGAACAAGGTCAAGGAACAACCTTGAGACAAACCATCAATTGCTTATGTGCAAGTTCCAGTTGAAGCTAAAGAAAATGAAAACAAATCTACAGGAGCCACACCACCACCCTGAATATATCTCACCTCAATTTAGAGACCATCTCAGGAACTAAACTGATGCATTAAAACTAAAGACCAAGGATCAGATGACTTGTGAGAGGACGTCATACATAATGAAAGCGAAAGGTCATTTAAAAAAGAAAGAAAATATTAAAATGGATGTCAAAAGAAATTCTGAGACTTCTTCAATGTATAGAAGCTAAGACAAATGGAAGGAATGATGGTTTCAAAGGATGGCTCAGGAAGACTAGACATAGAATTATAATGAAATATGCAAATTATATATGAATTATGCAAAAAATTATATATGAAATATGCAAAATTTCCAACCTGGAGTTGGAAAATTAAAAAAAAAAAAGTACATGGTTAGCATTTCCCAAACTGAAAGAACTGAAGAATGAATTCAAGCCTCAGTACAATAGTGAAACATTCAATGGGCAAAATCTAGGATGATGCAAGAAACATCAAACGGAAACGGAAGGAACACACAAAGTCATTGTACCAAAAAGAACTGGCCAGTGCTCAGCCATTTCAGGAAATATCGTATCATCAAAAGCTAATGGTAGTAAAGCACATCAAAGTCATTGGAGCAAAATAAGACATCAGGATTCATGGAATACCAGAGAGCAAATAAAACTTACTGTATACGTAGATGATAGGATCCTGTGTATAGAAAACACCAAAGACTCAGGGCAGGGGGTGGGGCGGGAAGATTGCTGGGTCTAATTTGCCAATTCAGCAAAGTAGCAGGATCCAAGATAAACGTGCAAAAATCAGTCAGGTTCCCCAGCAATAACAGAAAATTCTCAGAAGGAAAAAAAAAAAATGTCTTTTTCAGTAGCCACACAGAAGATTAAATATTCAGGAATAAATCTAATCAGAGATGCAAAGATTTAATCAAAGAAAATTACGAACACTACTACAAGAAACCCAGAGAGACCCACAGAAATGGAAGATCCACCATGCTCATCGAGTAGAAGACCTGACAGAGAGGAATTTGCCAAGCTGCCAAAAGCAGATCTAATATAATGCAGTGCAGTTCCTAACCAGGTCTCATCATCATTCTTCAAACAGATGGAGAAAGTCATTCCCACCTTTAATGGAAAAGAAAGAAAACTGTATAAAAGCACCACTGAAGGAGAAAAGCAAAGTAGGAGGCCTTATCCTCCCTGATCTTGAGGCCTGCTACAAAGCAATGTGATGCTGGCACAGTGACAGCTTTTTTTTTTTTTCTTTTTCTTTAAACCAACAATTTTTCTGTGGTGTGGGTAAAAGTAAATTAATTTCTCATTCAACAAGTTATACACATTTTGCTTCATGATGTTAATTGCAGTCCCTTCAGGGTATGAAGAAATTGGGACTCTCATGGGCTGCTAGTGAGAATATAAAGTGGTGCCACCCCTGTAGAAAGCAGTTTGATGCTTCCTTAGAATGTGGAGAATAAAATACCGTTTGATCTGTTAATCCCACTAGTAGTGATATGTCCCAAAGAAAGAAGAACTGGAACAGAAACTGGTATGTTATTGTTAGGTGCTGTTGAGTCGAAAGCAACACATCTGAACCCTTTCTTATCCCGTGCAATCCCCACAATCTCTGATACACTTGAGCCCATTGCTGCCATCACATCCATATGTATTGAAGCATTGCTTGCAATAGCAAAGAGTGTGTGATGCATGACTAAATACCCCAAATGGGCATCATTCACCTTGAAGATTATGGTAAATCCAGGTGCTCCCATGCTGATTCTGACTCATGGGAACTCTGTGTGTCATAATAGAACCGTGTTTCCTAGGATTTTCAGAAATAGATTCCGGACATTTCAGGTAAAAGCAGGGTGTACTCAAAACCTCTGAGTGTACTCAAACCTCCAACCTTACTGTTTAGAAGCCTAGCACATTAACTGTTTGTTACACCCACAGACTCCTAACCTTTTAATGGGTATAGCCATATTATTGTTGTGTGCTGTCTGAGTCTGAACCGACCCATAGCTGACCCTCCAGTGGATTTTCAGAGGCAGTTTAATCAGTTGGAAGGGGATTGCCCATAGAGCCATATTAACTAAGTGCTATTTATTAAAACTGGCAGAAACTAATCTGAACAGAGAGACACTGTATGAATTCACTTGTGGCTGCTGTAACACATTACCACAAATGTAGAAACTTCAGACAACTGTATTTTAACATGATTTTCAAGGTTAGAAGTTAGAAGTAAGACTCAGTGGACTGAGGTGAAGCCGATTCCCACTGAAGCTGTTGTTATGTGCTGTCGAGTCGCCTGAGACTCATAGTGACCCTATGTACAACAGCCTTAAACCCTGCTCTGTCCTGCGCCAATCTCACTGTCTCCAACACACTCACCCCCATCACCCCAGTCACTGAATCAATCCCTCATAGCGAGTCTTCCTCTCCTGCGCTGTCCCTCCACCCTCCGAAGCATGAAGTCCTTCTCCAAGGACTGGTCCCTTCTTGCAACATGTCCAAAGTATGTCAGATGAAGCTTCAGAATCTTTGCCTCCAAGTTGCTGCCTGGTTTAACCCTCTCCAGGACGAACCTGTTTGTTTTCTTAGCAGTCCATGGTATATTCAATACTCTATCACCACAGCTCAAAGGCATCAATTCTCCTTCTATCCTCCCTAGTCATTGTCCAGCTCTCTTGACGCATAGCAAGTGATTAAAAAGACCATGGCCTGTATCAGGTGCACTTTAGGGTCCAGAGTGACACGATCGCTCTTCAGAACTTTGGAGAGGTCCCTAACAGCAGACTTTCCCATCGCAATACGTCTTTTCATTTCCTGGCTGCTGGTGTTGACTGTGGAGCCAAATAAACTAAAACTGTTAACAATCTCAATATCTTCATCATCCATCATGATGCTGCCAATTGGCCCAGTGGTGAGAATCTTTGTCTTCTTGATATTGAGCCTCAATCCATATTGAAGGCTTCAGTTCTTGATCTCCTGCAGCCAGCACTTCAGGTCCTCCTCAGTTTCAGCAAGCAGGGTTGTGTTATCTGCATAACGCAGATTACTGATAAATCTTCTTCCTCCAATCCTGATGCCACATTTCTCCTCATAGAGCCCAGCCTCCTGGATAATCTGTTCTGCATATATGTTGAAAAGGTATGGAGATAGGACACATTCCCTGGCATACATCCTTCCCAATTTTGAACCATGCAGTGTTTCCTTGCTCTGTTCTGATGATTGCATCCTGGGTCAAGTATAAGTTTCGCATTAGAACGATCAAGTGTTCTGGGATTCCCATTCTTCTCAGAGTCAGGCACAGTTTGTTGTGATCCACACAGTCAAACACCTTTCCATAATCAATGAAACACAGATAGACATTCCTCTGGTACTCCCTGTTTTCAGCCAAGACCCATCTAACATTAGCTACAATATCCCTAGTACCACAACCCTTCTAAACCCAGCCTGCTCTTCTGGCATTTCTCAGTTGATGTTCCAGTTGTTTTGGATAATCTTCAGCAGAATCTTGCTTGCATGTGATACCAATGGTATTGTTTGATAATTTCCACACTCTGTTGGGTCACCCTTCTTTGGAAAGGGAACAAATAAAGATCTCATCCAGTTAGTTGGCCAAGTGGTTGTCCTCCAGATTTCTTGACACAACTTGGTGAGCATATCTAGGGCAGCATCTGTTAGTTGAAATACGTCAAATGGTATACCATCAATTCCTGGTGCCTTATTTTTTGCCAATTCCTTCAAAGTAGCTTGAACTACTTCATTACCACAGGCTCTTGCTCATATGTTGTTTGAAATTCTGTGTCTGCCAATTCCTTTCAATATAGTGACTGTATACTCTTTCCATCTTCTTTTAATACTTCCTGGGTCATTTAATATTCTGCCCAAAACTTCCTTATTAAGTATAGCATCTTGAGGTCTGAATTTGTTCTTCAGTTCCTTCAGCTTAAGAAATGTTGAGCGAGTTCAGCCCTTTTGATTTTCTGACTCCAGCTCCTTGCACATTTCATTGTAATATTTTACTTCGTCTTCCTGCGCTGCCTTTTGAAATCTTCTGTTCAGCTCTTTAATATCTTTAATTCTTTCCTCTGCTTTGGCTTCTCTGTGCTCTAGTGCAATATTCAGAGTCTCTTCTGATATCCATTTTGGTTTTTCCTTCCTCCTCTGTCTTTGTAATTATCTTTTGCACTCTTTCTGGATGATACTCTTGATATACTTTCACAACTCATCTGGTCTTCGCTCATTGGTGTTTTTTTTATTTTTATTTTTATTATTTTTTTTTGCTCATTGGTGTTTAAGGCCTCAAACCTGTTCCTGAGATGATTCTGACATTCAGGTGGAATAGACTCAAGGTCATATTTTGGTTCCTGTGGATTTGTTTCATTTTCCTCAGCTTCAGCTTGAACTTACAAATGAGTAATTGGTGGTCTGTTCCACAATCAGCACCTGGCCTAGTTTTCACAGCTGATATTGAGCTTCTCCAGCGGTTCTTTCCACAGATGTAATCAATCCAATTCCTATGCAAACCATCAGGTGAAATTCTAGTATATAACCTGTGTCTGTTTCTTATAAAATGTATTTGCAATGAGTAAGTTGTTGATAGTGCAAAATTCAACCAGCTTCATTTCTGTCACAGAGTCCATGTTTTTCAACTACTGATTCTTCTTCTCTGTTCCCAACTTTTGCATGTTAGTCACTCATTATTATTAATGCATCTTGATTGAATGTTTGATCAATCTCTGACTGTAAAGGTTGATAGAAATCTTCTATTTCTTCTTCTTTGGCCCTGGTTGTTGGTGCGTATATCTAAATGATAGTGGTATTCACTGGACTTCCTTGTGTGCATATTGATATTATCCTGTCACTCACAATAGTGTATTTCAAGACATACCTAGAAATGACTTTTTTAACTATGAAAGCAACCCCATTTTTCTTAACCTTTTCATCTCTAGAGTAATAGATCATATGATCATCCAACTCAAAATGCCCCATGCCAGTCCATCTCATCTCACCAATGCCTAGTATGTCAATATTTATGCATTCCATATCTTCCTTAACAATATCTAATTTACCTACATTCACGGTTCTCACATTCCATGTTCCAATCACTAGTGTCCGCTTACAACGGTTCCTCTTCCCTTGTATTTCTTTTTTTTTCTATAATTATATTTTATTAATTTTCATAAACATTTACAGAGATTTTGGGTTTCCATTCATTCACCGCTGCAC
>NW_006399824.1:3467494-3471049 GCF_000299155.1 Elephantulus edwardii | reverse complement strand
GAAGTTTATAGTCCTTGGTTTTAGTCCTGGGTCCATGATCCACCTTGAGTTGGTTTTTGTGTATGGAGTGAGGTGTGGGTCTTGCTTGAGTCTTTTGCATATATTTTTCCAATTTTGCCAGCACCATTTGTTTAAAAGGCTGTCGTTTCCCCACTTCACTGATTTCATCTCCTTGTCAAAGATCAGTTGACCATAGATAGATGGGTTGATCTCTACCAACCCTTGTATTTCCATACTTGAAAGTTCCGCTTCAGTTACCCTGTCTGTTAGTCTACATGTGTTCTATTGTACTTAAGGTTTTTCAGAGGCCTGCTATTTCGGAAGTGGATGGCAAATCTGTCTTTCTAGTCTGTCTTAATCTGAATGCTCAGAATTAGAGAAGTATCTGACAGACAAGCATTTTACAGAGAAAAGCAAATGAAAGACATTTCCCCAACTGTGGAATTAACCAATAGTTTCAGTGTTGTCCCTGCCCTTGACACAGTGTCCTGACCCACTTATTTCCCTGCTCCACCATCCACCAGCATCCCCTCCCACTCCCACCCACTCCCTTCAACACCTACCTCCCATTATCTAGCCCTTGATCTCAAGCTTATATCTCAAGCTTTATGGGCTTCTGGGATTCTAAACACTTCAGCTGCTGACAATTTCTTATGCTATAGCCATTGTGTCTTGATTTTAGAGGTAATGTTTCCCAAGTGAGGGTGATGCGTCCTGTAGAACTGATGTATAGATTGTTTTCCTGGCCTGAGGGCCGCAATTTCCAGCTCCACTTTGACCTGCCAGGGCTCTGGGTCGTGTTTACCTGTGGGGTGGGGGATGCTGAAGTCCCCACCTGGTGGCCCCTCTCTTCCCTTCTGAATTCCTATGATTTTTATCTCCTTGCTTCATCAGCTTCTGTGCCTTCCTGCACTCCTTGGCTGCTTGTCACTTCCTTGTAATATTGTTTCCTCACAAGGATGAGAATCCCACTGTCCCACCCAGATAATGCAGCATAGCTTCTCCATCTTGCAGTCTGTGGCTGAAGCACATTTACAAAGCCCTTTGGTATTCTCACATTCCTGGGATCAGGCTGTGGACATCTTTCGGGGTACGCAGCCTTCACAGGAACTCGACCTTTCTGGCTACTTTCTCCTATGGAACCGTTGTCTGCTTTTCTCTGAAGTCAGTGGGCCTGATAGAGGTAGACGGGGACAAGACCCATTTGTGGGTGAGCCTGCAGATGCCCTGCAATGACCCAGCCCTGACTCTTTGCCTTGGGCCTCTGCAGGCCTGCTCCACCTCCACATGCCTGTCAGGCACGTCAGCAGGGCCTGGGGCCTCATCGCTGTTTCCAAGATGCCTGCAGCCACCCACCCTCAACCCTGCCTTCTTTCTTTTCAGTGTTCTGGAAGTGCCGGGAGGCCACTGTGTCAGCAAGCTGAGTGGGAAACCAAGGCAAGATGTCGGGCCGGAGTGGGAAGAAGAAAATGTCCAAGCTGTCCCGTTCAGCCAGGGCCGGCGTCATCTTCCCTGTCGGGAGGCTGATGCGTTACCTGAAGAAGGGAACGTTCAAGTACCGGATCAGCGTGGGCGCCCCAGTCTACATGGCAGCTGTCATCGAGTACCTGGCAGGTAATGTGAACACACTGGTAGGTTGGACGTGGAGAGAAGCCAGGTGGAAGTAACTCTCCTTCCCCACACCTGGTCCTTCTGGCCTGGGTCAGCCTGCCTTGGCTGTGCCCTCTCCCTGCCTTTTACGTTTGTCCCACACAGCCGCCTCAGGCTGGAGTTGACCCAGGCCCAGGTGTCACTTTAAGCCCACATGATTCATTTCCTGCCCCTGTTACCCTGGGCTAATTACTTAACCTCTCTATGCCTTGGGTATTTCCAGAGCAAGCTCATTCCCTCCATTAACAGAGTTAATATGTGTAAAATATCTGGTGCAAAGGATGCATTTAATAAGTGGCAATTCTTCTTACCGCCACCCCCACCACCCCTGCTACCCCAACTCCTGTCTTCATTAAGAACTAATAAAATCATCCAGGGCAAAGTATAAAGGACTAATTAAGTTTATATCTTCAAGCTGTATTTGTATTTTAATGAGATAAAGAGTTAAGTCAAAGGAATGAATCATTATTAGCGGGATTGCAGGCTACTGGAATACGGGAGAGGAGCCCTGTAACACCCATGTGAGGTTGTTCTCTACCGATCAGAATTAAGCAGGGGGAAGCCTATGCTCACTGGTGTACCAGGAACTTCGTGCCTGTCAACACCTGTACATCTGAGCAACGGAAAGGGCTGTGCAGTTGGGAGACAGATGTCAGCCATACCTTTGATGTGATGTGGGAAATGTGATTTTGTTCACTACAGATTAACTGGTAAACACAAATTAGTCTGTGCTTGCCTTACTTACTGGGCAATGTGGCATTGCTGGAGAAAATCTGGGAAAATGAACGTATCTGCCAGTTAAGGATGGGGGTAAAGCAGGCCCAGGTCAGGGAGATCCTTGAGGGCCGCACTGAGGATGTACGTGCTGCATACACTCGGTGTACGCACACAGATGTACATTCAGTGCACACATGCAAATTCATTGCACACATGCACATTCAGTGCGCGCACACAGACACACTCAGGCACACGCAGATGCACATTCAGTGTACACACACAGATGCACACATAGACACACCTGGTGCACAGTCAGATGCACATAAAGACACACTCAGTGTCCACACGCAGATACACACTCAGTATGTACATGCAGACACACACACTCAGTACTCACACAGACACACAGTTGGTACACACACTCAGATGCACACACAGACATACTCAATGTGAACACGCAGACTCACACTTGATGTCCATACATACACACACACACACACTCAGTGCACCCATGCAGACACACACTTGGAGGCCACTCAGTCATAGGTGGACAGCAGTTGGTGATAGCAGTGTCAGAGCCCAGGAGCCGACAGGGTAGCTGCAGCGTGTGTGTGTGTGTGTGTGTGTGTGTGTGTGTGTGTGTGATGCACGTCCTCAGTGTGGTGGCTGCAGCATGTGTGTATGTGTGTGTCTGTGTGATGGCTGCAGCATGTGTGTACGTGTGTGTGATACAGGTCCTCGGTGTGGTGGCTGCAGCATGTGTGTACGTGTGTGTGTGTGATGCACATCCTCAGTGTGGTGGCTGCAGCGTGTGTGTACGTGTGTGTGTGTGATGCACGTCCTCAGTGTGGTGGCTGCAGCATGTGTGTACGTACGTGTGTGTGTGTGTGTGTGTGTGTGATGCACGTCCTCAGTGTGGTGGCTGCAGCATGTGTGTACATGTGTGTGTGATGCACGTCCTCAGTGTGGTGGCTGCAGTGTGTGTGTGTGATGGCTGCAGCGCGTGTGTGTGTGTGATGCACGTCCTCAGTGTGGTGGCTTCAGCGTGTGTGTATGTGTGTGTGTGTGTGATGGCTGCAGCGCGTGTGTGTGTGTGATGCACGTCCTCAGTGTGGTGGCTGCAGCGTGTGTGTACGTGTGTGTGTGTGTGTGTGTGTGTGTGTGTGTGTGATGTACATCCTCGGTGTG
>NW_006399824.1:3463276-3467394 GCF_000299155.1 Elephantulus edwardii | reverse complement strand
CCTCGGTGTGGTGGCTGCAGTGTGTGTGTACGTGTGTGTGTGTGTGTGTGTGTGTGTGTGTGTGATGCACGTCCTCAGTGTGGTGGCTACAGCGTGTGTGTATATGTGCTGTAGAACGTGTGAGACCTAACAGTGAGAGAATGGGGATGATGAGAAAAAAGGAACACTTTTGAAAGAGTGGAAGAAAAATGTACAACACAATAGAAAACTGTAAAAAAAAAAAACAAAACACGCTGCTTTATTGATTTGATTAGGACTAGTAGAAACCCAAAGCCTTGACCCTCAGATACCTTTCAGGCCTGGAACAGGTCTCACTCTTTTAGCCAAAAAATAGACAAGCCTGTAAGGTAAACAGTAACACCAGGGAGACACACACTTCTTGGGATAGTGAGTCATACAAGATCAAAGGGGCCTGCAAGGAAAAGAGAACTGAAACACAAACGGAGATTTGTATACCACTGTTTGTAACAGTGTTATTCGCATAGCAAGAACATGGAAACAGCCTAAATGTCCATCAGCTAATGAATGGACTGAGTAATTGTGACGCATTCACACAATAGAATACGATGCAACACTCTGGAACAATAATTTTGAAAAATACTATATAATTCGGTTTCATAAAGAAAAGTACTGCATAAGACCATTATTGTAAGAATAGAAAGTTATCTACTAAGATATGTGCAAAAGTCCAAAGGTGGAAGGGCAGGAAGGAGGGAGGCTGAGGGAAACCTTGAGGGCACAGAGTTATGTGGGCAGAGTGATGGGTTGAAAAAATTAGGAGAGATCCAGCGGGGACCCGAAAAAGTGAGGTAATGATGGACAGGGATCAATGGTGATTAATTTTATAAAACAATTATGGAAATGATACTATGAAACATAATATGAACAGAGGAATGTGAAGCACAATGTATATAAAACAAAATACAGTGTATATGAATTTAATATGCAAACCAATATAAAATAAATTTTTAAAAAAAGATTAAAGAGTCAGCGTTTGCCCAGAGATAAAGCTCAAAGGCAGGAAATAAGGATGAACAGAGCCAGTAAATGCAGGGAGGAAATTGGGAGAGTGCTGCCATCAATATCACAAAATATAATGTATATTAATTGTTGAATGGAGGACCAATTTTCTCTGTATGCTTTCATCCAGACTACAATTTAAAAAGAAGAAATCACTGACATTTTCTCATTAGATTATTATACATACTTAGATCATTTACACTTAACGTTATTAGACTTGCCACCAGGTCTCATTATTTAACGTGTCATCACGTTATCATGTGTCATCATGTGTCACACATTGTGCCTTGATGGACAGTCTCCTCCCATAAAGATTTACAGCCTTAGAAATATGCATGGAGGTGAGCTCTGGTGGCCTAGTAGCAAGAAGCTGCACTGTAATCCCAGAGGTGAGCGGTTCGAATCCACCAGATGTTCTGGAAGAGAAGGAGGGACAATCTCCTCCTGTACCTGTTAGATTCGATTTGATGGTATACACATAAAAATAATTGTAAAAAATTTTTTAAAAGAAATATGCATGGATGGTCACTGTGCATCACAGAGTTGCCTCGTTGACAGTGAGGAACCCCAAGTGATACGTGATACACACTGGGTAGTGTTTTTTAGTTTGAATATTTTGAAAATGGTATTTCAACCTAATTAGGTTTCTGTCATCCTTTGGATCTTTTTCATTGAGCTGTAATTCACACACCAAAATATCCATCATTTAAAGTGTACAGTTCAGAGGTCTTTAGTATATTCAGTAGCCTGTGCAGCCATCACCAAGACCTCATTTCAGAACATTCTCCTTACCCCAAAAGGAAGCCTTTCACCCATTAGCAATCACTTCCCATTCCCCTCACCCTCCAGCTCCAGGCAATCGCTTATCTACTTTCAGTCTCGACGGATTTGACTCTTCTAGACATTTCATATAAATAGAATCATACAATAGGTGCCCTTTCAGTCTGGCCTCCTTTCCTTCACCACAGTATTATTCCGTGTATTTTAGTTTATACATTTTAAAAACTTTTTTCTGAGACGGGACCCACGGACCTCAGCAGACCACCAACAGGGCAGGGAGAGAGACGGCAGATACTGGAGACCTAAGGCTCATGAGGCAGAGAAGTGGGTCCCTGTGGACTCTGGAGGCTCTGGGACAACAGGAAACGGCACCTACTCCAGGTCCCAAGAGGTCAGGGTCAGCTGAGAGCAATGCCATCGTGCAGCCCTCCTGTGAGACCTCAGCCTCGATGGACTTCTTCCATACCATGTATAGTGTTCTCTGCACAGCCTCTCCTAACCGACTCTCAGAACCACCGTAAGCTGCAGCCTTCAGCTCTGTCTCAGATTCCCACAGGGAAGCAGGATTTACCCACGGACCTCTGGGAGCTAGCCCTGGGTGGTGGGTTTGCCCTAACCACTTGCCCTCTCCTCTCACATTCAGATCTATGACCTCTAGAAGATCTTCTGTCTCACTCGCTGCCCCTTGGCTACTGGAATGACCAGTAAGAGGAGGGGTGGAGGTCTACTCAGTCAAAGAGTTGCAGCCATTTTCAGCAGCTCTGGAGAGGTAGCAGCACATGGTGCCTGACAGATCTGGGCTGGCGGCCCTGCTGCCCAGGCTCAAGCATGATGGCACCAGAGAGTTCGCATCACCTCATGCATCTAGGCCCCGCTTGGGGACTAGATGGGGTGGATGACATGAGACAGCAAGTAAGACACCCTCAACTGGTCCAGAATGTCCACCCAGCCTGGTCCTGGTACTCAAGATTTCCAGAATGGCACCACACGGATAGTAATTTTCCCCACCGTCTTTTCCCCTGTCACATGCTAGTTGCATACCCCACTTTAGTTGCTAATTTCAGTAGACTTATCATCTTAATTAAGGGAGCTCTGGTGGCCTAGTGGTTAGAATCTGAGCTGCAATCCCAAAGGCATGCAGTTCAAATTCACCAGTTCCTCTGCAGGAGAAGGATAGGCAGTCTCCTCCCATGAGATTAACTGCCCCTTGAAAACCTACTGGAGAGTCAGCTATGGGTCAGTTCTGACTCGATGCTACACAGTAACAACATCACAGTCATAATTCAGCCCATAGAGGTAGAATGCTCATGATATTGACTAACTCATGGCTACAAAAGGAGCCCTGGTGTGTCATGTATCAGGCTGCTAGCTGAAAAGTCGACAGTTTGAATCCACTAGCTTCTCTGGGGGGGGGGGGGGAATCCCCTTGTAAAGAGTTATAACCTAAAAATAAAAGGTGTAACCTCAGATCTGATGGAGGATCTCTATAACTCGGAAATGACTTAACAGCTGTGGGCTCATGTCTACAATGAATATATGGAAAATGGACTGGGGGGGGAACAATGCAAAATATTTTAAATTTTTTTTCTAATCGTTAATATCATAGAAATAGATTACTGAGAATTAATTCATTTACAGTAAGTTTTAGGGTGAGAAAATGGTTTTTAATCTATTTTTAATTGAAAAAATTGGGTTGAATTTAGGGCTGAATTATTGTGTAACAACATAACCTTTTTCCAGGTAATTGGAGTTTATTGTTTGACACTAAGCTTTTTTTCCCCCCTAGTGATTTTCATTTGTTAAATTTGCATTTTGAAAATGTTACTATGACAGCCAAGGCCACCAAATACAGCTGTGCAGGTCACGTACTGCACACGGGTGCACATTCACGTCACATGGAGTTCTGGTGGTCGAGTGGGTAGGGAGCTGCACTGGTGATTCAAAGGTGGTGCTTCTCTGGTTCAAATCCACCAGCTGCGTCTCTGGAAAAAAGATGAACAACTCCCTCCTGTGTGATTTACAGCCTCACAAAGCCCACTGGAGGGTTAGCTATGATTCCATTTCAACTCTACAGCAATGAGTTTTGGTTGATGCGGGCTCGGGTTACAGATTTTAACAAGGCAGATTCACAAGCACAGTCCCCATGAGTAATGCAGATTATCCACACACAGTGTCTATCATCTGAAATATATATATATAACTGCAGCCTTCAATATGGACTGAGGCTCAAAGTCAAGAAGACAAAGATTCTCACCACTGGACCAATTGGCAGCATCAGGATGGATGGCGAAGAGATTGAGATTGTTCACAGCTTCAGT
>NW_006399824.1:3429140-3462621 GCF_000299155.1 Elephantulus edwardii | reverse complement strand
TCTACCTGCCTGTTCTCAATTGAGATTGAACAAGGTGGGCATTTTGTCAGGCCAGTCCTTTGAGAATAACATCATGTTAGAAAGGTAGAGGGTCCACAAAGGAGAGGAGGCCCCCAACAAGACTGCAGCAGTGGTCATGAGCATGGTGGAAGTCGTGAGGATGGCACAGGATTGGGGAGGAGGGTATGTCCCCTGATGAATCGTTTTTAACAAAAGGACGCCTAAGAACAACCACTAACAACAAAGAATCCTCTGCGTTTATGATGAGAATTTCCAGCAGGTGGCAGTAAAGAGTCTTGTTCTAACAAACTGGGAAGTCCCCTATTTTGAGTGAAGGGCCAACTTTTTTCTAATTTGCACAGAGATCCGTGGACTGGTTGTGGTTCTGTTGGCATGGATCCGGGAGAGGGCAAAACTAGAAGTGGAAAACCATTGAGACAGCTGATCTGGGCTAGAAGAGGTCCTTGAACAAGAAAAGAGATTCTTAACCCAAGCAATGGTAGGAGACTTGGAGGAGAGGGGCAAAGGCATAGCAGGTGGTGCCTGGGATGAGGTAAAAAAGGAAGATAGAGGAGAGCACATGATCCCAGTTGTCTGGATGGAGCAGCGGGTGGAGGGAGGTTCCCATAACAATGGGAGAGGTTTGGGGAAGGCTTTAATGATTTTTATTTAGGGACTTGAATGATCTGTGGCACTTCCAGGTGAGGCTGTACAGGTGATACAGGAAACTCCCCTTTATTATCCCCAGTGAGGAACCATACGATTTAACTGGTAGTTTCAGGGATTGGATTGTTGTTGTTGTTGTTGTTGTTGTTGTTGTTATGTGCTGTCAAGTCTAGTATAACCCATAGCAACCCAATGAACAACAGATCTGAACCCCGTCCTATCCTGTGCCATCCTCACACTTCCTGACACACTAGAGCCCATTGTGTCAGTCACCGTGTCAGCCACATGTCAGTCCACCTTGTCGAGGGTCTTCCTCTCCTTCACCGACCCTCCACCCTTCCAAGCATGATATCCCTCTCCAAGGAATAGCCTCTCCTAGCAACATGTCTGAAGTATGTGAGGCGAAGCCTCATCACCCTTGCCTACAAGGAGCACTCTGGCTACACCCTCTCCTAAATATATGTTTATCCCTTTGGCCGTCCATGGGGTGGGTGTTTAGTGCTCTTCTCTAACACCCCAACTCAAAGGCATCATTTCTTCTGTCATTCTTACTCATTGGATTAGTGCCCCAAAACACACGTATATATGATCAAATATTGAAACTATACGATAATCTCCCATGATCTGATAAACCCAGTAGTTGTAAAAGGATAAAGGATGGCCTTCAGGACCCCTTAATCCCATCACATCCCTGACCTCATGTGAAGGGAGTTTCCCTAGGGTGTGGCCTGTAGCCCCTTCTGTTTCACCAGAGGTGAAAGGGAAGAGCAGCAGACGGAGAGGGGAGATCTCAGCGGCACCAAAAAACCATCGCTGGAAGTAGAGTGCACCTCTTCGGACCTTGGCTCCTAAGCAAGGAAGCTCCTTGCCACCAGGGAAGACCAAGACACAGAGAGATCTCCAAGGAACGCCAGGGTTACAGACGCTAAAAGAGTAAAGACCTCCTACAGAACCAACTGTGAGATGTCAGGATTTCCCTTAGAGCTGATGCCTTGAACTTGGACTTCTAGCCTCTTAAACTACAGGAGAGTCAATTTCTGTTTGTTAAAGCCATGTCTCTATTCTAGCAGTTCTATATAGCTGAGGTTCCTAGAATCGTAAAGCAAAGTTATTTGTGAAAGCCTCAGAGCTACTTTTTTTTTCCCCTTCCTGGATGGGTATCCTTTTTTAGAAGGGAAAAAAAACTTGCACAAACACACAGCAGCCAGATTCTCTAACACAGTATTCATTCTGAATACTCTTCTTCTGTCCCCACATGGACAGTAGTAGTTTAGTGGTAGAATTCTCTTCCCTGAGAAACCCAGGTTCGATTCTTGGCTTGTGCGCTTTGAACACAGCCACCACCTGTCTGGCAGTGGTGACTTGCATATTGCTAAAATGTTATGTTTCCACAGAACTTCCAGACCAAGCAGGACTAGGGAAGAGGTCTAGCCATCTGCTTCTGGAATCAGCCAGTGAGAGCTCCATGGATCTGTAAGGACCATGGAGATGGTATATGGCTTTGCTTCATTATGCATGGGGTCGCCATGCATCAGGGGTCTACTTAAAAACAACATTGTCCCAATGAATGTTCTCATGCGTCTCAAACTGCATTTTCCCAATTGTGATTCAGAAAATATAATCCCTTTATAAATGAGTCTCTGCTAGTAATAGTGGAAGTGGAATTCCCTTCCCTGTTTTCTTTTTAAAATGAAAACACAACATTTATTGCTTAAAAGCCTTAAAAAAGATGATGTGAGAATAAATTTACAGTGATTTAGCACTTTTCATTATGGAAACACTATATAAATATTTAACGGTAGTGTTTCTTTTCTTCTATTTTTTTTTTGTTAATTACATTTGCTTAGTTAACATCGCATACTCATGCCAAGTGTTTATTATTATTACCATTTTGCGAATTATGGTAATTTCGTGTGCTTTTTTATTTGAAATTAGAATGATTGTAAAGACTTGTGTGGAATCGCCTGTTAATTTTAATGCTTAGTATTTATGTCATTGTACTGGCAGATCCCCTTGAAAACACACACACACATAATTCCCTCATGCAAACACACACATACACTCACGCACACTCGAATTTTTCTGTATTTTCAGTTTGACAGTATGTTGGCACATTGACTGCAGCTGTCTAAGGGAATTTTTTTTCTTGAGGCTCATTTTGAAGGCAGCCAAATTTGATTTAGCAAAAGATTCTTCTAAAATTGAGGAAGAAAGAAATATAAAATAAGGCAGAGGAGGAATGGGAAAGAGATACAAATAGTAAAAACCAATCCTGAGCAAGATTCCACTGTAATGCCGACCAAAATCAAGTCAGAGCTCTGCTTAGATCCTGAAGGATATTTTTAAGACCCTGGTCTTTCTCCGCAGATCTCATGGATATCCTCATTAGGAATTCACTTTTGGGGTTATTTTCTCATCCTGTCAGTTACTCCCGTCCATTTTGCTTTGAGACAGGACCACATTGGAGCATCAGTGTGGGACGAAATGAAAGGGGAAGTGGAAATTGTGACAGGGGTCCTAGTGAACACCAGTGACGGACTTTCCCCACATCACTATTCTCTTGAGAGAAGGCTTTGCTTTGTGTAGACTGAAAAGAAACCCAGGCCCTGTAGTCAGATTCTTGTTTTTTTTTTAAACAAAAGGCAAGGTATGTTTATTTAGATTAAGTCATTCAGTTGCCTGATTCAATGTGACTTAAGACCTTGAAGAAAGTATCTTTTCCTTTACTCCACTCCAAGTTCCAAGGTTGGAGCCTAGCGTGGCAGGAATACTTTTTAGGGCCCGTTCACAAGTTTACAAGTTTCTCGTTGAGGGCAATCTGTAACTATGTGAGATTAGCCAAGGTGGTCACCATCAGCAGGTCATTGATACTGCTGTTGAGCATGGTCTTAACGTCATCAGGAACAATTTTAGGTACTTGGTTGACCAGATTCATCAAGAAGTGGCCCACAGTATTGTCAGCTGACACTTTTCCAGACAGTACATCTTCAGCATATGACAATACTGTGCTCAGGGCATCCTGGATGCGGCCTGATGCTCCACCAACCTGCTGCCAGTCACTTGAGAGTCCAATCACCCGTCTGGGGTTAAAACAGGTCTTCATAAAGAGGTCAACTTCGATGCGTTCGGTGTCATAATAGGCATATCTCACTGTCAAAGGTGTGAACATCCCTCCCATAGTCCTTCCAGGGACACCCACTAAAGTGCTGACACAGGCCTTGATGCCCATGCGGCCATTCTGGAGGCTGGTGTCCACAGTGAGGTGAATGGGGTTGGGGGCCTCTCGGCTATAGTACTCATGAATCAGTCCAGAATGATGCCAGCTCTGTGATGGCATGGCCTGTAGCGTACCAGCCTAGGATGAGTTCATTTGGAGAGACTTTCTTGTGTAACTCATACATGTTCTTAGCAAATTCCATGTCAACAGCCACCTCATCTGCAGACTCATTGTGAGGCACTGAAAAGCAATCTGTAACTTCCACTCAGTGCTTGTCCACAGTTCCCAGCAAAGTCCCGATAACTCGGGCAGTGCCCTCATTGCGTCGCTCATAGCTGTCCACGATGGAGGCTGAAATGACTGGGTGTAGATGGTCCACGCGGCCACCAGGGAAGGGCCCAGGAAGGGCCCAGGGAGAGCCCTGCAGGGTGGCAGCGGCAACGGGGTCTGCACTGGGGCTTGCACTGCGGCCGAGGTCTGCCCTAAGTCGGCCTGAGCCGGCTGGGGCGTTCGGGTCCGAGGGCAAGGCAGGCCGAGGGTTAGACAGGAGCCGAGGTGGGGGCTGGAGCCAGAGCGGGGACTGAGGTTGGAACAGGAGCCGCAGCAGGTGCTGGGGCTGGAGTGGCAGCAGGAGCACTCATGGGTGGACTTGGCATGGCCATCTTGCCGAAAGAAAGACTATAGTCAGATTCTTAATTGATCAGAATTAACGTCCCAGTGACAGTGGCAAAAGGAATGTGGGGAAGGCAGTCCAAGTTAGCCAACAGACTCCACGTTCCCAGTAGATTCAGGTTCTGTCTTAGTTTTAACTAGTGCTGTTATAACAGAAGTATCACAAGAGGACGGTTTTAACAAACAAAACTCTTTTCTCATAATTTAAGAGGCCAGAAATTCAAGTTCAAGATACTAGCTCTAGGGGTAGACTTTGTCCTCAGCTCCAGAGGAAGATCCTTATCTCCTTCTGCCTCTGTAGACTTGGCCTTCCCGTGTCTCCTGGTTCCAGGAGTCATAGATCAGGTCTTGTTGAAATAGCTTCCTTGTTTACTATGTGAGTTCTTTACCACTTCCTAAATTCTTTCCAAGGCCAGGCATCCCGGGCACACTCCTTCATTGCCATCCAGTTGAACATACTCATAGCTGACCCTCCAGCCAGTTTTCCGAGATTGTGAGTCCCTGGGGAGTAGTTTGCCCTGTCTTTCTCCCGAGCAGCCACAGGTGGATTTAAACTGCCAGAGAGGTGGTCTTTGAGTTAGCAGTGTGGTTGCCTGTGGGCCACACCACCTGGGTTCCCTACTCCAGGTACAAAAATTACAGATGCATACAAGTGATTTAACCTGAAGCTCATCTCTAAAGAAAGCTTCTCAGGCTTACATTCCATTGTGCCTATTAACCCTTCCTTGTATTTTCAGCGGAAATTCTGGAATTGGCTGGGAACGCCGCAAGGGACAACAAGAAGGCTAGGATAGCCCCCAGACACATCCTGCTGGCGGTCGCCAATGACGAGGAACTCAACCAGGTAAGTCTGAAGCCCAAGACTGGGTTCAGTTCCTTTGCTCAGTAAGCTTTCTACCTGGCGAGCCACAAGCCATTCCAATACATTTCTTTTTAAAAATCATTCAATATGAGAGAATAACCAGCCCTTCCAGCTGTATGACTCCGATCCGAACTAAAACCACCTCTGGTATCAATCCTGTTATACATCCCGAGTCTAACTCTTTTCCTTGTTCAATGTAAACTCTGTGTTGCCAGCAGAGAATCCAGCACACATGTTTTTTTCTTCTCTAGCGTTCTTTATACAAACTTTGTCATAATTTCTTTTGCTAGGGATCCTTCCTCAGCTATTGGAAGTGACACTATGTGCAGGTCACGTCAGGGGTCTTCAGAGCAGAGCATGTGCCCCGTCAAGGACATACAAGATGGCAGGCACATCCGATGAGGATGGTTATTCATCTAATCTCATTCTTCTCAAACCTTCCGTGGCGAATAACCGACTCTTATTACTTCTAATCCATCATGATCTGATCATTTTAAAAAGACAATAAAATTATTTACTAGAAAATTGAAAACATTTAGAAAATATAAGCCCCAGTGTTTTTGCATGAGTCACTTGATAAATGACAATTATATGCTGTACTCAGTTTCTACACTTCTCTTGTCACAGGCAGGTAACTACAGATGGACCAGCCCCACCTGGTGGTGTGCAGACCACACCTGGAACAGAGTTGCTTAAGAATATATAGCATGCATGTGTGCCCTGGGGGTGCAGTTAAGCACTCAGCTACCAGACTAATGGTTGGAGGTTTGGATCCATCCGGGAAGTTATAAATCACACAGGAGGAAATTGCTCATCTTCCTCCCTCAGTACAGCTGATGGATTCGAACTGCCTACCTTCGGGTTTGCAGTGCAACTTCTTACCCACTAGACCACAAGAGCTGCCTGCTATTAGGTAAAGCAGCTTTAAAAATCCAGTTTGAGTTCAAGATAAGTGTCATGGCTTTGAAATGGAGTTGAAGCTTCCCTTCTAGATTACCCTATTTACCACACGCAGCACATGCCTTTGGTTTTAGCTTCTCATACAGTCTCAACACCAGCTGGCTTTTTGGTTTATTCATATGTGTAGATTATTAATTTACAAGTCAATAGCCATGTCCCAATTTTACTGATGAGATGCATGCTCAAAAAGTGTGCAGACCGTTGGTCTGTGCTTAACTGGGTTTTGTCCTTGCCTTGACCTTGAACTTAATCTTTGTCAAGCTGATGCCCCGTGTGCACACTCTTTATCCCCTGTTGTGCCTGGAATCCCAGAGCCCTGGGCCACAGCCCCCGTGTCTTTTCATTTCGCTTTGCTTTGGTTTGCTTTCTGTGCAGGGTCACAGGATGCCTTGATGCCTTCAGAGAAAAGCTGTCCAAGGGAGTGAGGGGCGGGCCACTGAAATTATGTATCACACCGTTTCTTTAGGAAACCAGAGACCAGACTTCAGGCTTGTTTTGCCAGCAGTTGGCATTGTATTAAATGCAGAACTAGACAATGCTTTGCTGTAAGAGCTCACACATTTTTCTCTCTCTCTAGCTGCTGAAAGGAGTGACCATCGCCAGTGGAGGCGTCCTGCCCAGAATCCATCCAGAACTGCTGGCCAAAAAGCGGGGGGCCAAAGGCAAGTCTGAAACCATCCTCTCCCCTCCCCCAGAGAAGAGAGGAAGAAAATCTACATCAGGCAAGAAAGGGGGCAAGAAATCCAAGGCGGCCAAGCCACGGACATCCAAAAAGGTGAGCCAGGGCCACGTCTACGAGCCAGGGACTCCTTTGGATCGAGATGAAAGTTCAGGATCAAAAGATGAGGGTGTAACCCACTGAGGACGTCCTGCAGCTTGATACTGGGAGAGAATGCTGAGAATGTACATGGAAGATAAATATTTGAGACAGAATGTCCTTTCTCAAACCGAATCTACTAGACCTTTCCAAACCCAAATACTGGCTGATTGTCGGGGTTCCAGAACCCCTGCCCTGCTCCCATCAAAGACTTCAAATGAGAGACATCACCAGGACCCCACGTTTTCATTTCTCTACAGAACTCCATGTTGCACCCTAAAAAAATCTCTGATCTCCCATGAGAGTCTCTTTTGTTCAGCTCCTGTGATTTCACGTGTTTGGGATCGTTTGACAGACTAAGTAGCTAAATGCAAAGATTCTATTAGCCCGTGGGCGAATACTGTCTAGTACCCTTGAGAAAAGACCAATTGGGAAAGGTCAGGGAAAGAGAAGAAAACCTTGAACAGGATAGACTGACAGTGACTGCAGCAAAGTGAGGTCGAGATGATGGCATGGGACATCTGATGCCATGGGGATCTGACGACATGCGGATCTGTTTCTCGACATGAGGATCTGTTTCTCATAGGACCACCATAAGTCATAGTTAATGTGACAACCCCTAACAACAGCTGTCTGGTATGATAACCACTAGTCACATGTGACTATTTTAATTTGAATTAAAATTAAGTCAAATTTAAAATCCATCTCTGATCACACTAGCTGTGTTTCAAAGCCTCAGCAGCAGTGGGCAGTGCAGACAGAACTTCTCCATGATGACAGAAAATGCTAATGGGCATTGCCTTAAAGGGTATCCGTTTTCATTCTGTAGGCCTCGTGATGATGCAAAAGCTCGTATGCACTGACCACACTACCTCTCCTGGACCCCAGGGAAACCCTGAGAAGGAGGGAGGGTGGACAGTACACCGTGCACCCCACTTGGTTCTGATGGATGGCATTATGAACTCCAGACTCTGGGAAAAAAGCAAATATATATGTATGTAGGTTTGAGTGAAGTCTGCATGTACCTGTGAGCACCTTGAGCACACTTTGTTTCTTAGAGCAGCGTTGGCTTTTCCTCATGGCTGTCCTTTGCTACTCTTGGTGGAGAAATTACAGTTGTTGTTGTTGTTGTTCAAGTCAGAACCAACTCATAGCTGACTCTTCAGTGAGTTTTCAGAGGCAGTTGAATTGTGCGTGGGGAGATCACCCACTCTTTTTCCTGCAGAGCAGCTAGTGGATTTGAACCACATGCCTTTGGGATTGCAGTGCAGCTTCTTACCCCTAGGCCACCAGAGCTCCCTTGGTTGAGAAATAGTAGAGTCTAATAATCCTTCAAGCCTGGTTCAAATTGCTTTTTTGTGAAACATTCTTGTAGGTGGTATTGTTTTTTGTGAAACATTCTTGTAGGTGGTCTAGCACTGGTCTGTGTATTACTGTACAGAGGTAACTAACTCCCTGTTGCTGTGATGCTGAACACTGTGACACTGATGTGCCAAATGTGATAATGGTTACCCATAGTGGACAGTGTTTGATGGAGCTTCCCGATTAAAATAAGCTTAGAAGAAGGAGTGGCATCCACTTCCAAAATGGCTTGCCTCCGAAAACTCTATGAACAGTGCTCAGGTCTTCCATTCATAGGGTTGCTGTGAGTCACGATGGCACCTAACAACAACAACATGTTCCTTGTATGTCCAAGTTGGTAGCAGTCCTAAGATGAGCTTTATAATACCACTTATGGTGTTTTCTGGATTGTTCTCCATCTGACCTTCTGATTTCTACCAACAGTCTAAACAAAAGGATGGTGATAAAGAAGGTACTTCAAATTCCACCTCTGAAGACGGCCCAGGGGATGGATTCACCATCTTGTCTTCTAAGAGCCTTGTTCTAGGACAGAAGGTAATAAAGAGAATTACAATGCACTGTAGTAAAACATTATTACCTTTTTATAACCCACTGTTGACAAGCAATGATGCTTCCTTCATGCTTTGCTTCTCCAATACAGCTTTCGCACTGTCCGTGAATTATTCATTTTAAACTGAAGAACTATGGTAGTTTCTACAGCACAAGCATGAACAGGCTTCTTCATGTTGGGAACTGGTAATGCTGACGTCGTTGGTCAGTAGATAGAATAGTATTCATGAGTTTTCTAGGAATTCCCCAAGCCCAACTTATTTCTGTGCCCTCCAAATAAATCCAGAGCCAACTTTCTCATAGTGCCTTTGAGAGGCCTGGCTTATGTGGTTTGATGTCATTTATCAAAGAAAGAAAATAGGAATATATGTTTTCTGTCTATCCCTGATGTTAGAAATGAATTATTTGCCAATAATTCAGTCTGCTCCCCTTTCTCAAACTGCAGAAAGAAAACAAACATAGCTATACATTTCAACAGTCCTCTGCTGCACAAGAGCAGCCCAGCCAGACATGCAAATAATTCATTTCCCCAAATGTAAAGTCTACAGAGCAGACAATTTATCTGCCAAGCCAACTGGAGCTGAAACAAAATACACAAGGATGCAGTCAGTTAATCATATCCCTGGTAGCTGGATGTATGCAGCCTAACGAGAGTAGGGCTCTCCACTTAAGCAATTGGGATGAGCATATCATAAGGGCATATGGCAGGTTCCCAATTCATCTCTGAAGAACGTGAGGAAGCAAAGAGGCAGGATTTATGTCCTCTCTAGGGGCTCTCCAGGAGAGCCCCTCAATAGTGCTGGGAGCTAACTGCCAATGGAAAGACGGGAGACTTGATCCAACCAAAGACCTGACAATCCACTTCCAATAAAAGCAGCCAGTAAGAAGCTGAGAAACCAGTTGTCCTCTGATTACATGGGCCCACTACCAGTCAGAACTGACTCAACAGCAGCTGATTTAGGGGCTCTCCAGGCTTAGAAAAGCTCTCTTTCTCTTATTTAGGGGGACCCAAAGTCCTTGCACACTTGGTTAGTGTCCTCTGCTCCACTGGGCTGTGAACACATAGCGTATCATTTTACAGATGTAGCCTCAGTTATATGCACACCAAAAGCAAAGTGGCTGGGCCTTGCAGGTCAAACTCCCAGAGCCTCCATCACTTGTTTCCATCAAGGTTATTGTCTTCTCAGCGCTGCCTCAGAAGACTGGTGCTATTTGAGAAGAGAGACAAAACCCTGGGCTGTGCTTGCAGGAGCTGCTGAGGACGTGTCACCAAAACTAGGGTCCCATGGATTAGGGAACAAAGGCACAAGATAGAGGAAGACAAAGAGTAAGGGAGGTCCCACTCTTGTTCCTGGCTGATTTGATGTATGCTCATCCCAAAAAGAAGATCGAGTCCACTTAGCTCCAGTGGATCTACTGAGCCTTTGCTCCGTAGGCAGCCTCTTCCCACTGGCGTTCAGTATAAATAATAAAGAGGATTCATGGAGAGACGAGGGAAATAGGAAGATCTTCATTGGGGTTTGATCTCTCCCAATTCTCCATCCTTTCTCCTTGCAGCTGTCCCTGACTCAGAGTGACATCAGCCATATTGGCTCCATGAGAGTGGAAGGCATCGTCCATCCCACCACAGCTGAAATTGACCTCAAGGAAGACATAGGTAAGACCCTGGGATGTCAGCAAATGTGCAAGAGAACAATCTGATGTTCAGTTCTTGGGAAGTTGGCGTCTTTGTGATCCAGTTCTTTGATACCAGAGATACAGATGGCTTTAACAAACAGAAACTTATTCTCTTATTATAAGTTAGGAAGCTAGAAGTCCAAATTCAGGGTACCAGCTCTAAAAGAAGACCCTCTCTTTCTCTGTTGAGTCTGGAAAAAGGTCTTGTTTACTACAGCATCTGTAGACCTGGCAATCTTTGGAGATCTCCTGGTGGCCAGGTGTGGCCAGGTGTCCTTCTCTGGTGTCAAGGAGCTTGTTGGCACAGAGACCTCAGTCCAAAAAGATGCGTTCCACTCCTGCCAGTTCTTTCTTGGTGGTACTAAGCTCCCCCTTCTCACTGTACTTTCCTCTTTTATCTCTTACGAGACAAGAGGTGTTATGGACCATACCCTAGGGAACCTCATTTATAGTAGATCAGGGTTGTGATGTCATTAAGGGAGCTCTGGTGGCCTAATGGCAAGAAACTATACTGCAGTCCCAGAGGTAGGCGGTTCGAATCCACCAGATGGCTCTGCTGGAGAAGGAGGGCCAGTCTCCTCCTGTACCAGTCAGATCTGATTTGATGGTACACATACAAAAAAAAATAATAAAATTTTAAAAAAAATTTTTTTAAAAAGAAGGCATTTTATTCCACCCTTCATCCTCTTAAAGCTATTCGACTTATCAGATCATGAGAGATCATGGCACAGACTCTACTTCCTGTCATTACATGTACGTATTGGGGGGACACTGTTTCATCCACAAGTCAGTCACTGTCAGCCTGATCTGGACTTTGAGTGCTGTGTCAAATCCTTTGTCTTTGTATGTAATTGAACAGCTTTACTAGACAGTAACTCATGTTTTAATTCTTTAATGCATATTTTTTTACATTTTTCATTTAATGCATATTTTTTTGCATTTCTAACTGAAATAGTAAATAAAACAGAAACCTGCACCACAGATCATTGCAGCTAAAGGAACTTCTTTCGTGAACTCACCTGCGCAGCGAGCATCCCTAGCTCAGGGGGCAGAGCCTTGTCAGCATCCCAGCGGTGGCCCCTGTCCCCATTCGGGTCCCTCTCCCTTCCAAGGATAACCATTATCCTCTCTCCTAACAGCAGAGATGGCTTGTTCCAATTTTGTATAAATGAAGTCATGGTGATTCCTTTGTGTCTAACTTCTTTTTCTCAACATTGCATTTGTGGAACGCATCCCTGCGGTTAAATGGGGCTGTTCATTCATCTTCTTAGTAGTGCAGGATCCTACCGTATGAATGTACCTCATTTATTGATCTATTCTACCACTGATGGCATTTGGATCATTTTCAGTTTGGGCTACAATGAATAGCACTGCTCTTAGTGTTCTTGTGCATGTCTTGGGGAAAAGACAATATACATGTTAAGTTTAAAGACTGGGAACACCATTGATTAAAAGGAAATTGGCATCTAGACAAAATTAGTTTATCTTCAAGGGCTCTGAACACAGATATTTAGCCAGAGGTGGCCATCTGCTCTGTGAGAGGCGTGGAGTACTGCTCGTACGCACGATGAAGATGCTTGGGAGGGTGGAGGATACACCATCATTAAAAGACCACCATCTCGTCCTTAAACTCTGAAAGGTCATGTAAGAAAGGGCTTTGTCCCGGGGGTGCAGGGCTATCTGACCCTAATTTGTAGCATCACAAACCCTAAGATTTCTGAGCCCACTATTGATTGAATCCCTTTTGACATCCATCTAACTCTGTCTAAAAGGAGATGCAGAAACACAGGCACAACCCAGCATTAAAGAGAAATGGGGCTTTCTTTACTCACAAACGGACCTTAAAGAGACCTTCTTCACCCTTTAAATCTACACCCTACCATCCCCCATCCATGCTCTCCTTCTGTAGAAAGATGCTTCCTAGTGATGACCTTAATATTTTTATTCTCTTTTTATTTAAAAAAAAAAAACAAGCCACACAACAAAGCCCAAACCCACAAAACCATTTTATTGTGGTTTTAGTGAAAGTCAGCAAAGCAAATTCATTTCTTATTCAATAAGTTCTACACGTTTTACAATATTAGTTGCAATCCCTTCAAGGTAGCAGTTGCAATAGGTAACCTTGAAATAGGTTACTGCAGAATCATTACAAACATACACAAAAAATAGCAGAAGAATGCAAGAAAACCCAGCACATCCATCACCCTGTGGAAAATACCATCACCCTATGACCAAGCTTATTCCCACTCTCCTCCCAAACACCACCTCCAGGTATCACACTGTTTTGTCTGTGAATGTTCCTGAACTATCTCCAAAGGATGACTATTCACAGCAATATAATCATAATGTTATTAATAAACTATAAGATATTAACAAGTTTTTACTTTCCTCAAATGGCCAGTGTTCTTATTCAAATTGCATGATATTCACTTAAAATTTGTTTTAAATATCCACTTTATCTTAAAATTTGTTTCTTTGACTCAGGATCCAAATAAATCTGTACACTGCATTTGGTTAAATCCTCTAAGCCTCTGGTAACCCCTCACTCTGTTCTCTCTTTCTCACTCCCATTATTCCTCTCACATTATTTATCTCCTTTACATTTGGTTAAGAAAATTCACCATTTGTCCTGAAGAATGTCCCACAGTCTGGATTTTGTTAATTTCATGCTCCTGGTGTTAAGGATATTTCTTCTCTCCCTTTTCTTTTCTTAATAAATTAGTTGAATCCAAGCCTTAATGAGATTCAAGTTTAAAAAGTTCACACAGAGAATCAGATTCCTGTTTAACAATGTCTGCACCTCTTGTTCAGTGGCATTGGTTACATTCTTCACAACCTGTCAGCATTCTCATTATTTCCATCCAGGTTGTTTCATTTCCATTAATCTAGCTTCCCCTCTCATCCCTGCCCACTCCCAAGCATGCCTTTCCATTTAGTGTGACCATTTGGTTGACCATTCAGTCTCATTATACTTGTTTTGTTTTTTATCTTTAAGAACATGGTGACAATGTTTATTATGAGTTCATCTGTTGTTTAACTGAAAGGTGACTTCTTTCAGTGGTTTCTGTTCCAGGTTTAAAGGATGTCTCTGAGTGATAAGCTTAGGGGCTCCTCTGGTCTCTACTAGTTCAGTAAATCTAGTCTGTTTTTAAGAATTTGAGTTTCATTCTGTCTTTGTCTCTCATTCTACCCAGGACCCTCTGTTGTATACCAGATCACAGAGTTTGGTAGTGGTAATTGTACATGATCTAGTTCTGCTTTCAGGATCGATGAGAATGTGGGGTGTTTTTTTTTTGTTGTTGTTTTTTTATTTATTTTGTGTGCGTGTACCGTCAAATCAGATCTGACTGGTACAGGAGGATATTGCGCCTCCTTCTCCGGCAGAGCATCTGGTGGATTCGAACCGTGTTCCTCTGGGATTGCAGTGCAGTTTCTTGCCACTAGGCCACCAGAGCTCCCCGAGAATGTGGTTTTTATGGACTGTTAGTCCATAGACTTTCTTCTTTGAGATTTGGTTTCCATCTTTCTCTCTTGTGCTTTGATCTTTAAATCCTTTGTGAAGAGGAGGCATCCTCTTGCCTTTCAGACTGCCATTTGATTGCTGACCTAAATGCAGAGTATGGAAATTAAGACCGAGTGCCTTGCTTCTCACAATTGGAGACTCCAACTAGCTTTGGTTACTGAACTCTCCCCAGATTATAGGACCAGCCAATGAAGTCTAGCCAGGAGTCTAAGAGCCGGACAGAGGCTTAGAGACCTGTGTTGTTGGACTTTGTCTGTGACTATTTCAGATATTCAGGTCACTTCCAGCAATCACCATTTCCAAATTGGAACCCATGCAGGCTAATGAAGAAGTCCCTTCCTTATTCCTCAAGTGGAGCGTGACTATTGGAGGAAACATTCTTCCTAACTGAGCTCCAGGAAATGGAACTCTCCAAATATCGTTATGTGTTTGAGTATGGAAGGGGGCACTCCTTTGCCCAGCTTCTAGGGAGCATGTGAACTGAATAATAACATGAAATAGGAACTTTGTAAAGACCCAGGCCTCTATATAATCAAATTAATTTGCAAATGATGACAGGTGAAGTGAAATACCTTCTCTCCCACCTGAGAGCCACTGTTACACTAGTCTGGAGAAAGCATCCACCTATCACCACCCATCAGAGAGAGGGGAGCACAGGGAGGGCCAGGCACACACAGGTGGGGTTCCTACAGAGGTGGAGGCCTGCCGTGTACAGGATGATCTGTATAGAGACAAAACCCTAGCGTTCTGAGAAAGGAATTGTCCTAACATCAGAGTCCAGAGTTCCCTGGAAGGTAGATGGTAGGAGATTAGCCCCTCAGATCTCCATAAGTTTCTCTTGAGTATTTCAAGCTGGGGAACAGTGTCTGTGCGTGTCCTGGGACCTCAAGGATTAAAAACTGGCAGTGGTACAAAGATGATAACAGGACTTCATCACCCTTAGCCCAGAGGTTCCTACTCACCCATCTACCGTGACCTCCTCTGTGGCTGCTTCTTCAAGGATAATTAAATTCACCTTAGTCAACCAGGAGCTGAGGACACGGGGCAGCCTTCTGAGATGTCCCAAGCATGGGATACAGCTTTGCAATCAACAGAACAATTTTTTTTAACCAGAACACCATGAGTACTTAATCTAAAAGACAAAATAGTGAAACCTGATTTTTTTTTTTTTAAAATTCTCTTCGAGACTGTGTCACTGTACATTGTAATGTTTTAGATGAAGGGATGATCAACTTGAAGCAATAGACAGACCATTTTTGTATTGCCATTAACAATCTGAAGCAGGACAAGCATAACTGATTAAATGGGAAGGGAGAAGGAAAGAGGCAAGGCGGGGGGAAGAGAATAAGGGAAGGTTTACCTACAGATAAAAAATTCAGGAAAGGGTGAGAAACAGAGCAGGGATTAGCAAATGGATAGGTAAGGGGAAAGGGAGTGAGGTTTTAATAGAACATTGTAGATAATGGCATTCTACAATGAAAATTAAAGTACTGGTATGAAATGAAATGTGGATGCGCATCCACATTTAAATGGAAGCCAATTATAGGAGAAAAGATTGTCATCAGACTGCTTTATGGCCAGAGCACTCCCTAAGAAGGTTCTAGAAGGTTTTTTAATCTAAATCTGACTGGACAGACACCCAGAAGTCCTGGCCACCAGTCATCTCTGGTATAGCAGGATTTTCACTGCAGTTTGAGTTCTAGTTTTTAAGGGTAAATTTGTTTTATTTTGTTCTTGACAATAAGGTGTGTGTCATACAACTGTAATTATGTTGATAAGAACAACTGCCCTAAGTTCCCATTGTTCTTCTCAGGTAAAGCCTTGGAAAAGGCTGGGGGAAAGGAGTTCTTGGAAACAGTAAAGGAACTCCGCAAATCCCAAGGCCCTTTGGAAGTCGCTGAAGGTAAGGAAGGCCTCACAGTCATTTTCTCTTCTCCAGCTTTCCATGCTTCGTGCACAGCCTGTTTGTAAAATCCAATGTGCTTCACCCAAATCACAATTAAAAAAATAAAAATAACAAAAATGTTTTAAAAATCCAGCACACCATAACTGACCAGGAAACGAGTTGCACATTTCTCACATTATGGGAACAGACCCACGTTGTTGTTTTTTTTAGATGACGGGGTTCCTGGATTGCTTCACAGCTTTAGAGGTCACACATCCAGAATAAAATCCACTCAGCTAAAACCAAGGTATTCTGCAGGATTACCTGCTCCTTCTGGAGCTCTGGGGAAGACCGGTGTCTTCCAGCTCCTAGAGCTGCCTGTCGTCCGTGGATCATGGCCTTTGTACTAAAATGCAAGTGCAGCATCTGAGTCTTTGCCTCACTCTGCTTTCTTGCCTTCCTTGTCTAAGGCCCTTAGTGGTTACATGTGGCATTCCCAGGTGGCACACAGAACCTCTGGTGGAACAGTGGTGTAAGTTCGTGGTTGCTAGCTGAAAGGTCGGCTGTTTCAAGCTTCCAGTTGCCTCACAAGAGGAAGAGGTGGCAGTCTACTTCTGAAAAGGTTACACAGCTATTGAGGCCTCTAAGATCACTCACTATGAGTTGGGATCTACTCCTTCAGTAGTGGGTGCGGTCTGGTTGTTTTGTTTAATTCTAAAACCCTTAAGCACCTACTACTCCCAAACAGATCTGTCTCGGAGAAGGTAAAGCCAGGTTGCCCCTTGGAGGCAAGGATGACGAAGCTTCATCTCATATATTTTGAGTGTGTTGCTCGGAGAATATTCCTTGAAGAGGGATATCATGTTTGGAAAGGTTGCGGGACAGCGAATGAGAGGAAGATCTTCAACCAGGTGGAATGACACAGTGACTTCACCTATGGGCTTGAGTGTGTCAGAGATTGTGTGGTTGGCGTAGGATAGAACAGGGTTCAGGTCTGCTATTCATAGGGTTGCTATGGGTCGTACTTGACTCGACACCTAACAATAACCATAGTCACTTCAGAAGAAACATCTAATGACCTCTTTCCAGAGGGTCACTCACAGCCCTGCCAAGTGCAGTTCTGCTCTGCTGCATGAGGTCACCATGAGGCTGGACTGATTCTTCAGCAAGTGGTTTGGTTTCTTCAGTTTGGTGAGAACATTTAGGGCTCCAGGACAATCTCTCCATCTCAAGATGTTTTATCTAATCATGTCTGCAAAATTCCCTTTGCCACGTAAGTGAGCATTGTTGCAGGTCTGGGGAGTAGGGGGACCAGTCACCATCCTGCTTCAGGTGATTCTCATGTGCCCCTATGACGAGGAACCACTTTGAGTAAGGTAGCATAGCTGAGTGGCAAATTGGCTCTTGGAGACAGACTCCAGTCAAGGAACATGCTGCCCTTTTCAGTATTAAACACTGTGCTGTGTGCTTAAAGCTTCTCTTTTATGGCTCCTGCCATCTGGTAATAATACCTCAGAATCCTCCTTAGAATCACAAGACAGTTTCCAGCCAAATTTCCCTATCCCGTGCTGTAAGGGCTGCCTCACCTCCATCACTTCCTGTGAGGATTGGCCTAATCTTCAAACTAAGGTGAAGATTTGGGAAATAACTTAGAGTGTTTCTCTTTCACATCCTAGCTGCTGTCAGCCAGTCCAGTGGCCTAGCTGCCAAATTTGTCATCCACTGTCACATCCCTCAGTGGGGCTCTGACAAATGTGAAGAACAACTTGAAGAGACCATCAAAAACTGCTTGTCAGCTGCAGAGGACAAGAAGCTAAAGTCTGTTGCATTCCCACCTTTTCCCAGTGGCAGGTAAGAAACACTTTGGAGTTTCTTCTTATAGCCTTCACCCAGGAAGCCAGTTGCCTCTTCAGTTATACATACCTATCCCTCGGGGCGTTCCAGAAGGCGGAGTCGGGAGTGGCCAGGACAGCCAAGCATGCTCATTAGATGACACAGAAGGAAGCCCAGACCCATCCTTCACACATAGAAACAGGCTCCCAGGTCTTAGAAGTAGGTCTTATGACTGAGGCTAGCTTCCTGCTTTCTTGATGTCAAAGCCCAGAGTAGAGGCAGCTTCAGAGAAAAGATGGGAGGCCCAGAAAAGTCAGAGGCAATGTAATACATTATTTTTGAGAGCTTCTCATATTCTAAATTTCAGTTCTTTCAGCTTGAGAAATGCCAAGTGAGTTTTTCCCTTTTTATTCTCCAGTTCCAGCTCTCTGCACATTGTTATAACACTTTGCTTTGTCTTCTCGAGTTGCCCCTTTGAAATCTTCTGTTCAACTCTTGCTTCAGCAAGTTATCCCTTGGTTTTGGTTTCTTGATGCTCTAGTGCAATTTTTAGTGTCTCTTATGACACGCATTTCAGTTTTTCTTTTCTTCTATCTTTTTAATGACCTTTTGCCTTCTTCATGGATGATATATCCTTGATGTTATCCCACAACTCATTTGGTCTTTGATCAGTGCTGTTCAATGCTTCAAACCTATTCTTAAGATGATTTCTAAATTCAAGTGGAATCGACACAAGATCATATTTTGGTTTTTGTGGACTTGTTTTCATTTCCTTTGGCCTCAATTTTAATTTGAACATGAATATTGAAGGATGAACAGTGAAAAGATTGAAATTATTAACAGCTTTAGTTTGCTCGGCTCCACAATCAACATTTTTAGTACCAGCAGCCAGGAAATCAAAAGACAAATTGCATCTCCAGAGTACTGAAGAGCAACGATGTCAGTCTGGAGACTAAGGTGCACCTGTTCCAGGCCATGGTCTTTGCAATCACTTGCTATGCATCAGAGGTCTGGACAATGACTAGAAGGAGAATTGATGCTTTTGAGCTATGGTGTTGGAGTATTTAATTACTAAAAGAACGAAGAGATTTGTCTTTGAGAGGGTGAAACCAGGCTGCTCCTTGGAAGCAAGGATTCTGAAGCTTTGTCTGACATACTTTGGGCATGTTGCAAGGAGGGACCAGACCTTGGAAAGGGGCATTATGCTTGGGAGGGTGGTGGGACAGCGCAAGAGGGGAAGACCGTCGATGAGATGGATTGAGTCAGTGACTAGAGTATTGAGGGTAGGTGTAGGTGTGTCGTAAACAGTAAGGTTAGCTCAGGATAAAGCACGGTTCAGAGCTATTGTACATAGTGTCGCTATGAGTTGCAGGTGACTCGACAGCACAAACAGCAACAACATGGGCAATATGTTGACTGATCCAGGAAGCATCAAAAGAAAACAACTATGAGATATCATCTCACTCTAGCAACAATAGCAGAGTTCAGCAGGAAAACAAGCAATAAATGCTGACAAAGCTGGAGAGACTGGAACTCTTATTCACTGGTGGTGAGAGTATAAAATGGGAAAGCCACTATGGAAGGCCATCTAGTGCTTTCTCCACAAGTTGGAAATAGACATACCAATTGACCCAGCAATTGCACTACTGGGAACATACCCTAAAGAGCCACGACTCAAACAGATGTATGAACACCCAGGTTTATTGCTGCGTTATTCATAATAGCAAAGCGATGGAAGTAACCCAAAGGCCCAACAACAAACGAATGGCTAGAAAAACTATAGTATGTTCACATAATGGAATATCATGCAGCATTAAAAAACAGTGAACTCATGAAACATTACACAGCATGAGGGAGCCTGGAGAACATAATGTTAAGTGAAATATCTCAGTCACAAAAGAATAAATACTACATAACAGTGCTGTTATAAAATAGGACAGACAGAGTGGAGGGCAGAGAATGGGGGGAAAGTGGATAGATAATGAACACTGCAGTAGAACCGATGAAGGGAAGAACTATCTGAAAGGAATATATGATTAGGCATTATACATATGACAACAATCTGGAACAAGGGATGGCATTGCTGGGTGGGCTGGGGAAGGAAGAGGGAAGGAGGGAAGAGAATGTGCAACAAAAGGAAAAAGTAGAAATATTAAAAAAAATAAAACAAGACAGAGGAAATACACTCTATCAAAAAGAATTGCTGACACTGGAAAATTTCAGGAAGTGCTGTATGAACAAGAGCCAGTAGTAATGAAGGAAGAAGTTGAAGCTTCACTGAAGGCATTGGCAAAAAATAAGGCCCCAGGAATTGATGAGTTACTGATTGACACGTTCCAAGTAAAGGATGCAGCCCTTGATGCTCTCAACAGTCTATGCCAGGAAATTTGGAGAACAGCTGTCTGGCTGACTAACTGGAAGAGATCCGTATTTGTTCCCATTCCGAAGAAAAATGGTCCAACAGAATATGGAAACAATCGAACAATATCATTAATATCACAGGCAAGCAAAATCCTGATGAAGATCACGTAAAAAATGGCTAGAATAGTACAAAGATTGGGAACTGCCAGAAGTTCAAGCAGGATTTAAAACAGATATATCATTGCTGCTATCAGATGCATCCTGGCTGAAAGCAAAGAATACCAGAAAAATGCTTATTTATGCTTTATTGACTATGCAAAGGCATTTGATTGTGTGGATTATAACAAGCTATGGCTAACATTGAGAAGAATGGGAATCCCAGAACACTTAATTGTGCTCATGAAAAACCTCTACCTAGACCAAGAGGCAAGTGTGAACAGGGCAAGGATACACGACATGGTTTAAAATTAAGAAAGGCATGGGTCAGAGATGTATCCTCTCTTCATACATATTCAATCTGTATGTGGAGCAAATTATTGGAGAAGCTGAGCTTTATGAAGAAAAATGTGGTATCGGGATCAGAGGGAAAGTCATCAACAGTCTGTGTTATGCAGATGACAAAACCTTGCTGGCTGAAAATGAGGACTTGAAGTACTTGCCACAGAAGATGAGAGAATATAGCCTTCAATATGGATTACATCTCAACATTAAGAAAACAAAAATTTTTATCACTGTACTGATAGGCAACATCATGATAGATGGAGAAAATATTAAAGTTGTCAACAGTTTAATATTTCTTGACTCCACAGTCAACACCCTTGGTGCTAGTAGACAGGCGATCGGGACATGTATTGCACTGGGAAAATCTGCAGTCAGGGACCTCTCCAAATTATTAAGGAGCAATGATGTCAGTTTGAAGACTCAGGCGCATCTGATTTAGGCCATGGTCTTCTGATCACTTGCTATGCAGCTGAGAGCTGGACGTTGAAGAAAGATGACAGAAGAATTGATCCCTTTGAGCTATGGTGTTGGAGAAGAAGAGTATTGAATATCCCATAGATTTCCAAAGGAACAAACAGATGTGTCTAAGAGAATGTGCAGCCAGTGTGCTCCTTGGAGGCAAAGATGACAAAGTTTCATCCTACATACTTTGGACATGTTGCTAGGAGAGGCTATTCTTTAGTCAGGGACATCATACTTGGAAAGGTGGAAGGACAGTGAAAGAGAGGAAGACCCTCAACCAGGTGGATTGACACAATGACTGCCAAAATGGACTTAAACGTGGCAGGAAGTGTGAGAGTGGCACAGGATAGGACAGGGTTCAGCTCTATTATTCATAGGGTCACTGTGGGTCATACTCAACTTGATGGCACCTAACATAACACACAAAATACACATCATGCTCTAAATAGTTCCTGGGTGGAACTTATTTAAAGGTTGGTGGTTCTTGGATGAAAGACCTGGAGACACCAACCTCATTAAGGTACCTGAGTAAATTACAACTCATAGCAACCTTATGAACAACAAATGGGAACTCCACCCTTTCCCATACCTTCCTCACAATATCCACCCTGATCAAGCCATTATTGCAGTTATACCTTGTAAAAAGAGCAAGGCCCATGTACGGACAGACTTAGCTGAACTCTGTTAACTCCACAAAGGCGAACTATCCCCATCAACAGCACCCAAACCAATTCACATGAAGTCAGACATATCCCCCTCACTCCTACACCTCTTTCTACTCATCTCAGCACCAATCTTACTGCTCTATCGGGTCCAAAATCTGCTGCAAGAGCTCACAGACCACACCAAACTATAGCAGGGAAATCAAAATGTGGTAGGTAACAGATACAATCATTCAGTGAGAACACCTTCCAAAATGTGTTCACAGGCACCTCAACCTTCAGCTTCACTACGACTTAAGTGTCACAAAGCTCTTAGTCCTGCCTGTTATGGCTGTCACCCCTCAGTCCTACAAAAACACTTAGGTTAAGGCCCTTTGCTCTTGTTCCATGGGGTAGAAGTCCACAAGGTCAGTTCTGCCTCATGGCAGGTCTCTGGTTCTCTGCTTCAACCATGGCTGCCACTGCTACAGGCCCTGAAAGACACACTACATTCTCTTGCTGCTTCTTGCTGGTGGTGAGATTCTCTAAATCTACCACTCAGTCTGCTCAGTTTAGTGGTAAGACTAGCCAGTCCTCTTGTGGATAGACTAACACACCCTATTCACATATTCCCACCCATCCACGTGACAAAGTCCAAGTCTGCGGCTAGAGAGAGATTTTGAACAATAAACCCTTAACACCACACCCCTGCTGTAGCTCTGAAATAGCAGCTTCGTTAAGATTATAGAGAAGGTCTCCTCAGTAACAAGTAGCACAAAGGGTCACCATCAGTCAAAACTCGCTCAATGGCAGTGATTTTGGGTTTTTATTTTGTTTTGTTCAGAGCTCAGGTTCCCATCAGCCGTTTCTGTATAGAACATACAGTCAGAAAACACCAGACCACTCAAAGCACGGCCTGCAGACTAGCAACAGAGACACTTGCTGAGTGCTTGTTAGAAATGCAGGATCTCAGGCCTCACCAACTTCCTGAATCAGAATTCCTCCAAAGGAGTATAGTACTTGTTAATTGGTAGGTTGAGGATGTTGTTGTTCTATATGATGGAGTGGGTTTCAGAGGCAGTTAATCACATGGAACTCTGGTGACTTAGTGGTAAGAAGCTATGCTGCAATCCCAAAGGTATGTGGTTCAAAGCCACCAGCTGCTCCTCAGGAGAAGGATGGACATTCTCCTCTCATGCACTTAACTACCTCAGAAAACCCACTGAAGGGTCAGCTATGAGTCGGTTCTGATTAGACAGCGCAAAATAACAACAAATCACATGGGAGGAGAGTGTGCATTTTCTCCAAGAGAACTGCTGGTAGATTCGAACTACATCCCTTTGCATTAACAGCACAATTCCCTACCACTAAGCCACCATTGCTGTTGTTGGCTACCACTGTTGCTGCGTGCCCTCAAGTCAGCAGGTTTTCAGAGGCAGTTAATCGCATGGGAGATTACCCATCCTTCATCTGCAGAGCAGCTGAATCCCACATGCCTTTGGGATTGCAGTGCAGCTTCTTAACATTAGGCCACTAGAGCTCCCTCGTAGGTAGAGAGTAAGAAGAAATCTCTCTCCTAGGACTTACTGAAAAGGGGAGAAGGGTGGCAGAGAAATTATGGTTTTAATTGTCACAAATCACCTTGGACTTGAGAAGAGTGGTGTTTCAGGTAAACAATGACTAAATCTGTTCCCATGTGTAGTGTTTCTACTCCACTCACTCTCCAAGCCAAAGCAAATGATTGCTTTAATTTTAAGAACCCTATCATCTTGAGAGATGCCCCCAGTAACAGATAGGTTTTATATTTAAAGATTCTCTGCTTGTAGCCCAGACATGAGAAGGCTGTGATCCTATTTCAACCTAAGCAAACAGTCCTGGGTCTCCTCAGCCAGAGCCCAGAGGCACTGGTGGCCAAATTCTTTGCATAGCTGGGTCCACTGCTATGACGTGTGGCTGCCAGGACCCTGGAACACAATCAGCAGGCCCATCCTGAACCCGTGCAATGACCTATTATGAAGGCCAGTGCCCCGGCCCAGTGGGCAGAAAGCCCTGACCCCACTCCCAGTTACTTGAGTCCTTCTGCCACTGATGTTACAGTAGACAGTAATGAGGGAAAACCACTAGTGAGTGAAAAGCAGCTATGAAGTCAGCTTTGGAGCGCACACAGTCACCCTTCAATAATGATCTAGTTAGCACAAAAACCAGTTTTGAAGGAACAAAGAAGGACCGTATTTGCCTTTTGTTAAAAAAAAAAGTCCAGGGTTTATTACTAAGAGGGGCAGGGCTGTGTGTTTCATTTCTTTTTTTTTTTTTTAATTTGAGTGAAAGTTTACAAGTTGTATTGGTCTCATTTAGTAATTCATATGAATTACAGGAGGATATAAAGGTAAATCAAAGATGACTTGGGACCAGGGCTCTGCTCCAGTGTCTCGCTTTGTCAAAGTCAGTGTCTGAGTCCAAATTCCAAAAAGGCATTGAGGTTGAAATAAACTCATAGCTGAGCCTCCAGCGGATATTTGGAGGCTGAATTTGGCCCAGGATAGAGCAGGGTTCAGAGCTGTTGTACACAAGGTCATGATGAGTCGGAGTCAAAACAACAGCAGATAATAAAAATAACAAAGGTAAGAAGCTGTGCTGAAATCCCAAAGGCAAGAGCTTAGAATCCATGCACACCCATGTTTATTGTGGCTTTGTTCACAATAGGAAAGAGTTGGAAACAACCTAAGTGCCCATCAACAAACGAATGAATAGAGAAGCTGTAGTATATTCACACTATGGGATACTACGCTGCATTCAAAAACAAGGAACTCATGAAATATTATGCAAAATGGGTAACCCTGGAGGACACTATGCTGAGTGAAATATCTGTCACAAAAGGACAAATAGATATATATCTCTGTATGATTTCAATAAAGGAGGCTTGATTGGGGAAAAAAAAGGACAAACATTGCATAGTGCCACTGTTGTAAAACGGGACTGACCTTGGGGTTGGAAAGAGACTGAGAAAGATGGGATAAATTGTGTATATTGCATTGAAACAGAAGAGGGAGATAACTGTTTAAAAGGTATATATTATTAGGTATTATTGTCATGACAGGAGTCTAGAATGAAGGCTGCATAGTGGAGTGGACTTGAGGGGAGGGATTGTATAACAATGAAAGAAATTTTCTTTTACTTTTTAAAGAGAAGAGCGAACTGGGGGTTAGGGGTGGGCAGGGAGAAAAGTGCAACAATGAATGAATGGAAATCCAAAGTCTCTGTAAACTTTCATTAAAATTAGTAATAATTTTTTTTTTTTTTAAAAAGAGGTTAGAATCCATTAGCTACGCCTCAGAAAAAGGATGGACAGTCTCCTCCAAGGCTGCTACTGCCTCTGAAAACCCACTGCTGGGTTAGCTATGGGTCATTTCAGAACCTACAGCACTCAACAACCAAAAATCCTAAGTGGGAGGAGATTGCTCATCTGTGTAGCCACAGGTGGATTCGAACCACCAGAGAGCCACTCTCTAATGAGGCCACCAGACTGAAGTGAGGAAAAGGCCCCAAGCCACCCCTGTGAAGAGGGTCATGTGCACACAGTGAGGCCTCTTGCAATAAAAACAAAGACCATGCCAAAGCCTTTAGGGCTCAGGAGAGGCTACTCTGTGGGGCCGGGGCTCAAATGTCCCTGCTTTCTCTCCCCTGCACAGGAACTGCTTTCCCAAACAGACTGCAGCCCAGGTCACCCTCAAGGCCATCTCGGCACACTTCGACGACTCAAGCGGGTCCTCGCTGAAGAATGTCTACTTCCTGCTCTTCGACAGTGAGAGCATCGGCATCTATGTGCAGGAGATGGCCAAGCTGGACACCAAGTAGCCGAGCCAAGGGTGGACCCGGCCTCGAGGGTTTCACCTTCCCCAGGAGAGCAGAGGGTGCTGGGGGCTGGGGTATGGGAGTCCCACCCCGCCACCCCACATTTTATATTCTGGTGGAAAAGGCCTTGATGTGTAACTAGCCAGGTCTCCAGGAGGGATTTCTTTCCATGTGTTTTCCTCTTATTCTTTTAAAACGTTTTTTTAAAAAAAAAAAAAAAACAAACCAGACCTCGTTTTAGATTTCTAGCGTTCACTTTTACACAAGTGCATACACACACAAAAATCTTTTCAAAATTCCTTCAAGCTTCTGTTTCCCCCCCCCCCCCTTTTTTTTTCCTTTCCCAAGAGAAGAAGCGACGGGCTCTGTTTGTTGTCTGTGATCTGTGATGGAGAGAAGATTGTAAAGATACTTCACTGGTGCTTTTCTGTTTGTGTTCCTCCCCCAACCTTTACCCCCAATAATATCTGTAAGTACTCCTGAAAAGTTTTTGCTTCAGTCTTTTTTTGTTTTGTTTTTTAAAGAAAATGAAAGAGAAAAAAAAAGATCCAGTGTCTTTCTTACAGTGTATTTATTATTGCAGCATGTTCCTCAGATTGGAAAACTGTATCCCTCATGAGAGGCTACTTCTAGAATGTAATAAATGAACGGACTAGGCCTGTTGCTGAAGAGTTAGACTCACACAAGGGCATGGAGGATGGCAGCCCCTGAATAGTCTCCCATACTGAGTCACCCCATTTCCAAGCTGAAGAGTCTTTTCTAGAAGGAACTCCCTTTCCCCCACTTGACCAGCTACCTATCAGGAATCTTACACGTTTGTGGCCTTAAAATGTAATTTGTGGCATTCAGCAAGTCATTCATTCCTCCTCTCATGAGGTGCCCCCCTCGGATTGCACATCCTCCCCTCTGCCTTCACTTCGCTACGCCTCTGGACATCTGCTGTACTTGAAGGATGCTGGGCCGTCCCTATTAACAGAAACTTTATGGCCCCACCTAAAGGGGCACACATCATACCTTCCATGTACTTCAGGCTAGACTCCCACCACCCTCAGCCCCAGTTTAGAGACCACCATAATGATGTTTCTGAGACAGAAACTCCTGTTCTGGAAGGAGAAGCCCCCATCAGCAGGACCTCTAATACGTGCCTTAGGTATAGTGGTCATTTTTAGTCACCTAGGCAAGGAAAGGAGACAGATCCTGGGCCAACAGGCTAAGAATCCTTGTGAGACCGGTGGCCCAAGGACTCTGGCCAAGTACTCACGAGGCCACCAGTAAAAATAGGTCAGAAGGAACAGCACCAGGAGGGGTAGACCATGAGTTTCTTCAGTTGAACTAATCAGTTACTGATTCGGATTTAAACTATGTCGTCTGAGAGTGGGGAGCCCTGGTGGTTTACAGCTGTTAACCAGAAAGGTTGGTGGTTTGAATCCACCAGCTGCTTTGCTAGAGTAAGATATGGCAATCTGGTTCCAGGAAGATTTACTGGATGAGTTCCGCTCTATCCTACAGGGTATTAAAGTTGGGATTAACTTGAAAGTAATGGAGGTGGTCGTACAAAACCGGGAGCTATTAGAAACTGTCTTCTAAATACACTATTACCAGATGCTGTCAAGTTGATTCCAGCCAATGGAAAAGCGGTATGTATCATAGCAGAACTGTTTTCCAGAGTTGTCAGTGGCTGACATTCTGCAAGTTTATTACTTTCTTCTATGAAGCTTTTGGGTGGTCTTGAACCATCAACCCTCTGATTAAGTCAAGTATTTGGTTATATTTGTATGACTCACTCCCCCAAATAAAGTACACACTGAGACAGTCTAGCCAACTGGCTGGTCCTTTGGTTAAGTGACATTGGGGTTGTCTGAGAAAACACATATGCAAAGTTTCCTGCGGGATGCCTGGAGTTCAGCTGGAGGACCGTCACTTACAAGTAGGCCCACGGCTGCAGCCTAGAAATGCCGAGTCTCCTTCCGGACACTCCTCTGACTCTGACCCAGATCTCAGCCCACCACTTCAGCTCAGCTGTCTCCTTAAACACCCCCAGTGGCTGGACAGCTGGACTTTAGTCTCAACTCTTTCGTATTTTAAAAACACAATATTATGATGGATTAGCCCAGGAAGGAAGTTTACCTATCTTAAATCTAACCTATTATGTATAATCATGATATAAAACTCGGAATACCCAGTGTCTCAAGGGTAAGACTGTAAGGACTATGCTAGAGGCAGCTTTTCAATGGAGGTTCTTACTCAAGGTTTAGAATAACAATGCTTCCAGGTCATTTCAGCAGCAGGCTGGAGGTCTGGCTCTGCTGCTCACAGTTGTGGGCCCAGGACATGCACGTTCTCCTCTCTGAGCTGCAGTCTCTGTATCTGTGTCGTGAGCCTGATGAGCCCATGTTACTAGGCCTTTTATGAGGATAGACACAGATGACTGGAAAAGCCTAAGGTAAACAGTAAATCTTTTCCTTACGCCTAGCTCTCATTTCTCATTCCTTAGGGGCTTGCTCAATACGTCATTTCTTTAATTAGACTCAGGGAGGAAGAAGTGATAACGGTGAGTATAATGTGTCAAGTTCCTACTTCACCTGTAGAAAGGAGTGACATGAACACAAACTAAAACTGTGCTTCATATTTCCTGGGTCTTCACTTTTGAGACCTGGTATGTGACACAGTGACTGGCATGTTATCGTTAGGTGCCATCAAGTCGAGTACAACTCATGCAAGCCAGCCAACACAGATCTGAACCCTGTCCTATCCTGTGCCATCCTCACCTGACACTTCTTGAGTCCATTGCTACAGTCACTGTCTATCCATCACATTGAAGGTCCTCCCCTCTTTCACTGATCCACCTGTCCATGCCTGATGTCCCTCTCCAAGGACTAGCCTCTCCTAACAACACACCCGAAGTGAGACAAAGCTTTGTCATCTTTGCCTCCTAGGAGCATTCTGGCTCCACTTTCTCCTCCACCACCACAGCTCAAAGGCATTAGTTCTGCTGTCATCCTTCTTCATTGTCCAGCTCTTTGGTATAAGTAATGGAAAAGACCATGATACAAATGAAGCACATTTTAAGTGTTTAAACTGATGTCATTTTTAAAAAACACACAAAACTGACATCATTGTCTCTCAGTAATTTTGAGAGGTTCCTGACAACAGACTTGTTCAATGTGATACATCTCCTGACCTCCACATAGAAGTTCTTAATAAATTATTTTTTAATCAATTAATGAATAGGAGATTTTCAAGATAAATATATTTAATTTTAAAATAATTAGGCTACTAGTGAATTCCGCCTATTGGTCCAGTGGTAAGAATCTTTGTTTTCTTGACACTGAGATGCAATCCATATCAAAGGCTGCATTCCTTTATCTTCTGCAACAAGTGCTTCAAGTCCTCCTCACTTTCAGCAGGCATGGTTGTGTCATCTTCATAGATCTTGATGAGTCTCCCTCCAATCCTGATGTCATACTCCTCTTTATAGAGAGTCCAACTTCTTGGATAATTTGCTTGATATACAGATTGAATAGGTATGGGGAGAGAATACAACCCTGCCTCATTCCCTCCTCAATTTTAAATCATGTAATATTTCTCTGCTCCATTCACACAACAGCCTCCTGGTCCAAGTGTAGTATCCCAGATGAGCACAATTAAGTGCTCTGGAAGTCCCATTCCTCTTAATGTCAGCCACATCTTGCTATGATCCACACAGTCAAATGCCTTTGCATAGTCAATAAAGCACAGACAGACATTTCTTCTGGTATTCCTTACTTTCAGCCAGGAAAAGTTTTAGTTTGAGGACTAAAGTGCATCTCATTCAAACCATGGTCTTTCCAATCACTTGCTATGTATCTGAGAGCTACTAGACAATGAATAAGGAGGACAGAAGAAGAGTTGACGCCTTTGTGCTGTGGTGTTGGAGAAGAGCACTGAACATCCCATGAATGGCCAAAAGAACAAACTGATATGTCTTGGAGAGGGTGCAACTGGAGTGCCCTTTGGAGGCAAAAATGAGGAGACCTCGCCTCACATACTTTGGGCATGTTGCTAGGAGGGGCTATTCCTTGGTGAGGGACATGATGTTGGGAAGGATGGAGGGTTGGAGAAGGAGAGGAAGACCCTCAGCTAGGTGGATTGACATGGTGACTGATGCAATGGGCTCGTCTGTCAGGAAGTGTGAAGATGGCACAGGGCAGGGTTCAGATCTTTTGTTCATAGGGTCGCTATGAGTCATGCTGTACTCGACAGCACCTAACAACAACTAAGTGACAACTGCCCATTTAACTTGGATGAAGTAAGAGATATAAGCTTCCTTGCTCTGATGTGACAGATAAAAAAATCAACTCTCCACCCAGCTCCCCTATCTTAGCTGGTCTCACCCTGAAGTCTGTCATTTCTGCCTGTGGTGTCAAAGGTTTATTGTTCAAAATGTCTTTCCTAGCCACTGATTAACTGTTTTGTGCTTAAGTATTTCTTGTAGATAGGATTAGGGCAAGATACAAGACTCACTCTACTAAAGGCTAATATGAACCCATGAGAAATAAATGTTAGCTCTCTTTTGGGGATGTCCACTATCCAGCTACACTGCAGCTGACCGTGTACAATGTTCAATAGTCTCTGCAAAACTAGCCTGCATACCCATAGTCATGGGAGCCATTCCCCTGACGGGTCTGAGTCTCAAGGAGACCCTCCAGCAAACAAGTGAAACATTGAAGCCAAGGGACCCAGAAGAGTGAGGGAACTGAATGAAGGACTGTTGATGTCAGAAATCCCAGAGTTATTCAGCAAACCAAACATTCAGGGCACTGTTGACTACACTTCTTGTAACAGCTCTGCTGCTATTTTTGTCGTTATGTGCTGTCGAGTTGCTTGCAACTCATAACAACCCTATGTACAAGAGCCTATCCTAGCCCTGCTCTATCCTGTGCCAACCTCACTATCTCCGACATACTTACTCCCACTACCTGAATCGATCCATCTCATCGAGAGTCTTCCCCTCCTGCACTGTCCCTCCACCCTCCCAAACATGATGTCCCTCTCCAAGGACTGGTCTCTCCTTGCAACATGCCCAAAATATGTCAGACAAAGCTTCAGAATCCTTGTCTCCAAGGAGCAGCTCAGTTTCACCCTCTCCAGGACAAACCTGTTTGTTCTCCTAGCAGTCCATGGTATATTCAACACTCTTCTCCAGCACCACAGCTCAAAGACATCAATTCTATCATCCCTAGTCACTGTCCAGCTCTCTGATGCATAACACACAACTGTGAAGACTATGGCCTGCATCAGGTGCACCTTAGTCTCCAGCCTGACATCATTGCTCTTCAGTACGCTGGAGAGGTCCCTGACAGCTGACGTTACCATGCAATTCGTCTCTTGGTTTCCTGGCTGCTGGTACCAAGAGTGTTGATTGTGGAACCAAGCACTATTCTATTATTCTTAGCAGAATGAAGTATGAATACACTGCCCTTACCAAGGGGACACCAGTCAGCTAGGTCTTGCCTCTCTCTACAGAGTTCTGAATGTCATTCTCCCTCCCCACAAAACACACACGTCAGCAAAGCCTGGGGCAGAGAATGCTGGCTATGGGATTAGTGAGGACCACAGCAGTGTTTCAGCAGCTGACAAGCCAGCAAAGACACAGCAGACCTTTCCAAACTCAGATGGAATCCCCTTGAGGGGTGTAATTTTTAATTCCCTTTTTTTCTCCAGTTTTAAAAATTGGTTTTAGGAAAGTAGTGTTTCAGGTCAGTACGCCATTGGCATCTGGCTCCAAAATGAGTTTAGCCCTTTGGCACCTGTTGGACTAGTCCCGTCTGTCCAGCAGTTCATTCGGTGTCAGCGGTGAACCTCGGCCCTCACCCAGTGCCCCCATTAGGGTGGGGACTGTCTCATGGTTTTCCAGCTCGTGGAGATGAACAGGTCCCGGCTCTTGGCCAGCCGGACCATAAGCCGACCCACATAGAAACCACTAATCTGTCCAACGCCATCATTTCTCCCCATGGACAGAAGGAACGTCAATCCACCTGTGGAGAGAAGCGACACAGGCACAAATTAAGTCATGCTTAATGTTCCTGGGCCTTTGGTTTCAGGATAAGGAAATGGGTACACCTGTCAGGAAGGTAGGTGAGCCCCTGACTCAGTCTTAAAGAGCTCTGAGGAGGGGTCTCTGTCACCAATTCGGATTTGGCTGTAGTGACTGGTCATCTTCAAGCCTGCAAGGCTCCCTCACACTGAGGAATGTGGGCTCCCTTACCAGGTTTGTAGGCCTTGAGGGGCCTCCGTTTCATGGAGTTGACAATGTTGGCCGTGGCGATGTTAGCATGCAGGCCAGCGAGGTAGGCCATCTTGGGCTCCTTCAGGTCAGCACAGTCCCCAATGGCATAGACGTTGCTGTAGCCGTCCACCTGCAGGTACTCATTCACTCGCAGAGCGCCATTGCTGGCCAGCTTACTCTCTACAGGGCAAAACAAACAAGCTGTCACTGTAAAAAGCCACCAGACTGAGGGGAGGAGCTCCAGAAGCTGGGCAAGTCACCTTCTAAAGGCTGCACCCTCGAAAAGCAGCTGTTCTCCCACTTTACTCCTGCCTGCTGACCCCCACTCAGAACTCTTCCAGCAAGGAAGGGCTGTCATCGTTGTGTGCCATTAGGTCGGAACCAAGCCATAGCTGACCCTCCAGTGGGTTTTCAGAGACAGTAAGCCACACTGGAGGAAACTGTCCATCATATGGAGAAGCTAGTGGATTTGAACCTCGTACCTTTGAGTTGCCAGCGCAACTCTACCACTAACCCATCAGAGCTCAATATGCAAATTGGTCCAAAAAAGTGTTTCCTGTTGAGTCACATAATCACCATGGAAAAGATCACCATGTCTTTCTACTCTGAAGAAGCTGGTCTGTTTGAAATGCCAGTCTTTTAGCTGCCACACCAATGCTCCTGCTTTAACTGACTTAAAAGAACGTATCTCTGGTAACGTAAAATTAGGACAGCTGGGTACTAAATTCTAGGATCTCTGTCCCTTATGAACCCTGCAGCCTCCAAAACTCCCCACACACTCTGGGACTAGCTTCAGTCTTCTAGAACTGGATAATTACTTCCTTCTATAAGTGTTTCAGCGATAATAAAATCGGCTCAAGAGAGAGCAGGGTTCAGAGCTGTTGTACACATTTGTTATGCGTCGCAGGCAATTCGATGGAACATAAACAACAACAAATGATAGGCCTCTTAAGTTGGGGATCAGGGGACACAGGGTAACCAGAGATTCCGAGGAGCCACTGAGTCTCCTGCACTGCCTTATTCGCCGGTGTGCTAAATAGTTAAATACTGAACTTAAAGAACATGAGACCATATTATTGGCCACACTCTACAGTGGTGATAAAAAGATTAAGTGGTCAAATATTTGGATGGTGGCTAAGTACAGCAGTAACTCGCTGACAGGGAATTTCTTCTGTGTTCATCCAACAGAGATCTTTTTCGTCTCAGAAGCCTGTTCCCCACCCTCATGATACATCTTGAAGGATATGTACATGTACAGCCAAGCACAATCAATGAGTGCATCTGAATTCCAAAATCAATCTCCATAATAGTCTATGTGTTTCCTACTGCCAAAGGGGCCCTTTAGAGTAGTGAGAGAAGATCTTCACCCTGAA
>NW_006399824.1:3420421-3420950 GCF_000299155.1 Elephantulus edwardii | reverse complement strand
GATTGATTCAGTGACTGGGGTAATCGGGATGGGTGTGTCAGAGGCCATGCGATTGGCACAGGATAGAGCAGGGTTTAGGACTGTTGTACATAGGGCCGCTACGAGTCGCAAACGACTCGACGGCACATAACAACAACAATTAGAAATATAGTTGAAGCAGCTACCGGCAGGGCCATTTCCGAAGTGAACGTCTTCAAAGCATATGTGCTTCCAAAGCTCTGTGCGAAACTACACTACAGTGTGAGTTGTGCCTTTCACAGTAAGGGGGTCAGGAACCATTCTCAGGAAGCCTGGAAGGACCGAGCTCCTCCACCTAGATTTAGACCTGCAGGTGCTGCCCCATGACCACCACCAAAGCCCATGTAAGAGTTTGATTCCTTAAAGGCTGAAGAAAAAATTCATCTGAAAATAAAATGGAAATTGTACAGAAAGAAAGAAAGAAAGAAAGAAAGAAAGAAAGAAAGAAAGAAAGAGAGAGAGAAAGAGAGAAAGAGAGAAAGAGAGAAAGAGAGAAAGAGAGAAAGAGAGA
>NW_006399824.1:3415873-3420321 GCF_000299155.1 Elephantulus edwardii | reverse complement strand
CCTGTTCCCAACTCTAACCACTAGGGGGCAGGCCTGAATTTTAGAAGATTCTCGTCACTTTGATCAGGGCGCTCAGGTGGTCTAGTGATAAGAAGCTGTACTGTCATTTCAAAGGCACAGGGTTCAAATCCACCAGCCATGGGTCAGTTTTGACTCAACAGCACACAGCGACAGTAACTTTGATCATCATTCCACAGCTGTTGAAGGCACTGCAAGAGCAGAGCTTGACCTGCATTTAAAGTCTGATTAGGGCACTCAAAAGAGACCGGATGAGATAAAGTGGGGAAAGGCTGGGTGGTGTTGATTCCAAGGGAGAGTGGCCCTCAGGCACGGCGATCTTCCCTCAGACTCACCTGATGGAGCATGAAGGCTGCCAGAGGGTGCACAGCCGTCGCCTCACCGCCTACTTACCAAAGGCGCTGCGGTAGGCAGAGCTGTTGATCTTGATGCCATTGCAGAGGATCACCAAGTTGGTGGCTACCTCCGTGCCTCTGTCCGTCTGCACTTTGATGTACTCCCGGTACTCGTTGAGCGGCAGTTCCTCCAGGTTGTTCACCCGCTCGCCTGTCACGTGGGACATGGGATTCCATGACGAGGAGGCCAGCAGAGGTGGGCCCTGCGCCCGCACCAAGCCCACACCAGGACTAAGCCTAGGGAAGGATAACCTCCTAGGGTCCAACTAGAGCATCTTCCCATCACGCCCCTTCATCAGGCCACGCGCCTGCCCCAAGAAGCACACCAGGCTCAACAGGGGGCCTCCTGGGATCCAGCGGGAAAAGTTCTGAGAAGCCTTTTGGGCAAGTGAGTTTGAACGTCCCAAGAAGTTGTGGGGAATGCTATTCAATACAAGACCTAAATACATCTCCCTGAAAGCCAGCTGGAATAGTCTAACTAGGCAGGATAAAAGCTCCCGCCGCACCATTAACAAAGAGGAAAAGCAGAGGAGACCCTGATACCCACTGCCCCAAAGCAAAGAGGGCAGCAGGTGATGAAAGGGAAAGGTGGCAGGAGGGAAGTCTCAGATCAGACACCTCAACCCCCTTCCTGTCAAAAACGAGGAGGACAGAGCCCAGGCTCGTGAGGCATGGGATTGGAGGCCCACCCTGAGTGGTAAGAGGCTGCACTGCAATGCCAAAGGCACGCAGTTCAAATCCACCAGCCGCTCCTCAGGAAAAGAATGGGCAGTCTCCTCCCATGCGATTAACTGCCTCTGAAAATCTGCTGGAGGGCCAGCTATGAGTCAGTTCTGACTAGACAGCACACAACAACAACAACACCACCTAAAATACTGAGTGGCAGGAGCTCTGGTGGCCTAGTGGCAAGAAGCTGCACTGCAATCCCAGAGGTGCTTGGTTCGAATCCACCAGATGCTCTGCCGGGAAAGGAGGGACAATCTCCTCCTGTACCAGTCAGATCTGATTTGATGGTACACAGACACACAAAATAATAATAAAATAAAAACAAAACAAAACAAAAAAAAAATACTGAGTGGTTCTCTTCCCTCTTGCTCTGGATAAGTGTCAGATTTCCCACCACCCACAAAATAACAAACTAGTCCATCTGTTCCCTCTACAACAAAAATGCCAAAATTCAGGACAAATCCTTTAGATACATTTTTTAAAATCATTTAATAAGCATCCCACCATCTAAGGACATTGCTGCCAGATGTTGATGTCTGTTATAGATTGAACTGTGTCCCCTGCATCTCTGGCCCTTGTTGGTAAGATCCTGCTTGGAAAGAAGAGCCTCTAAGCAGCCCTGGTGGTGTAGCAGGTTAAGTATTGGCTGCTAACTGAAAAGTCAGCAGCCTGAGCTCACCAGTCACTCCGACTGAAGAAGAAAGAAAGGGGAGTTTGCTCCCGTTTAGTACAGCTTTGGAAACTCAGTGCAGGGGTATGTGCATCACAATGAACTTGATGCCAGTGGCTTTAGATTCTGGTTTTTTGTTTGTTATGTTAATTACATCATGCCCAAGTAGGGTAAGTCCTAAAGTGAATCACTCCAGGGTTATAAAAAGAAAAGAATAAACAGAGAGGCACACACTGTGGGAGGGAGAGAGGTGCCACCTGAAGCACAGAACCCCAAGGACTGCCAGCAGACACCCCGAAACGGGAGAGCCGCTCGCAGAAAAAAGCAGCCCAGCTCAGACCCTGCTTCTGACTTGAAGCCGTTAGACCTATGAGAAAAGAAATGTCTACTCTTGAAAGCCACTTACTTGTATCTTTTGCTACAGCAGTACTGCGTCGTAATTAAGACAGTGTTCAAAAAGGCTGCTAGGGTGCTTCCTGCTCAATCCCAGGATTTAGCAGGAAACCTGAAGCCTGGGGTTAACCAACCCGCAGGGCCCAGTCTGCCCAGGCAGGAGAAAGGCGGGGAGGGAGGGGAATTGCACGTACTCAGAAGCAGCTTCACGCCTTTCCGGAGAAGAATCTCCTTCACTTCCTGCCGGACACAAGGCAGGAGCTCCTTGTCAGCGAGGGGGACTTGGGAGTGAATGAGCGTGACCTGCACAAAACAAGCGAGAGGCCTCAGGAAGAGTCAGAGGGATGGCGGGAGGTGTTATTTGGTGGTCATCTGGTTAGTTATTTGGTCAAATCGAGCACAACTCATAGCGAGCGACCCTATGAACACTGGTACCTGAGCGCTGTTCTATTCTGTACCATCCTCATCACCTCTGACACCTGAGCCCATTGCTGCAGTCGCTGTGTCAGTCCATTGCGTTGGAGGTCTTCCTCTCTTTCGTTGACCTTCCACCTTTCCAAGCATGGTGTTTTTTACAAGGAACAGCCCCTCCTAAGATGCCCCAAGTGTGTGAGACAAAGTTTGTTTTGCTGGGGGTGTAGAGGCATTCAAAATACATCAGCAGGGGCTGATGCCAGCTGAGCCTCAGTCAGCTTTCACCAAAGCGTGCACTTTAAATAAAGTATACTAAAAAAAATACATCAGCCGACCTCCCCTGCCCCACCTCCAGTTTACAGATGAGGACACTGAGGCTCGACAGACATGTCCTGCCCATTGGTGGAAACGGTAAGTGTGGAGCCCACATTTCCAACGCTCAGAAAGGACTCAGCTCTACTCAGCCTCCCGCGGGCAGAGGGCCACCAAAGAGCCATTGCTTTAAAACTGCATCTCAATTGTGGCCACTTGGAAATGATTGCCAAGCATCCCTTTAAGAAAAAACAAACAAACAAAAACAACCAAAGCCATTGCCACGGAACCGATTCTGTCTCACAGCCATGCTCCACTGAATTTCTGAGGCTATGAATCCTGGTGGGAAGAGAATGCCCATCTTTCTCTCCCCCCTCAGTGGACCTAAGCACTGGCCTTTCTATTAGTGGTCAACACGTGATCAATTACACCACCAAGGGTGCTTCCAAGGATCCTTGCGCACTTGTACAATTTATATGCAAGTTACTAACATTCTAAATACACGTCAGGCCATTAATAACGTTAGAGCACTTCTAGACATGTCTCACACTGGCTGCCTGGATTAGCACAAGAAAGTGGAAGGCCAGCTGGAATGATGCTCAAAGGTTGGGTTCTGGAATCAGACTACCATTTCTGATACTCATTCAGAAACTCCCAAAGCTTCAGTTATATCACACACAAAAAAACAAAACCGGAGTCCCCACTCATTGGAACTTGGTAATGAGAGGATATGTGGAGGGCATGTAACTACTCAGCAGGTATTAATAAAAGCTGGCTCAAGCAACTAAAAAATTCAGAGTTTCAAAAATTTAAAAATTTAGACCTTCAAAACTGTTAAAAATGTCCAGGAATAGGACAAATCTCCAAAAGAAGAAAATTCTTACCAGAGATACTTACTCTGAGACTAGATGGCTATTTGAAAGATTTCTAAATGGAAAGTAAAGTAAGAATCTCAAAGACCCCTCTATTTCTTAAAATCTGAGAGTTTAGACCTTTGAGCATTTAGCAATGCTCGAGACTGTCACCTCCTGGTATAAATGCCATTTCTATTAGCATAAATTCTCTCCTCGCCTCCTCTCCTTGCCACTTTTCCCCTTTGACTCACATCTATTTCAGCTTTGTAATTCAGATGTGACCAGATTTTGAGCCTGGAATGCATTCATACTGAACAGTGTGAATTATTATAAAATTCATTATCACTTTGTCTCATGCCTCTCAATTTTTTGAAAGAGACAAAAGTGATTTTACACCCTTCTTTTCAAAAATAAAGACTATGCAGCTAGGCCTTTTAAAAAAAATAAATAAAAAATAAAGGCTGACTGCCCACAGAGCAAACAGATCTGTCCCAGAAGAAGTGTAGCCAGCATGCTCCTTAGAATTAAGGACAAAAACAACTATGAGATATCATCTCACCCCAGTCAGAACAGCAAAATTTAACAGAACAGCAAGCAACAAATGCTGGTGAGGTTGTGGAGAAACTGGAACCCTTATTCACTGTTGGTGGAAGTGTAAAATGGTGC
>NW_006399824.1:3405126-3412378 GCF_000299155.1 Elephantulus edwardii | reverse complement strand
GAAAGAGAGAAAGAGAGAAAGAAAGAAAGAAAGAAAGAAAGAAAGAAAGAAAGAAAGAAAGAAAGAAAGAAAGAAAGAAAGAAAGAAAGAAAGAAAAGTATACGAGGCACTGGAATTATTTATTGTTTTGGACTGGTCTTTAGCCCATAAATCAAAATGAAGAAACTTTCTATCAATCACTTCTCGTCATTTTCAACAATTTATCAGAAAACAACTGCATAATTAAATTCACCTCTATCGATTTTTCTTTTCAGGTTCCAAGGAGCTCTCAGAAGCTGATCTGGCTTTAGCTGTGAGCAAACTCCTGCTTGAAAACAACTCCACACTGCCAACTCAAGCAAGCCCGGGAGACGGAACAGAACTGCCCACCGGATTTCCAAGGGGGGATATCTTTCCAGAAGCGGACTGTCACATCTTTCTCCCACAGACGAGCTGGTGGGTTTGAACCACTAACCTTTCAGTTAGCCGGCAAGCACTTAACCAACCACTCTACTACAAGAGCTACTTTCTTAGCTTCTGTCTAGTAGCTATATGATTACTGATCATTATGCAGCCCTCCACCAAATCTTACCATCATGCCAGAATTTCCTCTCTCCCTCCAGAGCTGCCAGGTTCTAGAATGGAGTGTCACAGGGAAACAAAGCAGGCCCATGGCATCCACTGTGGGCAGTAGGTAGTGTCAGTCAGTCCTTTCCCGGCACAGGCACCCAAGGGGCTGACTGCAGACTCCCCTCCTCTCACAGGCAGGCGACCACAGTGTGGATCCAAAACAAGGAATAAGGCTGGTCTGAGGCTATAGAAGACAAAGACTGAAAAGGACACGGCTTGTGCCAGAAAAATCACTAACTGGAGATGCTGGAGGGCATTTTCAGTGGTCAACAAGGAAAGGTAATCAAAGGGACATCACTACTAATGTCAGCAGGATCTGGGTAGAGAGCAGAGAATACCAAAAGAATGTCTGTTTGTGCTTTATTGACTGTGCAAAGGCATTTGACTGTGTGGAGCATAACAAGTTAGTTATGGCTGACATTGAGAAGAATGGGAACCCCAAAACACTTTGCTCATGTGAAACCTGTACCTAAACCAAGAAGCTACGGTCCAAGTCGAGCAAGGGAATATTCCACAGTTTAAAATCAGGAAAGATGTGCATCAGGGCTGTATCCTTTCTCCAATGTATATGCTGAAAAAAGCATTCAAGAAGCTGGACTTCAGGAAGAAGAATGTATGACTGGATGCTGTGGTATCATCAACAACCTACTCTGTGCAGATGACACACTCTTGCTCGCTGAATGTGAGGATGACATGAAGTGCTGGCTGCAGAATATCAAGACTATGTCAATGAATACATGATGCTCCCTTTCATATGGGTTCATTTCATCATCAAAAAAACCAAAATCCTTCACCACTACACCAACAGGCAACATCACCATAGAGAAGAGACAGAAACTGTCAGTGACTTCATCTTGCAGGAAATAAAAATTAACATCCTTAGATACAGGAGAAAAAAAAATATGTATTGCATTGGGAAGATCTACTGTCAGGGACCTCTCCAAAGTGCTACAGAACAGAGATCCAAACCATGATCTTTTCAATTACTTGCTATGCAGCTGTAAGTTAGACCATGACTAAGGATGACACAAGAGAAGTCTTTGAGTTGTCGTGTTGGAGAAGAGTGTTGAATATCCCATGGACTGCCAAAAAACCCCAAACAAGTTCGTTGTGGAAAAGGTATAGCCTGGGTGTTCCTTGGAAGCAAGGATAGTGGAACTTCGTATTACATATTTTGAACATCTTGTTAGGAGGGCCAGTCCTTGGAAAAGGACATCATGCTTGGAAAGGAGGAGGTTCAACAAAGGAGAGGAAGACTCTCAGTGAGATGGCTTGACACAGTGGCTGCAGCAGTGGGCTCAAGTGTGTCAGATAAGATGAGGCACAGCATCGAACAGGGTTCATATCCATTGTTCATAGGTTGCTGAGTCGTAGTCGAGTCAACAGCACTTAACAACAACAACATCACACGGAATCAGGGAGCTCTGGTGGCAAGGAATTGAGCTGCCAATCTATGAGAACATGGTTCAAATCCAACAGCTGCTCTGAGAGAGAAAGATGAACAATTTCCTTCTGTGTGATTTATTGCCTCTGAAAACCCAAAGGAGACTCAGCTATGATTTGGTTCTGACCCGACAGCACACAACAATGACAACTACAAAGCTGGCTCTCATTCATGGTAACCTCATATATTACACAGCAGAACTGGTCCACAGGGTTTTCTTTCAGGAAATGTTCTGGTGGCCAAACAGTTAAGCACTCAGCTGACAGCTGGAACCCATCCAGCAGCTCTGAGGGAGAAATAGGCCAAGCACTTAGGGTTCAAAGCCAAGGCCAGCTGCCCTACCTCTTTCTCAGGATAGTCTGTTTTAATCTCTGCTGCCATCTCCACTCCTGCAGCGCCTCCTCCCACCACCACGATGAACTTTGAACTCTGGACCTGGGGGAGGAAAAGGAAATATTAAACTCACTCTAGTTCCTGGGTGAGCTGGGATGTGTGCTCCTTGGCCAGAGAACACAGAATTCCCTTTCCAAGTGCAGGGTCCAAACTTGCTTCTTCAGGGCCAGGCATCTATAGGGGTTTCCCCTGAGCCTTCCCATTTGATTCCCACAACAGCCCATCTGACTGATGAGCACCACCAAAGCCTAAATCCAAAGTCAGGTTCCTAACATTCTTGCGTGTGCTCATGCCTACACAAGGGCCTCTCAGGCACTCTTCAGAGAGTCCTGGCCTCTGTCTTTAATAGCATTCCTCATGAGCGCTCCCTCTGGAGTTCCTTACCTGTTAATTCCTGAGAAGAGTGTGTCTCCCAACACAAGCCCTGCTCAATGGGAGGGAGTCTGGGACAGCAATGTAAGCCGGTCTAGGGACTCATTTCCAGGCTTTGATGACAGGTCCACGGGTCCTCTTGCAGGACGTCTCTTCCTCATAAAGTCAACACAGCCCCCCGCCTCTCCCAGAAGTACCACCACCCCGGTCGGTCAGCCAACTTACCTGCCTCACCATGTTCTCGTAGGCCTGGATGGCGGCCTGCCGGCTGGAAATCTCAGTAAACTTGCCAGGGAAAGGCCCACTGCTGCCTGTGGCCAGGACGAGATGTGAGAAGGGCAGCGCCTATGAGGACAAGAAGGGTCAGGGGTGGGTAGGGGAGGGGAGGCCTGGGCTTCTGCCTCAGTACCTGCCCCCCACTGACCATGGAGCATCGAGTGGAAGTGGCCCCTCTGGCACATAGAGGTGTCACTAAAACTTGAGGATTCTGCCTGGGGGGAGACCGGAGTGACCAGAACCATCCTATGTGGAAAACGGGAAGGTGAGCTCCCAACACAGGCAAGAGGAAAGTATGGAACTGAAAATGACTTGGGAATAAGCAGGATCCCAGATTATTAATGTGGAGCTGTTTTAGAATCTGCTGGGTCCTTCTTTTAAAAATTTCATTTTATATTGATATCCACATAAAATTCATATACATTGCATTGCACATGTTCCTTCATTCACATTGTGTTTCATCAAACTATTCCCACATGTTGTTTTTTATAAAATGAATCACCAGCCATGGAACTATACGCACCATTACCCTGTCTTTTCAGGTCCCCACTGGATCTTTCCCATTTCCTTCATCCCCTCCCTCAGCCCACCAGTCTGTACAACCCCGTCATTTCCCCCTGACCATGCTCACCCCTCTGCTTCCTCCCTTTCTCCTCTTGGACTTTCATACACATTTTACTTGTTATCCTTCTATTTTTATTATAATGGTCTTAGGAAGTGTTTATCCTTATGAGACTGTGTTAGTTCACTCAGCATAATACACTCCAGTCTCTCCCATGTTTTGTAGTATTTTTCAAAATCTCTGCTCCTGAGTGCTGTGTAGTATTCTCTTTTGTGAATGTACCACAATTTCTCAATCCATTAGATTGTGGTACATTTGGGCTGTTTCCATGATCTTGCAATGCTGAATAACGCTGCTATGAACATTGGTGTACAAATCTCCGTTTGTGTCTCAGTTCTCATTTCCTTGGGGTATAATCCTAACAGTGGTAGAGCAGGATTGCTGGGATTTTTTTTCAAGACTCGTTCTCCCAATACCTACCCCCACTGAAAAACAATCTTGTTTTGAGCCTAAATGTAAAATACTGGTCAGAGCAGAGGTGTTCTGGTAGAAGGAGCAGAGGCTCTGGGCCCGCTCAGTCCTCATTGCCCCCAGAGGCCTGACAGGCCCTCAGGAAGCCCATCCCTGCCCATCACCCAGGACACTGAAAATCAGGGCCAGGAACTACCATGAGATGAGGGGACCCTCAGGAACCTTTTCAACCTGGAAATCCTTCAGCCCTAAAATTAACTTTACCCTCCAGCAGGTCTTCAGAGGCTGCAAACCACACGGGAGATGGCCCATCTTTCCCCCACCGAACAACTGGTGGATTCAAACCGCTTGCCTTAACCACTCGACGACCAGAGCTCAAGACCTGAGAGTGTACAGACATTAAGTTGCATACTCATTAAGAGTGGGATTCTCCTTCTGTGTCGATTCTCCTTACCTCTGAAAGGGAGTTCTGGCGGTACAGCTCACAGGGAGTCACGCTAACTCAAAGGCTTCGCCTCTGGTAGTCTGAACCCACCAGTGACTCCAAAGGAGAAAGATGAGCAATTTCCTGTGTCATTAACAGCCTCCGAAAACCTGCTGGAGGGTCAGCTGTGACTCAGTTCCTACTGGAAGGCAGTGAGCTGAGTCTGCGTCTTATCTCTGAATGCAGGGTCAGCGGCTGGGCCAGGAGGTGTGTGGGTCAAGCAGAAACTCACTGATGGGGCTCCAGTCAGTGCGGGGAGGACAAGGCAGGTCCTGAGACATACACAAGGCCCCTGAGCATCGTAAACAGTTCTCACTCAACTTCTAACCCAAAGGCTGGCAGTATGTTCCCACCAGGTAGGATCGTGGAGGCAAGGCCTGGCAACCTGCCTCTGGAAAGCCCAGAAAAATCTACGGAGTGCAGCTCTACTTGGTAACACAACAGGGACTACATGAGTCAGAATCGATTTGCTGGCAATAGAGTCTGGTTTGGTGCCACTCACCAGGAGGGATGAAAACAGCCAAGTATGAAAAACAAACCCTCTGCTCCAAGCAAACTCCAGTTCCAGGTTGCACGGCCACACAGTCCTGGCCACTGGCCTAACCTTTGACTCTATACAGCAAAGGTGGTCTCTGGGCTGACCAGGCCCTGGTGCTGGTGTAGGGACACTGGCTTTCAGAGGCTGAGCTCTGGGGTGAGATTACACAGGTTCAAATCTTGGCTTAATCTCTTAGTAGCTAGGGGATCTCTGGTAAGCCTCTCATCTCAATAAAATGAGGTTATATCCCCTTCTCACAGGGTCGCAGTGACTTTCAAATGAATGCTTGGAAGAGTGCATGACACAGGAAAGGCTCAGGAAATTATCTACCATCACAGTCTTGAGGCAATTGTGGTCAAGTCTTCGTTTATGGAAACCTGCAATCTGCCCAGCCCTGGGCTCAGAGGTCACAGCCAACAGAGGTGCTCTGGACAACAGGCAGCACGTCCTTCAGAAGCCACAAGATAGCCGATGGACTGGCCACTCACCTCACCTCCCTGCAGCTGGACTGTCCGGTTCTTCAAGTCGATTCCGACCACCATGGCCTGCCGGAAATTGTCCTTGAAAGTCACCGAGTAGGAAATGAATGTCTTCTTTGCAAACCCTGGAAGATGGACACAGAAAAGGTGACAGTGCAGATCTGAGGCTACCAGGTCTACCAGGAAAGGCCAGAACATTCTAGAACCTTTCCTGAGCACACCAAGAGGACCATCGCTGGCCACCTTCTAAAGGACTGGCTGTCCCTGGACTACTCAGAGAAGCTCTGGGGCCCTTTGATGGCATTAGTGGGATTTGAGTGGAGAAAACTGTGCCCAGCTCATGAAATCACACCCCATGAGCCCAATCAAGACCATTCTCATGAAGAAAGTTCTAGAAAGGGAAAATCTTACCACTCTCCACTGAGGCCCGGAGGGCTGCCACGTTGTGGTGGAAGGCGTCTTTCATATCCACCAGCGTAAAGGGGACATTCAGTGCTTGGAGCTGACTGGCCACCGCAATCCCACCGAAGCCCCCGCCGACGATCACCACATGCACTGATCGCACTTCTTCCACTGAGACCTGGGACCCCATCTCGAACCAAGAGCTGCTGGGAAAGTAGGGGGGGGCACACCACAGTCAGTGGGGTGCAGGGTAGAGAAGTGGGAGGGGAGGGACAGATACACATGAAAAAGGCTTGGCATGCCAAGATGTGGCCTTTGAAAGTATTTACTCATTTGTAAGTGAACTTTCAATTTTATTAAATTTTCACATTCTGAAGCAACAAGGAATCTTATTTCCACGCCACCCAGTTCCCTTCTCCACAGGCATCCAGGAATCAACATCTTTCACAGCTATTCTATGCTTCAATTAGGACTCTTTTTTGCACACATTAAACAAAACTGTTTTGCACTTTTGTTAACTTACTAAACATCAAAGACTTTTTAAAAATTTATTATTAATTTCAATGAAAATTTACTGAGACTTTGGATTTCCATTCATTCATTGTTGGACTTTTGTCCCTTCCCCACCGTCCCCCTTAGTACACTCCCCTCTTGGAAAAGTAAAATTCTTTCATTGTTTTACACTCCTTCCCCCCAAGTCCACTCCACTATGCAGTCTTCGCTCTGGACTCCTGTCATGACAAAAATACCTAATCGCATATCCCTTTTAAACAGTTTTCTCCCTCATCTGTTTCAATGCAGTACACATTATTGAACTCATCTTTCTCAGTCTCCCCCCAACCCCAAGGTCAGTCCTGTTTTACAACAGTGGTAACCATACAGTTTTTGTCCTTTTGTGACTGAGATACTTTCCACAGCATAATGTCTTCCAGGGTCATCCATTCTGAATAATACTGCATGAGTTCCTTGTTTTTCAACTCAGCGTAGTATTCCATTGTGTGGATGTACCACAGCTTCTCTATCCATTCGTTTGTTGTTGGGCACTTAGATTGTTTCCAACTCCTTGCTATTGTGAACAAAGCCCTGATAAACATGGGTGTGCATATATCTGTTTGGATGTCAGTTATGGTCTCTTTCGGGTATATTCCCAGTAGTGGAATTGCTGGGTCAAATGGTATCTCTATTTGCAACTTTTTGAGAAAGCGCCATACTGCCTTCCATA
>NW_006399824.1:3404218-3405026 GCF_000299155.1 Elephantulus edwardii | reverse complement strand
TGCCACAATATTTTTAAAAATGTAATAAATAAAATAAAATAAAAACACAAAGAACAACAAAAATAAGAAGTGAGGACAGGGAAGACTTGTCCATGTATTGGGGCATGTCATCAGCAAGGACCATCCTGCCTGGAGAAGGGGAGGGTTTGAGGAGAGGAAGGTGGTCAACGAGACGATTAACTGCAGCACGGCGCTGATGCCCAGGGGAGACTGAAGGATGGTGCAGGGTCAGGCAGGACTTCCCTCTTTTACAAATGGGGTCGCCATGAATCAGAGCCTCACAACAACTACAGACTGAAGGAGCCCTGGTGGTATAGGGGCTGAGCATCTGACCGCTTACTGAAAACTCAGCAAGCCAAGTCAACCAGCAGCTCCCCGGGAGAAAGGCCAGGCCACTGTGTGTGAAGGTCCAGCCTTACAAACCCCACAGGAAGCTCTACCCTGTCCTTCGGACCACTGGGTCCCAACTGGCTTGACAAGAACTGTTCGGTTCTGGATTACCATGGATCTTATTAACCTACTATTTATAAGCATATGAAAAGTATACTGAGCTCTCGGGTCCTCGCTTCCAACATGACAAAGAAAAGAAGAAACAGTAGTCGTGCCAAAAAGGGCTGTGGCCACGTGCAGCCTATTCGCTGCATGAACCACGCCCGGTGCGTGCCCAAAGACAAGGCAATTAAGAAGTTCGTAGTTAGAAATATGAAGGAAAAAGCACCTTGATGAAGGTGATGAAGGAAGAAGTTCAAGCTGCTTTGAAGGAAATAGCAAAAAAATAAGGCCCCAGGAATAGATGGTATACCAGTTG
>NW_006399824.1:3383942-3402048 GCF_000299155.1 Elephantulus edwardii | reverse complement strand
TCCCAGTAGTGGAATTGCTGGGTCAAATGGTATCTCTATTTGCAACTTTTTGAGAAAGCGCCATACTGCCTTCCATAGTGGTTGCACCATTTTACACTCCTACCAACAGTGAATAAGGGTTCCAGTTTCTTCACAACCTCGCCAGCATTTGTTGCTTGCTGTTCTGTTAAATTTTGCTATTCTGACTGGGGTTTTGAACATCAAAGGCTTTTAAAAAGAGGGAGGTAGTACAACAATAAATGAATGGAAATCAAAAGCCTCTGTAAACTTTTACTGAAATTAATAACAAATTTAAATTTAAAAGAAAAAATTAAGTTAGAGTAAGGATGGCAATGGATTTATAACTGCTCATGCTAATAACACTATATCATGGCATGGAGGAGGAAGAGTGGAAATGTATCCACATTTACAACATTCCTCTTACCAAAACCATTTATGGAAAATAGGAACTGCACTGGAACATGTGTCTCTGGTTTGGAAATGATGATATTGTTCATATTTCTAGCCTTAAGCTTAAAAGATTATAATGTTCAAAATTATTTGTTGTACATTTGTTTAAATTTTTCCCTCTTTTAACAACTGGGATGTAGAGGGAAGAGAAAAGACCAGAGAATGGCCAAAATTATTGGGGCAGCTATTGCTGCCAGTTTAGGGCCTGTGTCAGGAAAAGGAAGTCTTATGCATATACAGTGCCACCCAAAGGTAATAAAGGAGGTCAGAATTGCTTCCACTGGGGAAAGCTGGGCCACTTCAGTAGACAGTGTCACAGATGAGAGCCACAGATAGGCAAGGGAGTAGAGAGGAAGCTCCTACTCACTTGCTTTAAGTGTGGATCTGAAGGACAATTGGCCAAGGGTGGCCTACATCAGGTCCTCGTGGCTGACAGGACTGACAGGCCCCATCTGGGAGCTTCAACGATTTAGACCCTCCCAGAAGAGCTGTAGATAAGCATTAACATTACTGATAAGTATATTCGTTTTCTCCTGGACACAAGAGCCTATTATTTGGTCTCCATAATAGTGTATGTGTTTCCTATTGCCAAAGAGGCACTTTAGAGTAGTGAGAGAAGATCTTCTCCTTGAAACCTACAGCGTCCCTTTTCAGCAGGAAGCAGCTAAGAGAATATGCCATCCCATTTTCCTTATGAATCAGGGTGAAGTCTCTCTCAGGGAGGAGTGACAGGCAATGACAAAGGACACACTGACAAAGGAGATTAATCAGAACTGACTTTGACAAGCACTGTGGCAATTGGACAATTAAAACAGACTTTCAAGGGGGTGGGAAAAGAAGAATGAACTGGGGAGGAGGGTAGAGAAAATAGTGCAACAGTGAATGAATGAAAACCCAAAATCTCTGTAAATGTTCATTAAAGCTAATAAAATTTAATAATTTTTAAAAACCATGTAAAAAAAAAAAGACTTTTGCAAAAGATGTATCCTCTTCAGAATGCCATATTTTTACTTGCTTCCATGAGAACTGATTATAGATTCAAGTAAAAAGGAATTCTTGATAATTCAATCATTAAGGAAAAAAAAAGGGGGGGGTAAGTTTCTCTCAGTGATGTACACTTATAGCGACTCCACACTGACAAGTTCTATGCTGCAACTCCCGAGGCAGAAAGACAGAAGATACGGGCCCTCTCCCGATCAAGGCTGAGCTTGCAAACAGAGGCCCAGGTTGTGATGGCTAGTTTTACGGGTCAGCTTGGCTAGACAACATTGTTGTTTTGCGCCATCAAGTCAACTCCGAGTCTCTGCAATCCTACAACAGGACAGGACAGAATTTCCCTGCACACTTTCCTAGGTTCTACTCTTCTTGAGAGCAGACTGCAAGGTCTTCTTTTCCGAAGAGTGTGTGGTGGATTCCAACCACCAACTTGGGATTAGCCATTGAGTACTTCATCACTGTGCCACCAGGACTTGGCTTGGCTTCTTTTGTTAGCTGTATTGAGGAGCCACTGAGTGAGTGTCTTCTCATACAAGAAATTGAAACCCTGCCGATCTGGTGCCGTCCGCACAATCTCCGCCAGGTGTAAGACCCTTGTCACAGTCACCGAGTCAATCCATCTCCTTAAGGGTCTTCCTCTCAGTCACTCACCCTCCACTTTTCCAAGGATTGGCCCTCCTGATAATATGCACAAAGTATGAAATTAAAGCCTCACCATCCTTGCCTCCAAGGAACATTCTAGCTACATGTCTTTCTTTCAAGACTGATTTACAGGTTCTTCTGGCAGTCCATGTTCAATACTCTTTTCCAACACCATTATTCAAATCATAACTCTCTGGGTTTCTTTATTCCTTGTCCAACTTTTACAAACTATATAGCATTTGAGAACAGCATGACTTGGGTCAGGCACACCTTAGCCTGTTTTATTTTTTTTTTAATTTTTATTTTTTATTTTATTATTTTGTGTGTGTCTGCACCGTCAAATCAGATCTGACTGGTACAGGAGGAGATTGCCCCTCCTTCTCCTCCTTCTCCCCGTAGAGCATCTGGTGGATTTGAACCGCGTACCTCTGGGACTGCAGTGCAACTTCTTGCCACTAGGCCACCAGAGCTCCACACCTTAGTCTTAATAAACAAACACCCTTAGGCTGCTACGGCAGGGGCTCCAAGCACTGTTCTCCTTCATGTTCAAATGTCTGCTTTATCCCTTGGGCCTTGGTAGAAGGAAGGTAGATCTGACCCAAGAAACAGAAGAGAATAGTAGTTTCCTTTCTCATTGGTGGGATGTGAGGGCGATCTGGCTGCGACATCTGTCACCGCATTGATCACCAGGGTTGATTCGGCTGATCTGGCTGGCTAGGCAGGTGTCCCCTTCCTTCCTCACCGATCCATGTGCGTCCCTCCCGAAGCTGCGCGCTCGGTTGAAGAGGACGACCATCCCTGATAGAAGGAAGACCTTTCTCATTGGTGGCCTCCAATACATTAAGGCTAGTGCATTCACTCATTTTACAGATGAAGAAACTGAGCCCTCAACAAAACTCAGTCTAACAAGTCACATTCACCACTCTAGACCTTTAAAAAGGTTGTCCAGAGCTGCTCTCCTGATTTTTCCAGGCTGAACCTGCCAACTGGGCCAGAAGGGCTCTCTCCTGGAAGCCCAGGACATAGCCAGAGGCCTGGGTAGAGGTCAGGAGAGTGGGCACTAGGGGCTGAGCAAGGCCTGGGAACTGGGAGGCGATAAGGTGGGTTTTAGGAAGGGGGCATTTCATTTGCTTTCTTCTGCACAGTCCCTTATACCAGCAGCAGAGAGGGAGCTGGAAAACAGAGAGAGAATTCTACTTCCACACAGCTGGACACAGCCCGAGAGGTCCTGCCAGCTCACACTAGACTGCTGAAGAGAACTTGAAAATGAAATGAGCTGAGGTTGGGGCCCTTCTCAGCAGGAAGTTCAGCTTACAACAGAGACCCAATGGCAAGAAAGTAAGAGATGGGAAACAGTCAAAACAGGGTGGTAGAAAGGTGGAGAGGCCAGGAGGACAGGTAAGAAGCTGGCACAGACATTACCCCAGGACAGCATTTGAGTGTCCCCACTCGCCAGCCTGAAAGACCAGACAGCCATTCAAGGCCTTCGCTAAGAAGAAAGCAAGACCCCAGGGTGGGGCATAATGGATATTGGGTTGACCCAGCCCCAGGATCACAGCTCAGCTTCCCCAAAGGGCAAACTATCCTACCCAAATAGGACCACCCCTCTGTAAAGGTGCTGGATCTGACCCCTGAGGGCACACCCTGGCCCACACTGGAGTCACACAGGCAGAGCCAGGCTAGAGGAAGTGGCTCATACGCCAAGCTGCCAGAAGCCTCTCCTTGGAATCTGAACTTGTCTTTCCTCTACTGCCCTATGGCACCCTGAGCAGGGCGTGGGGAGCCTGCAGTCCTCCAGCCAGAGTCCACTCTTCCTCCTCAACAGCTCCTCTTGGGCAATGATTAGGCACACCGTCTCGCCCTCAGCTACGGGCAGCTTCCCAATGCCATTTCTTGCCTAGCTCTCGAGGACAGCCAGACTTCTCCCAGCTCAGCTACAGTCTGAGAAAAACACGAGCCTCAGCCAAAGACCTGCACTCTTGGCCACACACACCCTGTGTTGTTAATTAGTTGCCTTCGAGTTGACTATAACTCACAGCGACCCAACAGAGCTGAACCTTGCCTATCCTGCACCGTCCTCAGGAGCTCCGATATACTCAAGTGCACCGTTACAGTCACTGTGTCAGTCTATCTTGTTAGGGGTCTTCCTCTCTTTCTTCGACCTTCCACCTTTCCCAGCCAGTCTTTTACCAAGGACTCCTCTGGGCAACATGCTCAAAGTATGTGAGACAAACTTCCTCCATTCTTGCCTCTCAACAGCATCCCACTTGCACTTCATCCAAGACAGACTTGTTTGCTCTTTTGGCAGGCCATGGGCTAGTCAGTCCTCTTCACTTCTTCACAACTCAAAAGCATGAGTTCTTCCTTCTTCACTGTCCAACTTTCAGATGTTCAGGTGCTTAAATACATGTGTGTGGCCAGAAGAAATGAATGGTTCCACCTACTATTACCAGACGCTGTGCTGAACGAACAATCTATAGAAAAATCCTCGTGAAAATAGTAAAAATGTGCAATAGAATTTCCACTTTTTTGGAACCCAGACTTTCTGGAGCCTAACTTAGTTGTCGGCCATGAGCTTTGCATTTTTATTTTTTTTACTATGTGGGATTAAATTGTAAAAGCAACTTAAAAAGTTAGATGGGAAACTTAGATGGAAGTGAATTTATGTCCCTAAAGGAGAAACAAACCAGAAAAGGAGAATGAGAGTGGCTTTACAATTTGAAGACTGTAATCAATAGCACCACATTCTACATGAACAAAATTTTTCATTTACAGATGTTTTGTTGTGTATCTTTTCAACAACAACTTTTAAGTGTGCATGAGAAACATTTTTTAAGTGTGTGTGTAAACATCAGTCTTAGGCAAATAACTCACAAGAGGTAACAGAATAAAAAGGTACACCTATCCACCAGATGCCCTGCTAGAGGAGGGACAATCTCCTCTTGTGCCAGTCAGATCTAACTTGATAGTAAAAAAAAAGAAAAAAAATAGTAATAAAAAGATACATCCCCCATCATAGAATATTCTGTAGCCATTAATTCAGAAAGGATGGGTGCTTTTTTTATTTCTTGAATGACTTTTTCCCCCTTATAATGAAAAGTGTGTCCATGAAAGCCAAGCAAGCATTACAGCAGTTTTCAGAGTCAAATCCCACTTAGAGAAAATTAAATACACATATACACGTCATGCAATCATTACAGTAGCTAGCCGACCTGGGCTCTGACCCACATCTTCATATTTAATAGGTGTGGGTTCTCCTCATTTTAGAAAGAAGTTCAGTAACCTGTCCAACTTCATCCTTTAAAAGTCTAACCTGACCTGTACTTCGAACAAAATGCCAATAGTGGTCACCAAGTGATACTTGTCTTCCATGAATTTTTTTTTGTGCTTGTTTGAATTTTTTTTAATGCATATCTTTCACAGAAACGTTAAAGCTCCAAAAACAAAGAAAACCTTATACCTTCTGTTTTTTTTAATTAAGATATAATTTACAGTGTGTATAACTCAGCAGTTTCTCCTATGTCCACTAGATTGTGTAACAGTCACCACTATTAATCCCAACAGTTTTATCAGTTCAAACAGAAACTCTATTATCCCTATTATCCCATTTCTCCGACTCCTGGAAACCATTTACTGTCTGTCTCCATGGATTGCCTATTCCATTTCTTATAAATAAAACTGTATAATATGTGGCCTTTCTGCTTGATTTATTTCACCCAGCATAATGTTGTCAAGGTTCTACCACGTTATAGAATACAGGTCTATCTTCCTTTTCATGGCAGAATAATTTCCATTGTATGGAAGTATTGCATTCACCAATTGATAGAGATTTGGGGGTTACTACTTTTTGTTATTACAAGCATTGAGTACAAGTTTTTGTGTAAGCAAAACATTTCCCATTCTCTTGAGTATCTATACTTAGGAGTAAAATTGCTGAGTCCTAACATTTCATAAAATGAAATTGCTTTAGTTATGTTTAACTGCCAAATTATGATTTGACTTTCAAATGAGCTTCTTCCAAACTAAGGGAGAAAGTATATAGATTCTCAACTGTTATCTTCTCTGCCCAGATTCTGGAAAGCTAGCTAAAAAGCTCCAACTGTCCCTAATTGTTTATCAATCCAAAGTATTTTCATTTTGCCCACTGCCTTACTACCATCACCACCAATACACACACACACATACATTGCCTCAAACTTAAAAACAAATCATACACACACATACATACAATCTAGTTTACACTCTAAGTTGCTCAGTAAATGGCTGTTTTCTTGGCCAAGGGCTCTAGACCTGACCCCGGGGATCCTTCACAAAGTGGCAATAAGTGGAAGAGCGATTGCAAAGGCTCTGTTCTAACAACACACACAAAGGGCCTTTAAAAATCCTACTGAGAAATAAGGAAATTATATTTCTGCCAAGCTGCTGAAAGGTCATGCCTCAGAAGCCACTCCGAGGAACCATGTGGGTTCTGATTAAAGCAAGGACATCATCCGGAGATTGCTTCACAGAGTTCATAACAGCACTCACAGCTTCTACGCTGTCACTCCTTGCTATCAAGGGTGAATTTCAACACATGGCTTTGACTGCCTTACTTCCTGAATGTCTGATGAAGCTAGAAGCATCTTAAGTCTCCTCTTTCTACCCAGAGGAGGGAGCAAGGTGGGTGGACTCCCTAAAGGGATACTAGGGACCAGCAAGAGTGTGGGCTTGCCATCACCAGCCCCCTAGGAAACATGTTCTATGTAATCCACAAAGGCCGTTCTCTGAAGTGCACTCAAAGTCTGAAAAGGGACTGTCTCCTTTTGCTACCAGGCAAAAGGCAGCACTTGGGTGTTGCATATATTCCTGGCTCAAGCCCCAGAAATCCTCCTTGGGGTCAGTCCTTTTTTTTTTTTTTGGTCCCCTTAACCACTCTAGGATCTCTGGTGGCCTAAGCAGTAAGGAGGTGCGCTGCCACCCCAAAGCCACACAGTTCAAATTCACCTGCTGTTCTGTGGCAGGGAAATGGGCAATCAACTCTTGTGCAATTTCCTAGGAAGCCTCTGAAAGACCACCGGAGGGTCAGCTGTGAGTCAGTTCCAACCCTAAAGTCAGTACATGACCATGGCAACAACAACAACATTCCTAGGGTACCCTGGTGAGTTAGTCATAGCACATGGGACAACCCACAGGCTGGGTGTCTCCTGTGGCTGTAACTATCAGCTGCTTTATGAGTGAAAGTCTCCTCCCAATCCGATTCCCAGGCACAGAAGCCTGATGAAGGCTTGCTATCAGGCACCACTGACTCCAGGCAGTGAGGTTTGGGATTTAACACCCCTACATCTGCACCTGGATTCTAGCTTCTTCACGTCTCCACCACACAACACAACCAGCACAGCTCCATCACTAAACCACTGGTAGTCCTCAACAAGTCCCAGGTCTCCTCTGAAGTGGATCTACAATCCATCAGGCAACTACTCTTCTGGGGTGCTGGAGGAGAGTGGTGGGGTCTAAGAGCATGGGGCTGCCTCCACCCTTCTTCCCCCATCTCACTTCACACACCAGAAGCTAAATCTACATTGACTCTTCTACATAGTGGCCTTTTTTCAACAAAGCGTGCAGAGAGAATCCCAAAACCTTCTCTCGGCCCAGCACCAGACGTCGCCCAGGATCGTCCAGCTGTCCTCTCATTCACCCAGTAAAGTTAAACTCAGACAGAGTCAAAGAAATGGGGAGGAGAAGCGGCTTTGCCGGACTGAGTGTGAGCGCCCAACATCACCCAAGAAAGGCAGTCCACGGCAACTCACGTGCTGGTTGGTATTCACCTCACGCTTATCAATCAATCAATTCGACCACAGGTCTTTACCCCCACGTGACCCAGGGACTCTGTGGAGGAGAGGAATGCAGCTCCTCCCTGCACCCCAACTATTTTCTGCCTAGAGACCTCTCCTCACCCCAATTCCTGCGTGCAGGGGCAGGGGCAAGTCCTCCCCCGCGGCGACTTCGGGGTGCGCGCAGAAGGGGTCACGCCCGCCGTGCCTCCCCTGCCCCCAGCCTCTCACACCATCTTACTTGGGAAGAATGAGTGGAGATTTCGGGGGACGAGCGAGGAAGGCTGAGCGTCCGCGGGCAGCTTCGGAGCGAGGGAAGCCCCGATGGCGGCTGAGCCAGGCGGAGGGTGGTTCCAGGGGGAAAGTGGGCGGTGCAAGCGGCCGAGCTCCGCGTCCTAGGCGACCCACCGCCCCCGGACCACTCGCCTGTGCGTCACCTTCCGAGTGACCCCTGGCGTCGATCCAGCCCTGCCCACTTCCTTCGCGCCCCTGCTTTCGGTTCGGTTCGTGGCCGTGACTCAGCAACGCCGCTGCCCGGCCCCTGTGCGCCACCGCCGCCGGCCCCCTGGGAAATGCAGCCCGCGCGGTGCTCCGAGCGAGCGGATCGTGCAAGCCGACCTTGACCGTGACCACAGCCCTGCCTGCGTTAAGGGACTTCTTGCCTGACTTTCTGGGAAACACCTTCGGGCTGGCGGACCCTTAGGGCGCCAGGCTCTCCCGCGGATCGCCTGTGATCCGAGGGGAGGTTGCCCAATTCACTGAGCCCCTACTTTATACCCGACGCTGTACTAGACACTGGCAGATAATACAGAGAAACCAAGACATGGCTTTTGCTTTCATGAACATGATAACCCGAGGAAAAATATTAAAAGAACTAACAGCGTAACAAATAGGAGCGGGGCTGGGCAAGATCATCAGATGGGATGCGAAGAACTGGTGCAAAGAACACATGCAAAAGGCCTTTCCATAGATAAGGGGAGCTCTGGGGAGCTGGAGGGAACAGCCCTCTGGGCACAAAGAGATCCACAGGCCGAAGAGAACTAGGTGGAGCACTTCCTCTAGGTGCCCTGGGCACAAGGGAGCTGGAGGCCAGCAGGATTGCACACCTATTAGCCAGGGGAAGATGGGAGAATTTATATCAGTTGATAAGATACCATGGCAGATGTTAAACAGGTCTGAGTTATGTTTTGTGATGAAAGATGCGGGAGTGATGAGGGCACCAGGGTGAATTTGTGGAGACAGAAGAGTGCGGTCCTCGGGTGGTTTAACAGTTTTTAGTCCACCCAGAGGCACCTTGAATAAAAGGCCTGGCAATTTACTTCTGAAAGAATGACCACTGAAAACCCTATGGGACACAGTTCTGCGCTGACACCCCATAATGTTACCATGAATTGGAGTCAGCCCCATACCACTGATCTGGATTGGCTTTGGTCCAGAGGGTAAAAATAGGGAACCTGTCTCTGGAAAGAAAAGGACTGGGGCCCTGCTATGCTCTGGAAGTTGTTGTTCGATGCCTTCAACTCAACTTTGTCTTAGAGCGAGCCTACAAACAATGGATCTGAGCCCTGGTCTATCCAGAGACAACCTCATCATTACTAATTAAGACCTTCATCTATTTAAGGGTCTCCCGTCTTGGAGCTAGTACATAGATGAAACTGCCAGGGTTCAAGCTGAGTTCAGAAGACACTGTGCAACAGGGATATCATTGTTAATATCAGATGGATCCTGAGTGAACTCAAAGAATACTAGAAAAGTGTCTATTTGTGCTTTATCGACTATGCAAACGTCTTTGAGTATGTGGATCATAACAAATCAGGGCTAACATTGAGAAGAATGGGAATCACAAAACAATTATGCTTATATGAAACCCAGACCTAGGCCAAAAGGCTGTTGTGTGTGAAAACAAGAGCAAAGGAATACTTGCTGTTTTGTGCCATCAAGTTGCCTGTGATTCATAGTGACCCTATGCATGTCCTGAGCCAGTCTCGCTGTCTTCAACACACCTACTCCCATTACGCCAGTTACTGTGTGAATACTTCCCATCCAGGGTCTTCCTCTCCTGAGCTGTCTCTCCACTTTTCTAAGCATGAAGTCCTACTCCAGGAACTAGTTCCTCCTGGCCACATGCCCAAAGTATGTAATAGAGCCTCTAAATTCTTGCCTCCAAGGAACAGCCTAGTTTCACTCTCTCCAGGATAAACCTGTTTGTTCTCTTGGCAGGTTATGGTATGTTCAATACTCTTCTTTCGCACCACAACTCAAAGGCATCAATTCTTCTGTCATCCTTAGTTGTTGTCCATCCAGCTCTCTAATGTGTAGCAAATAATTGCGAAGACTATGGTCTGAATCAGGCATACCTTAGTCTCCAGACTGACATCATTGTTTTTCAGCATTCTTTATATGTGTATATTTTTATATTAAGGTATAGAAAATAAATCAGCCCCTATACTGGACCTTATTCAGTGGCAACTTCTAGTTCCATAGGGTTAAGGAAGACATTGAGCAAATAAAAGTGTTTGGAAAAGTCCACGTGTAGTTGCTTTGTATGTTGTGATGGGCAGAAGGGATGAAATGAAGTGTGAAAGCTCCTCAAACCCTCCATCTTGCCTCAGACTATGTCCTGGAACCCTGGGGCGGGGAAAGCACCACTCTCATTTTTGCTTCTTGGGATTGTTGACGGCCAGGTGGTGGTAAAGAACGACAAGCAGGAAGAGCAACATGCCCAGCATGTTGGCATAGATGGCGAGGGTCACGTCCCTGCTCATTCTGACCTGCTGGGCTCCACTGCGACACTTGTCACAGGCGAGCTCCAGGCAGGAGACAGCTCTTCAGCACTTTTCAGAGGTCCCTGGCAGCAGCAATTTATTTTTTGATTTCTCAACTGCTAGTGCCAACAGTGTTGTTTGTGGAGCTGAGTAAGCTAAGATTGTTAATAATCTCAATCTCTTCTCCATCTATCATGGTGCTGCCAATTGTCTTCTTGATGTTGAGCTCCAATCCATGTTAAAAACAGAAGTAAATGCTTCAGGTCCTCCTCAGTTTCTGTGAGCAAAATTGTGTCTGTCATCTGTACAATGCAAGTTGTTGATGAGTCTTTCTCCAATCCTGATGCCACTTTCCTCCTCATAAAGTCCAGCCTCTCTCAGAACAAAATATTACTTGTTCTGCATACAGATTGGAAAAGTGTGGAGATATATCTCTGATGTACTCCTTTCCTGATTTAGTGGGTTTTTTTACAGTTTTTTTAAATTATTATATTTATGAAGCACAAAAGGAAACACAATTGCGTGTGCTGTAAGTGATACAGATACTTCTTGTTAAGTGCTATCTAATCGGTGGAAAAAAACTTGGGGGAAGAATCAAAGATTCTGGTTCTATACAATCACTGCCAAAAAGGCTTTAAAAGGTAAAGAAATCTCAGGTTTAGAGATGACTGGTAAACAGATTCCTTTAAAAAAATATTTTCTACTAGTTTATTTACAAAATTCAAATGCATGGTTTTCAAGAACAGATTCTTTCAATTTCCTTCACCACCCCTACTTATGAAATTGTACAACCTAATGGTTAATCCCCACTCCCCCTGCACATCCACATCACTCTGCTTCCAACCTCTCCAACCCTCTTGAATCCTTATACTCATTCTACAATAATGGTTTTATACAATATTTATCTTTGTGGGACTAAGTTAGTTCACTCACCATAATGCTTTCCAGTCCCTCCCACATTAGGTAATAATTTACAAAATCATTGCTCCTGCATGCTGCATTGTATTCCATTGTGTAAATGTATCACAATTTATCAATCTATTCATTTGTGGTTGGACATTTGGTAATACCATCTCAGACAAGAGTCTTACAACGAAAGTTTACAGAATATTCCTGGGCCTCCACAAGAAAAAAAACCCACTGATAACCCAATTTACAAAATGGGCAAAAGGCATGGAAAGAATTTTCAGAGAGGAAGATATTCGAATGGCAAACAGACACATGAAGAAATGCTGCAAATCACTAACAATAAGAGATGACAATCAAAACCACAATGAGGTAACATCTCACTCCAGTAATAGTGACAAAGTTTACCAGGGCAGCAAGTGGCAGCAAGTAATAAATGTTGGAGAGGATGTGGTGAGAAAGAAACTCTTATACATCGTTTATGGGATTGTTCAACCATTCTGAAAGGCAGTTTGGTGCTTACTCAAAAAGCTGAACATAGAAATTCAATATAGTGCTCGCTTCGGCAGCACATATACTAAAATTGGAACGATACAGAGAAGATTAGCATGGCCCCTGCGCAAGGATGACACGCAAATTCGTGAAGCGTTCCATATTTTCGACCCTGAAATGAACCAGTCTGTAACGAAGGCTAACTCCTAACTCCTTTCACCTAAAAATTTCGTCTTTGGATACAAAGCTAAGTGGATAGTCCTTACGGAGGGACTGTCTAAAAAAAAAAAAAAAATAGGCAGGGAGAAGAAAAGAAGGGGGGGGGGAAAAGAAATTCAATATAACCCAGCTATTCCACTACTTGGAATATACCCTGAGAAAATGAGAACTGAGCCACAAACTGAGATTTGTAAACCAATGTTGACAGCAGCGTTATTCACTATCACAAGAACATAGAAACTTTCCTGATTTTGAAACATGCAATGTTTCCTTCTCTGCTCTGACCACTGTCCAAATCCAAACAGGTTTTGCATGAGCACAATCAAGTGTTCTGGGATTCCCATTCTTCTTAATATTAGCATAATTTGTTATGATCCCTATGGTCAAATTGGCCACTTACTAATAATTCAATTAATGAGTCCTCTTTTAAAATTAAGATCTCATTCACATTGTTACCATCATAGTCCCAATTGAATTCAAAGGGTCTTAGCCTTTTTCACTCTGGTAATGTGAATGACAAACTCTTTTTACTTGCAGTAAGTAAAAAGAAGATAGGGGATGATGCCTGTAAAAGTGTCATTTCAATGAAAGGAATTTTTAAAATTTTTGTATTGGAAAAAATTTATATTGGTTTGTCTACAAAATTTGTATACATTGTGTTTCACAGGTTCCTTTATTAACATTGTTTCATACTGTTATTCCCAAACACTGTGCTTTAAAAGATTCTCACCATTGATCTAGTCTCACTATCTTTTCAGGTCTCACTATCTTTTCAGGTCTCCTAAAAGAGCTATCCTAATTCCTTCATCTCCTCCCTCCACCTACCACACTCTGTGACCCCATGATTTTCTCCCTCCCCGACCTTAGGCCTCCTCTCCCTTCTCCTTCCCCCTTTAGACTTTTATCTACATCTTACTTATTATCCTTCTATTTTTACAATAATGGTCTTTTGAGAAATTGTGGTACATCCACACGATGGAATATTATGCAGCAATCAAGAGTAATAATTCAAAAGTACTATATAATATGGGAGAGTCTAGAGAGTATTATATGCTGCATGAACTAATTCAGTCTCGTAAGGACAAATACTGAATAAGAAAGGAAGTTTTGAGGGAACTCTGGTGGCTTAGAGGTAAGGAGTTGAGCTACCAATCCGAAGGTACACAGTTCAAGGTTTAAACCCAGCTGCTCCTCAGGAGAGATGAGTGCATCTCCCATGCAATTGACTACCCCTGGAAACCTCGCTGGAGGGTCAGCTATGAGTGGTTTCAGACACCATCTCTGTCCCTTGGAGCAGCTAGAGCATTTGAACCTCATGTCTTTGAGTATATAACAACGTTTGTGAGTTAGGTTAGGGACAGGAGGAAAGGTTCTTGCTTATTTAGCATGTTTAGCAAAGAAAGGTGAAGTATCTTAGAAAAGGAAGTATTATGCATACAAGGAAATATTATGCAAATAAGCAACTAATTTCACATGGAGTCTTTCTGCTTAGTACTCTTATCATATGCCCTGTGGGCTTCCTCTTCATGGCTGCTTCCTCTGGATGATCACATAGCTGTAACTTGTTTTGCTTCTGCGTATGAAAGCTATTGTGGGTTACTGACACAGGAAGTGTTAGTGAAGTTGCAGATCTTAGGGAAGGAACACTTAGGTTAGATTGTGAGGCTGTACTCCTTGATCTGAACTATCATAGGGGAAAATATTTGGCTACAGTAAGGAGAAAAAGGCCCTTTTAATTCAGCACACCAAGTAAAGAGGAGAGGAAAGCAGAAAAAAGTTTACCATTAGAGTACACTTAGCAGAACCTACTTTTTCTTCCTATTCACAATTCATAAACTTGTTGCTACTGAGTCATAACAGACTCATCGCTGACCCTCCAGCAGGTTTTCAAAAGCTGTAAATTGCACTGAAGGAGATTGCCCATCTCAGTTCCTCAGAGCAGATACTGGATATGAACTGCGTGTCTTTGGGTGGGGAGTGCAACTCCTCACCCACTAGACCAGTGTTTTTGTTACGTGTTGTCAAGTCCAGTATAGAGCTAGCAGCCTAATGAATAACAGACCTGAGCCCTGTCCTATCCTGTGCCATCCTTACAACTCTGACACACTTAAGCCCATTGTTGAAGTCACTGTGTCAATCTGCTTGGCTGAAGGTCTTCCTCTCTTTCACCGTCCCTCCACTTTCCCATGCATGATGTCCATCTCCAATGAATAGCCTCACTTAACAACATGCCTAGAGTACGTGAGATGAGGCTTCATCATCTTTGCTTCCAGGGAGTACTCTGGTTGCATCTTCTCCAAGATAGATCTTTTTGGCCTTTTGAATGGAGCTCTGGTGGCCTCCTAATAGGATTGTGTGCTGCAATTCCAAATGCAAACAATACAAATTCACCAGCTGCTCCACAGGAGAAGGGTGAACAGTCTCCTCCGGTGTGATTTATTGCCTCTGACAACCTTCTGGAGGATCAGTTAAGAGTTGGTTCTGACTGGCTGGCACACAACACCACTAGACTACAGATCGCTATACCCTGTTAACTATTGCTGTTATGTACCCTCAGGCCAACTGCAACTCATAAAGACTATATGAACAAAGAATACAAACGTTGCCCTGTCTTGTACCATCCTCACCATCTAAAAATTATTTCATGCTTTATTTGGGACTTTTTAAATTAACGGTACTTATTTTTTAAACTTTTGAGAGAAAGTTTACAAATCATATTGGTTCATCATTTAATCATGTATTTACATTTTGTTTTATAACACTATAATGTAAAAAATTAGTCTATGTTTTCTTTCTTTTTCTCAATTCATAGGAGACACTTAACTATTATCCTGTTGAATTTCTTATCAGGAAATTCCAGTAGGGTTTTTTTCCTCTGAAAGGTTTTCTGGTTCTTTATTTTGGCCACTTTTTTTGTGCCACCTTATCTAGGTGTTTTAACAGTTTGAAATTATTTGGTGCTTCTGAGCAACAATTTTGTATTATTTTATTTTTTTAAATTTTTTTATTTTTGTGTGAGTGTACCGTCAAATCAGATCTGACTGGCACAGGAGGAGATTGTCCCTCCTTTCCCGGCAGAGCATCTGGTGGATTTGAACCGTGCGCCTCTGGGATTGTAGTTGCAGCTCCTTTCCACTAGGCCACCAGAGCTCCCCTGTATTATTTTATTTTTATATATGCGATTGACGGTATACCAATTGACATGTCTCAACTAGCAGATGCTGTCCTAGATGTGTTCACCAAATTGTGTCAAGAAATCTGGAGGACAGCCAGTTGGCCAACTGACTGGAAGAGATCTATATTTGTTCCCATTTCAAAGAAAGATGATCCAACAGAGTGAGGAAATTATTGAACAATATCATTAATATAAAATGCAAGCAAGATTCTGTTGAAGATTACCCAAAAATGACTTGAACAGCACATCAACAGAGAACCACCAGAAGTGCAGCCTGGATAAAGAAGGAGTTGTGGTACTAGGGATATTGTAGCTAATGTGAGATGGATCTTGGCTGAAAGCAGGAAGTACCAGAGGAATGTCTATCTGTGTTTCATTGATTATGCAAAGGCATTTGACTGTGTGGATCACAACAAACTATGGCTGACTCTGAAAGGAGTAGGAATCCCAGAAGACTTGATTGTGCTTATGCGAAACCTATACTTGGACCAAGAGGCAGTCATCAGAACAGAGCAAGAAAACACTGCATGGTTCAAAATTGGGAAGGGTGTATGCCAGGGATGTGTCCTGTCTCCATACCTTTGCAATCTATATGTAGAACAGATTATCCAGGTAGCTGGGCTATATGAGGAGAAATGTGGCATCAGGACTGGAGGAAGATTCATTAACAATTTGCGTTATGCAGATGACAAAACCCTGCTTGCTGAAACTGAAGCAGACCTGAAAGCACTTGCTGCAGAAGGTCAAGGACTGCAGCCTTCAATATGGATTGAGGCTCAATATAAAAAAAAAACAAAAAACAAACCAACACACACACACACACACAAAGATTCTCACCACTGGGCCAATTGGCAGCATCAGGATAGATGGTGAAGAGATTGAGATTGTTCACAGCTTTAGTTTGCTTGGCTCCACAGTCAACACTCTTAGCACCAGCAGCCAGGAAATCAAAAGATGTATTGTGATGGGAAAGTCTGCTGTTAGAGACCTCTCCAAAGTACTGAAGGGCAATGATGTCATTCTGGAGACTAAGGTGCACCTGATACAGTCCATGGTCTTTGCAATCACTTGTTATGCATCAGAGAGATGGACAATGACTAGGAATGATAGAAGGAGAATTGATGCCTTTGAGCTGTGGTGTTGGAGAAGAGTATTGAATATGGTATCATGGACTGCTAGGAGAACAAACAGGTTTATCCTAGAGAAGGTTAAATCAGGCTGCTCCTTGGAAGCAAGGATTCTGAAGCTTCATCTGACATACTTTGGACATGTTGCAAGGAGGGACCGGTCCTTGGAGAGGGACATCATGCTTGGTAGGGTAGAGGGACGGCACAGGAGAGGAAGACCCTCGATGAGATGGATTGATTCAGTGATGGTAATCAGGGTAGGTGTGTCAGAGACAGTGAGATTGGCACAGGATAGAGCAGGGTTTAGAGCTGTTGTACATAGGGTCGCTATGAGTCACAGCCGACTCGACGGCACATAACAACATATGTGATTGAGCTCTGATGGCCTAGTGGCAAGAAGCTGCACTGTATCCCAAAGGCATGCAATTCAAATCCACCAGCTGCTCTGCGGGAGGATGGGTAATTTCCTCCCGTGAGATTCACTGCCTCTGAAAACCCACTGGAGGGTCAGCTATGGGTCGGTTTGGACACGATGGTACACAGCAAAAACAACACATATCTGATTAAGTCATGCAAGTGTTTTATACCGCTTACTAATGTGGTAATTCCTAATGTTTCAGCCCCCGACTTCTGGTGGGTGTGAGGGAGGATGGAGTTTATGTACCTTTTTCTCTTCACTGTTGGTGTAGTCCAGTTGAGGGCGGACAGGGCCAGGGTGGGTTGCAATGTCTTTATCCATCAGATGAAGCAGGAACTGGTCTTTACAATTGCCCAGGGGGTGAAGTTCCAGGAGGTGAATTCAGGACTGGATACTATTATCGTCTTTCTTGTAGACAGACAGCTGCAGTCTTGAGTTCCTGAGCCAGTGAGACCAGCTTTCAGAATGGTGCACTGTGGTGGCCTGGTGGATAGAGTTGTGTTGCCAAACCACAGGTATTGGGTTTGAATCCCCTGTGGGAGAAAGATGGGCAATCTCCTCTCATGTGATTTTAAACCCGCAGGAGGGTCAGCTATGAGTAGGCTCTGACTCAATGGCACATATTGGTTTAAAAAATGAAAAATACACACCAAAAATGGCACACTGCATTGTTTAAAATTCTGTGCTCCATTAGTCTCTTTATTCAATGTTTTCCTTCATTTCATCCTTCAATTGTTTGAAGCATTTCTTTTCCTTTCTGGTTCCAGAATTATCCTATCTTCAGTCTTTGTTTTCTGGTATCTTGAATGAAGAGAGTTATGAGATCCCGTCTATTTAGCCCTCTGCTTAATTTTTTTTTTTTTCAAAACAGTCTTTGCTATAAGGCCGTTGATGCTGTGAGTCCAGAGTTGATGATGACTCATAGTGATCTTGTGAACAGCAGATCTGGGCCTTGCTCTATTCTGCGTCACCCTCACCATTTCTCATACGCTCCAGCCCACTGTTTTTTTTTTAAATTATATTTTATTAATTTTCATATACATTTACAGAGATTTTGGGCTTCCACTCATTCATTGTTGCACTATTCTCTCTACCCTCCTCCCAGT
>NW_006399824.1:3366644-3382672 GCF_000299155.1 Elephantulus edwardii | reverse complement strand
ATGTGCATAGGGATTTGAGTCTTAGAAGGTCCCATTCATCTATGTTATCTTCTCCTGGTTGTAGCCAGCCCACTGTTACAGTCACGGTAACAGCCCACCTGGTTGCGAGTCTTCCTCTCTCTCTGACCCTCCACCTTTCCCAGGATGAAGTCTTTTGCCAAAGACGGCCACTCCTGACAGGATGTCCAAAGTATGGAAGACGAAGTGTCACCATCCTTGCCTCTAAGGAACACCCCTGGGTGGACTTCCTCCAACACAGACTTGTTTGTTCTTTTGGCTGTAAAGTCTTTTTTTATCCGTTCACAGGAATTGTGTGGACAGGTAAAACAAAAGGTGCAAACTTCAGGAAACTTTTTTTTCCTTTCTTTTTTCTAAATTATTAATTTGTTGTTGCACTTTTTTTTTTTTCATCCCTCCCCCTCCCCCAGTCCACCTTGCAGTACACCTCTTTGGGAAGCTTTTTTATTTTTTTAAATAAAAACAAGGTGGTTTGTGGGTCAGATTTTATTTCCGCTACCAGGAAGCACCAGGGCGGGAGGGCTAAGGTGTTTATTATATTAATGTTAATGGCCCTGGTGTTAACAGCTCTCTTGTTATAGAGGAGACTGATGTCACCATTGTTGGCTCTAAGGAGGGCCCTTAGTTACACATCCTGCAAGATGGATTTTTTTGTTATTTTAGCAGTTTGTGACAAAGCCAGTACTCTTCTCCAACACCACAATTCAAAGGCATCATTTCTTCTGTCATCCTTAGTTATTGTCCAACAAATACATTTCAAATACATAGGAAGCCACTTGAATGCAATGACTTGGGTCAGGTGCACTTTAGTCTTTAAAATGGCATTCTTATTTTTCAGCACTTTGAGAAGTCCTTGACAGCACCTCTCCTCAACAAGCCTTTTGATTTCCTCCTGATACCATGGGTGCTGAGGTAGATCCAAGAAAAATCAAAGTGTTGACAAGGTCAATATTTTCTCTATTTATCATTATGTTGCCTATTGGTCTGGTGGTGAGGATTTTTGTTTTCTTCATGTGAAAATGTAACCCATATTGTTGGCTGTAGTCTTTGATCTTCTGCAGAAAGTGCTTCAAGTCTTACTTTCTGCAAGCAAGGTTGTATTATCTGCACAATGCAGATTGTTGGTGAATCTTCCTCCAATTCTGATACCCTATTTTTATACTGCTTTTTTAATGGTTTGCTCAGTATAGAGATTGAATAAGTACGGAGAAAGGGTACAACCCTGACATATATCTTTCTTGATTTTAAACTATTCAATGTTCCTTTGTTCTGTATGGATAACTGCTTCTTGGTCTATTTACAGGTTTTCATGGGCACAATTAAGTATTCTGAAATTCCTATTCTTTTCAATTTTATCCATAATTTGTTATGATCCACACAGTTGAATGCCTTTGTCTAGTCAATAAAACAGAAGTAAAATTTTTTTGGCTTGTCCACTTTCACTCACAATTCACCTGACATCAGCAATGATATCCTTTACGTCATAACCTCTTCTAAATCTAGGTTGAATTTCTGGCAGTTGCTTGTCAAAAATTTTAGCATGATTTCCAAATTAGAAATTCTTTTAGAATTATTTCTAAATTAGAAATTTTAGACTGATTCCTAAAATATTATAAACTATTCTAATATTTTAGAATCATTTTCAGCAAGTTTTACTTCCATGTGCTGGTGTTTGATAATTTCCACATTCCGTTGGATCACCTTTTGCAATAATGGGAATGGATGTGGATCTCTTCTAGTCAGTTGGCCAGGTAAGGCCGTCTTATAAATATCTTGGCATAGACAGGTGAGCACACCCAGGGCTGTACTTGTTTGTTTAACATGTCCATTGATATTCTATCAATTCCTGGGGTCATACTTCTAAAAAAAGCAGCAGCAGATTTTTCTTTCTTTGTCCTATCAAGTAACTTTAACCAGAGTGGTCAGTTCGAACTGCATAGTGTCATCAGGGCTTACCCTAGTGCCATGGTACCATATTTATCAATATATAGTTGTTGTTGTTGTTGTTGTTGAGTGATGTCAGATAGGAATCAACTCATAGCTGATTCTCCAGTGAGTTTTCAAGGCAGTCTCGTGGGAAAAAATAACTCATCCTTCGCACAGAAGCTGACGGATTCAAACCATGCAGTGCAGGCCACCAGATTTTGTGAGGGTCATACTTTTTTACAATGCCTTCCGTGCAGCTTGAACTTCCTTCATTATATTGGTTCTTGATCATATGATGCTTGTTGAAATGGTTCCGTTGACCAATTCTTTTTGGTTATAGTGACCGTAGATATTCTTTCCATCTTCTTCTTTTGATGCTTCTTGCATCATTCAAGATTTTGCTCCTAGAGAATCTTTCAGTATTGTAATTCAAGGCTTGAATTTGCTCTTCAGTTCTCTCAGCTTAAGAAAGCTAATACTTACTTATTTACTGAAGGAGCCCTGAGGGCAGTCAGGACAGAGTTGTGTGCGAAGGCCTAAAGGTGGAGATTCTCTGGCATTTCAAATTTATCAGCCTCTCTTCAGAAGAAAGATGAGCAGTCTTTCTTTTAAAGACTTTAAACTCCTTGCAATATAGAGCCTTGGGAACCTACTGGGGAGTTGATTATGAGTTTGACCCAACTCAACAGCAATGAGAGAAAAAGGAATACTTATTGAACATAAACCAAAGTGCTTTACATACTGTCTTCTTAAATTTCTTTTTTCACACCAGTCCTGCAAGGTAAATAGTATTAATCTCCCCTTTCACAGACGAGGAATCTGAGGCTCCAGTAGGCTGGGGCACCTACTTAACAGCATACAGCTAATAAAAGAGAGAAGCTGGACTGTGACTCTAGGTAGATAGGTCCATGACCCTAAAACCATCCCTAAGGGTGCCAGAGGTCACTGAGCAGGCAAAAGGGAGTCTGAATGCTGACGTCAATCTACTGGGCATGTGCCCTGTGGGAGAAAGAGGAATGATCATCGATTGCAACAGGCAAGAAATCAATAGGAAACTAATCTTTTAAGTACTCTGTAATAGGTTGAAAACTATTTCAAAAGGAAGAAAAAAGTGTCCTTCCAGTCTAGGAAAATTAAAAGAGGTCTAGCAGGCTGAAGGTCTTTATCTTCTTAGCCCAGAAAGGCAATTGAGAAGGAGCCCTACATCAAGCTGAAGCCCTTGGTTGACGTTTGCCTCTCAGCCAATCTACAGCTGAGCTGTCGTCCCTTAACAGGTCAAAGAAGGCCTTTTCAGTGTCAGTGAACAGGAAGGGAGAGTCTTGACTAGAAAGTTTGCTCTGAATCACAAACTTTCCTACTTGGTCTTCCTCTTTGTATGATCTGCTGGGTGAAACTACCTTTCTTTCCTAGAAAGATATTTTTCCACTCAGTCCAGATCAAGGAGGGAGTCAGCTAACGCAGGCAGCCCCAGTGTTTCTTCCTAGTCATCTTTGACTTTGGCAACAAATCCTGTTTATTCTCTGTCACTTCCTCTCTCTCCTCCCCTTTCCCCTCCTCTCTCTCCCTCATCTTTCTTTCAAAATTGCCTTTGGGTTGGCAATGCAACTCTTTAGCCAGCGGTCCAGAGCTCCCTTCCTTTTTCCGTGGTCGAAAGTTTTCAGGGGCCACACACACAGGTAGATGTAAGAAGAGTAGAAACTGTATAAAAGTCTAAAGCGTCGCCACAAGGAGGCGGCAACAGCACACACTTAACCTGTAGATGCTTAATCTGCATAATCTCCTCTCTACCTTTAACCCTGCCATTCTCTCCTGAAAGTGTTAAACATGCATGATCTCTTCCCCACACCCTTACCTTAACCTAACACCTTCCTTCTCTAAGACAGGTTTGAGAAACTCATACTCCCTCTCTCCAGTATATAATAAGTCTTCTGCTTTGTCCACTCCTCCAACCCCTGTCTCTAAAATCACTTTCCGGCAGCAGCAGGTGGGAGAACAAGAGCACTACTGTCCAGCCAGGGCAGGGTGACCTGGGGCTTGGAAAAGCCTGGAAATCTTCATGGAGTTGCTGAGCCTAGATGGATGAAAAGGATTCCAGTTGGCACAGTGGAAGGGAAAGAAGTTAAAACGCAAAGCACACATGGGAAGCTGGAAGAGCGGAGAGAGGTGTGTGATGGGCGACCCTGGGCTCAAGACACAGCAGACCAACAGCCTCTCTCCAAGGCCCTGCCCCAAACCATGAAAATATGGGAAGGGTGTGACTCAGCCAATAAAAACATTGTGATTCAGCAGACAAGAAAGGCTCTCACAGCAGCCCTTTTGTTCACCCTACATCCCTCCTCTTTTCCCCACTAAATTCTCGGACTGGAAACCAACAGTTCTGGTGGCCCAGTAGTAAGGAATTGTGCTGTCAACCCAGCAGCACACAGCTCACGTTCACCAGCTGCTCTGAAGAAGGGAGATAGACAATCAAAACCTGCTGGAGGGTCAGCTCTGAGATACACCAACAACATTGTCTAACAAAGGACTTCTACCTTTCTATCATGCCTGAGATAATAACAAATATGGATTCTTGTTGTTATATACCATTGAATTGGAATCGACTCATAATTGACCCTCCAGCAGGTTCTCAGAGGCAGTAAGTTGCACGGGAGGAGACTGCTCATCATTCTATGAGGGTCTGTTTAGATGGTGAAACAATTGTTGGGCTGTTAACCAAAGGTAATTAACTCATTGCACAGCTGGCCCTCCCATGGCTTTTTGGAAGCTGTGAATCACAAGAGATGAGATTGCATATCTCTCTCCCAAGGATCTACTGGCAGATTCAAACTGTCCACCTTTGGTTTGGTAGCACTAACTCTCTACCTATTTGACCACTAGCACTCCTCAACTAAAAGGTGGTGGTAGAAGTTGTAGTGTACTGTTGAGTTGGAACCAACCCATACCTGACCCTCCAGTGAGTGGGTTTTCAGAGGAAATTAATTGCCCAGGACATTACCTATCCTCCTCCCACAGAATAGCTGGTGGGTTTTGAACCCCATGCCTTTGGGATTGTAGCACAGTTTTCTTAACAAAAGTAAGGCAGTTCTAAATTACAGGAGAAAGATAAAGCAGCTTCTTCCCATTATGATACCGTCTTGGAAATCTATTGGAGGGTCACCCTGAGTTGGAACTGACTCGACAGCAGAGATGGGTTCAACATTAGTGGGGTCAGTAGACAGATGGTCTGACATGGTCCAATCTAGGAGGGAGAGTCTTTGGTCTGACTGGCATTCAAAGGACCTTCCCTCACAGAGAACAGGGGAGCTTTTTGCTGGTTCCCAAGACTGTGGGAAGCCCTGACTTACTGTGATCAACTCAGAGGAGCCGAGGAACAGGAACAGTACTGGCACTTGAGGAAGGGACAACACTTAGCGTTCAAGAGCAACCTGAAGGAGTGTTCTGTGGTCACTCAAAGGGATGCTAGAAATGGAATTCTTCCAAACATTCTCCATACTTAGAATTAGTTCCCCCACCAGATGCCCCTCAACCTCTTGGTGGCTGATTGTCATGTGCAGGGGCCTGGGAACAGCGCCGATTCCTGCCTTTCTGGATTGCTCTCATTCACCTTTGTACTCTTGCCCACCTGGGGGCCTACCATGGACAGAGGCATCACTAGGGAATGCTGGGATGTAGACTGCTGTCCCTGACAGAGGGGGATGACACCCAGTGACCAGAGTTCAGCAGTGACGGCAGTAGATGGACTTGTGCCACAGGGGAGGGACCACCAAGGGAGTGAGGTCACTTGGTGTTAGAGACCACCCAGGTGACTCATCACCACCTCTCCATCACCTGAATGCCACAGAGGTGCCAGCAGGTTGGCTAAGGACACCTGCCACTGGGTGGAGAGGTAGGTCTTACCTGCAACAGGAAACTGTGGGAATCTCTGGGGGGCGGGACCTGCACAGTGGGGGCTGTCTCATCTCCCCACATTGCAGGCACTCTGGCAGCACAGCAACAGGCCATGACCACTACCTTCTGGGACCTGTGAGCTGCCCCCACCCCACCCCTGTGACTGGTACAGTGACCAGTGCTGTGGTCAGTCCTGTACAAGTGCCCAGTGAGAGCAAACCCTCCTGAGAAAGCAGGGCAGCAAAGGTTTAAGTGTCTCTGCCTTGCTCATCACACACTCAGAAGAACATTAACTGTTGCATACTAGTATAGAGGTTATCCTATGGATCCCATTTATTTCCAAGTCCCAATCTGACACCTTCTAACTCCAAAGATGCCTGATGCCCGGGATGAAGACTAGAAAACTAAGGCACTGTGTCAGAGTCGGTTAGTGACGCCTAAAACCTGAAGATCCATGAGTCCCGACTTCAGGACTCCACCCCTGCAGGTCTGGGAGACCAGGCTTCCGTTGCCTTCTCCTTCCATCTCTGGTCCTGAGAGTAGAGCCTGTCTCTTGAGGTCTTCTGAGGAAGCCAGGGCCTTCCTGCACCTGGATGAGAAGATCCAGGGCCTCAGTGAAGCAGCGGTTCCAGACAGTTAGGTGACAAGGAAGAGACATCAACATCCTGTTGCCATCCAGACAGCTGGTTGTCTGTCAAGACCACAGTGATTGTGCTAAACTCGCCGCAAGAGAATCTATCACAGCTGTGCCCAGCACCAGGGAGGCAGAGACAGGAGCTCAGGAAGGCACCTCAAGGTGGGCTCCAGCTGTGGGCAGGAGGCATGTGGGGCTGAAGAGATGTTGGTTTACAGCCCAGGCTGTAATCAACACTTCGCAGACCAAGGTGGGTGATGATGGGACGCTGGCCCATCGGGGTGTGCCTGGTCAGCAGCGGGGTCCTGGATCCCGAGGTTGCCATTGCCTCAATGCCGCTTCCCACAGCACAGAGGGGTCGCTATTCTGTCCAGAAGAATAAGGTGGCCTCAGAGCTTGCTTTTCGGGCTCTCTGTCAGGGGCTGCTGCAGCTGCCACACCACCCGGATGGCCTTGGCAGCGGAGTCCAGCCGGTGGAAGTCACTCAGGTCACCGGTCTTGTGGTAGCGTTGCAAGGCCGGCCGGAGCACCGTGATGGGAATGCTGTAGTTGAGGTGCGGGTAAGTAGCTCCCGTGCTATTGTCCCGGGTGTTGCTGGCGACAATGCCTGTCGAGGAGTCAGAGAGGAAAGAGGAGGTGAACAGGAATACAGATCCATGGAAGGGGAAGAAGGGCAGACCACACGGCCCCAATAGTCAATGACATTGGGCTCCCTGTCGGGGACTCTCACCCCAACACCCAATCCCACTCTACTCACTCCCAGAACTCTATCACTACCTGACACGTAACCTGTGCTGTCGATTACCTTCCTCTCCAACCAGTGTCAGTTCCACACATCTCCCCAGTGCCCAGCACAGAGCAAGTACTTAGCAAATCTTGTTGACTGAATGACTGAATCAAACCCACAGCCAAGTTTTCTTTGGCCTCCTGGGTTCATGTGAGTGTGTGTCTAAGCTATTGTTGCTGTTCTGTACCACAGAGTTGGATCTAACCCATAGCTGACCCTCCAGCCAGTTTTGAAAGGCAGTTCATCGCAAGGGAGGAGACTGTCCATCCTTCTCCCGCGGAGCAGCTGGCCTTGAACCACGTGCCTTCGGGATTGCAGCACAGCTTCTTATCACAAGGCCACCAGAGCTCCTTGTGTGTGCATGTACGTATACATTTTGAAAAATAATTTCGATTTAACCAAAGAGCACAGGCAGTGAATGTCCTCCAAACCCTGGCTAACTCCTTCCTGGGCATAAAGCCCACCAATCCACCAGCTAGGGGTCATTCCCAGGACCGGAGCCTGAGCACTCCTGGGGAAGTCTGGGGGAGGATCGAGGAACCAGTTACCCAGGAGGTTCCCAGTGTCGGTGGAGAACAGAGGTCCCCCACTGGAGCCCCCGTGCACAGCACATGTTGTCTGCAGCATCACCGGCGTGTCGTCCACATGCACCACAGCAGACAGGATGCCCGAGGTCACCAAGGGCCCACAGGCCTGGCCGAAGATGCCGTAGCCCACCACGCTGACAGCCTCACCTGCCGCAGACGGGAAGACCGTGAAGCTCCCCAGCCCCCATGCCCACGCTCTGCAAAGAGACTCTATCCTCCGTCTCTAGCCAGTTCCCCAGCAGGCAGAGACTGAGCCCTCCGCCGAGTTCCCAGCACAGCGTATATCCAATGACTTCCCCAAAGCACTAGACTGTCATAGCTAAGCCCTCATCTCCCTGCTAAACCACAGAGCCACTTTTAGGTGTTCCTAGCATCTAGCCTGCAGCCCCTGGGTGGTGCAACAGTCAGACCACTCAAGCTGCCTACCAAAAGTTGGAGGTACCCTGCACGAAAGGCCTGATGATCTACACCTGAAAAATCAGCCATCATGGAGCTCAGGTTCACTCTGCCAAGCTTGGGGCTTCCCTGTGAGTTTGAACCAAATCAACAGCATTTGGCTGGCACTTAGCTCGGTGCTCATCTCTCCAGGAGACTAGGAGTCTCTCAGTGAGAAGAAAGCTGGTAATGATGAATATAAACAGTCAGGGGGCTCAGCGCTTTCCAGTTCAAATTTCCTTCCACACAGTGTCTTCCTCAGAAAGCCAGGCATAGAAGCATGAGCACCACTTAACAGATGAGGGAACTGAGGAAGAGAGCAGCTACGGGCAACTTGAAGCCCATCCTCTCCATCTCCGCACCATACAGCTCCAAGAAATGAGGCACATGGGACTCAGGCAGGGGCATTACCAGGCCTTGGACTCCAACCACGCCACTAGCACCTCAAAACTGCCACACACGTCTCCAGCCAGCACCCTACACCACACGGCTGCTGGCAATGGAGGAGGAGTGCTTGCTACCTCACAGGTGCTCCTCCTGCCCCTGGAACCTTGCAAAGGGATGGGCATCAGCAGGGTTTCCAAAGGCCACCTGACCAAAACACTCTAACCAGGATGACATGCCAGCTTGAAGCCACCCTAACTCATTTATTCAGCTGGAGTGGGGAGAGGAATTGGTCCAGGAAACTGGCCTCTGAACCTGGCAGCATCAGAGTGCCCTGCAGTGATTTCCTATCCCAAATGAGGCCCGCCTTTTCGGGGGGTGCCACCTTTGTTCATTACCTTCATGGAACTGCTCGGCTAGCACAGGTGTGGGAACACCGTCCAGGGCCTTCTCCAGCATCACCACCGCTATGTCATAGGGAGACACCTCGTGGGTAGCAAATACCACTTGTCCCCAAATGGCAACACGCCTGGGAGGAAAAAGATGACAGACTTTGTGACCTTCATTCACTCCCTCGCTGTGGTCAACTCTTTCATAGTGACCCTCTTTCAACTTTCTGAGGCTATAAGTCTTTTTTTCTTTTTTCAGTTTGCTTATCTATTTTCTTTTTTTTTCATCAAGAGTTCTTTTTATTTATTTTTCATTTCAATGAACATCTACAGAGATTTTGGAATTCCATTCATTATTTGTTCCCCCCCTCCCCCCGCCCGTTTGCTCCTCTCCTTGAAAAGCAAAACTCCCTCATTGGTACATCCCCCCGCACATCCCCCAACCACACCCCCAAACCCAAATATAATCCACTCTGCAACCCTCATTCCGTACTCTTACAGTAAACATAATGCCCTAAAATATAATACTTTTAAACTATTCTCTCCCCCATAGACTTCAATGCCGTAAACATATTTCATCCAGTTTTTCTCAGTCTTACCCCTACCCCGATGTCAGCCTCATCCTACAACAGTGGCACCATATAGCATTTGTCCCTTTGTGACTGAGATACCTCACTCAGCATAATGTCCTCCAGGGTCACCCATTTTGAATAATATTGCATGAGTTCCTTGTTTTCCAATGCAGCATAATATTCCACTGTGCGAATATACCACAGCTTCTCTACCCATTCGTTTGTTGATGAGCATTTAGGTTGTTTCCAACTCCTTGCTATTGTAAACAATAACAACTGGAACAGCACATCAACAGAGAACTACCAGAAGTCCAGGCTGGGTTTAGAAGGGGTCGTGGTACTAGAGATATTGTAGCTGATGTTAGATGGATCTTGGCTGAAAGCAGGGAATACCAGAGGAATGTCTATCTGTGTTTCATTGACTATGCAAAGGCATTTGACTGTGTAGATCATAACAAACTATGGCTGACTCTGAGAAGAATGGGAATCCCAGAACACTTGATCGTTCTAATGCGAAACTTTTACTTGGACCAGGAGGCAGTCGTCAGAACAGAGCAAGGGAACACTGCATGGTTCAAAATTGGGAAGGGCGTACGCCAGGGATGCATCCTATCTCCATACCTTTTCAACCTATATGCAGATTGTAAACAAAGCCGCAATAAACACGGGTATGCATATATCTATTTGGGTGCCATTTATGGTCTCTTTAGGGTATATTCCCAGTAGTGGAATTGCTGGGTCAAATGGTATCTCTATTTGCAACTTTTTGAGAAAGCGCCACATCGCTTTCCACAGTGGTTGCACCATTTTACACTCCCACCAACAGTGAATAAGGGTTCCCGTCTCTCCACAACCTCGCCAGCATTTGTTGTTTGCTGTTTTGTTAAATTTTGCTCGTCTTACTGGGGTGAGATGATATCTCATGGTTGTCTTGATTTGCATCTCTCTCAGAGCTAGGGATTTTAAACATTTCTTCATGTGCTTGCTGGCCATCTGAATGTCTTCCCTGGTGAAGTGTATGTTCATATCCTGTGCCCATTTTTCAATTGGATTATCCACCTTTATCTTGTTGTGGTGCTGAAGTATTTTATAAATTTTAGATATAAGTCCCTTATCTGACATCTCATTACCAAACACTTTTTCCCAGTCTGTGGCTTCCCTTTTTACTCTGTTAGAGAAGTTTCTGGATGCGCATAGGGATTTGATTCTTAAAGGTCCCATTCATCTATTTTATCTTCTCCTGGTTGTAATGAGGCTGTAAGTCTTAATGGGAAGAGACTGCCCATCTTTCTCTGGCAGAGCTGCCGGACTCGTGCCTCAGGAGACACGTGCCCTTCTGGTTCATTAGCACTCAGTCCTCTCTAGATGGCCTGGCTCCTTTTCTGACTTTGAGCGTTGCCAACTGGGCATCTAGGAGAGGGGCAGGGAGAAAAGGGAATAGCAGTAAATGTATGTACCTTGCGTGGAGTCAGAAGATCTGGGTACCATCCAGGCTACTCTGAGTACATCACTTACAATGCAGCAGTTGCAAACATGCACTGTAAACTGTAAGCATGTCCATGTGTGGTGGGAAGGCCCTGGGTTGTGGAAACAATAAACTCAGCTGCAAACCAAAAGGGTAAAGGTTTGAGGCCACCTGAGGTTCCTTTAAAGAAAAGGCCTGATGATCGATTTCCAAAAAGCAAGAGAACCCTAGGAAGCACAGTTCTATTCTCATTCTCTGTGTGTGTTTGTGTGTCTCTGTTTCTGTCTCTCTGTCTCTGTCTGTCTCTCTCTCTCTCACACACACACACACAGACATACACACGGCCACCATGAGCTTGAATCAGCTTGACTGGCGTTCATACTTTAGCGCCATGGGCTAAGTCTGACATTGCTGTGTTTTTCTTTTTGTTCTTAAGAACATTATTAATGTCATTTTCCCAGCACCCATTTAAATCAGACATTGTTCTTATCCTCACTGTCCAAGTAGGGCCCAGAAAGATTGAGTTAATTTTCCCAATATAACTGATATGATAAGTGACAGGACCCAGAACAAACGTTGGGAGCCTTCTCTTTGACTGCCTTTGTTGATACTCTCAACAATGTCATCAGCTGGTGAAACAAGTGTCACTTTACCCTCTGGATCCCTGTTTGCTACAGGGATCTACAGCCCTATTCTAAAACCTTACATGGTAACCCATGAAGAGATAGCTTAGGGATAAAGTGACTTGCCACAGATCACATAGGGGACTTCTAACGTACAACTTCTTCAGCTAGTGTCCAGCAGAAGTGGCAGTTTCACTAAGAGCAGAGTGTGTATTTTGTGAGGTGGATAATGAGAGTTGGGGGGGGGGGGCTAGGTCACATCTCACAGTCTTCTCTATAAAGCCAAGCAAGGTTAACCACACTGTGTTAACCACTGGAAACAGAAGAGGGATCTGGAAAGGCATGGGCTGGAAGACTAGGTTGATCTATCAGGTGTCAGTACACCAAGACTGTCTTTTTTGACCCAAGTTCAATAGTGAGGTTCCAAAGGACAGACAGAAAACACAGCCAGGATGGCAAGGCAGATGTTGACAGGGGCAGTGGTAAAAGTAAAGAGGTTGAGGGTGCTTTTCCTGGTGGAGAATAAACCATCTAAAGATCTAACCTCACAGCCACCCAAGATCTCTCAGACTGCTCAAGACAAGCCTATCTCATTACATAAGGCAGCACTCTGGGACCCAGGGATCTGATCACCACTTGGGGAGGGGGGAAGGCCTTTGCCATTTAAACATATTAAGGGCTATGAGATAGAGAAGTTGCCCCAAAGAAATGAAAAGTTCCAATGTTGCCCACACCCGGCTACAGCAAAGTCCCACCGGCCCCCAACTCAGAGCTGGATGCCGCTTACCTAACACCCACTCTGTCCCTGGCTGGAGGTCCAGAAGCCCCTACCCTGGGGTTCTAGGCGTCAACTATGAGGGGAGAGCCCCAGGTCCCACCCATGTCGCACTCCAATTCATCTGTGTGATGCCAGCAGTGAAACCTAGGTTCAGCGCTGCCTGGTGGGCCTCACCTGGGAGTGGAGGAGCACACCAGGACTCTGGTCTTCTCCCGAGGCACCACATGTCGGCAGGTCAACACAAGGCGGGGCGCCACCGCTACTCCAGAGCCCCAGGAGCTGCCACACTCCACCAGCACCGCCGCAGCTGCCCAGGTGGGCTCGGCGGGGTCTTGGAGCAGTAGGCCCCGCGGGGCGCGCATTTCGCGAGGCAGCTGGGTGGCTAGGGACGCAGCACAGAGGCGCAGATGGGCGAGCGCGGCCCGGGCCACCTGGAGGAGCGGGGCAGCGGCGCACAAGAGCGTCAGGCCCACCCACTCGTGCCCTTTCCAGCAAAACGGCGACGCCACCAGCGCCACCAGCGCGCCCGATGGCCGCGCCAAGAACACGCCGCCGCCTTCGGTGCCGGGTAGGCAGCGCGCATCGGTGAGCAGCAGCGGACCCGCCGTGTTGCTGAGGACGCCTCGACTCAGCGTGTTGAGAAAAATGTCCGGGCAGAAGGTGCCGAATGGAGAGCCGCAGGCCAGCAGCGGCGCACCTTTGGCCACGGTCCCCAGGGGCGCCACCGTCAAGGCCACCCCGCACTCCGCGGGGTTCCGTTGTGCTGCCGCCGGCTCAGGCTGCACGCGCAGAAGCGCGAACCAGCCCATCGCCCGCAGCAGGTTCTCTTCGTTGTCCCACACCTCGTCCTCCGGAGACAGGCTGGCGAAGCGCCACTGCTCGGCAGCATCGCCTCCGTAGAGGCGCGCGAACTGGGCTCGGAAAGCCGGGCAGCTTAGCAGCAGCAGCAGCTCGGCAGGGCGCGGGGGTGACAGGGGCCGCCCGCGCGGCAGGGCTGCCAGGCCGGCTTCGGGGCCTGCGCACTTTGGGGTGCACAACACCGGACGGCCCTGCCGCGCGCAGCCTGCGGGGTTCGCGGTCGTTGAGCCCCACTGCACGTGCAGGCGGAGATCGTCGTCGCAGCTGTCTGCCGGCAGGAAGGACACGTCGGCCGCTGTCAGAGTCCTGCTGCCTGCCCGCAGGAAGGGAGTGAAGATGCGCCCGTGACACAGAACCAGGCCCGTGCTGCGGTTCAGGATCACCCCGCTGCAGCTCCACAAGCCCTCGTCGGGTTGGCTAGCCCGAGAGGCGCTCACCACGCAGCCGGCCTGCTCGGCTGCCCTCATGGCGGGGGCCCACAGCCACCCCATAGCTTCACCGAGTTCCCGCGGCGAAGGGCCTAAGGGTCTTGGGCTAAGCGACTAAATCCACGCGGCGCCACCTAGAGCTGCGAGCGAGAGGTGCAAGCACTCGCTTCGCTCTTCCTCATCAAGCGTTGATTGGCTAAAAATGACCGATCCGTACGGGTGGGGTTCAATCCAACCTTTGATTGGCTATTTTTGCTTCTTTCCCCGCCCTTGTTATCTCACCCAACCATACAGCTCACCAACAGCTGGTCCAGAGGACGAGCCCCTAGAAGATGATAGGTGTGTGGCTGTACCGGAAGCTGTGGAGGTGGGCAGGGCAGAGTCCTAGGAGCCTAATCTCTTCTCTGTCTCTAGGGTTCCAGGAATGGGATTAGAAATCAACTACTTTAGGCGAGCTCTGGTGGCCTAGTGGCAAGAAGCTGCACTACAATCCCAGAGAGGCACGGTTCAAATCCATCAGATTCTCTGCTGGAGAAGGAGGAACAATCTCCTCCTGTACCAGGCAGATCTGATCTGACAGTACACATACATACACACAAAATAATAAAATAATAAAAAATAATTTAAAAATCAACTACTTTAGCTGGGCGGGACTGCTCTAGGCGGTGATCTGTCAGAATCGGCCAGGCAGATTCCTAAAATAATCCTTGGCCAATTAAGTATTTAAACTCTGAAAACAGCTATCCTTTACAGTATATGCGGCGCAAAGGATCAACTCCTAGATCTCTCTTTAAAGCCAAGGCTCCCCACACAAAAAATCTCGGGGTAATTGTTATGTGCTGTCAAGTCGCCTGCAACTCATAGCGACCCTATGTAAAACAGCTCTGAATCCTGCTCTATCCTAAGCCATCCTTATTGTCTGTGACACACCTACTCCCTTTTACCCCAGTCACTGAGTCAATTCATCTCTTCAAGGGTCTTCCTTTCTTGCACTGTCCCTCCACCCCTTCAAGCATGATGTCCATCACTAAGGACTGGTGCAAAATACCAGTATGTCAGACGGAGCTTCAGAATCCTTGCCTCTAAAGAGTAGCCTGGTTCACCCTCTCTAAGATGAAACTGTTCTTTCCCTGTCAGTCCATGGTATATTTAACACTCTTCTCTAGCACTACAGCTCAAATGCATCAATTCTCCTATCATCCCTAATCATTGTCCAGCATGTAATTGTGAAGACCATAGCCTGAATCAGGTGCACCTTAGTCTCCAGACTGACGTCGTTGCTCTTCAATACTCTGGAAATGTCCCTGACAGCAGACTTTCTCAGTGCAATACATCTTTTGATTTCCTGGTTGCTGGTACCCCCCAGAGTGTTAATTGTGGAGCCAAGCAAACTAAAGCTGTCAACAATCTCAATCTCCGCTATCTGTCATGATGGCTGCTATGGTGAGTGGTGAGAATCTTTGTTTTCTTGATGTTGAGCTTCAATCCATATTGAAAACTGATGTTGCACTTCAATTCATATTGAAAACTGCAGTTCTTTACTTTTCTGCAGCAAACACCTAGGATCTTCTCAGTTTCAGCAAGCAATCATCTTCATAATAGGGTTTGTTGATGAACTTCCTCCAATCCTCCAATGCCCATATTCCTCCTCATAAAGTTCATCCTCCTGAATGATCTGTTCTGCATATAGATTGAAAAGGAATGGAGACAGGACACCTCCTGGACACATTCCTGATGCACTCCCCTCTAGATTTTGAACCATGCAGGGTTTCCTGCTTCCTGGTCCAAGTATAGGTTTCACATGAGCACAATCAGGAGGTTGCAAGAAACTTCCTGAAATGGCTGCTTCTGCAATTTAAAAGATTGGCGAGAAAACAAATTTGATATCTGAACTCATCCAGTCTAAAATGCAGGAAGCAACAGTGCAGCTCCTGCTAATCAGAAACTCTGTATTACAAATTTTATAACAGAACCTAGCCTGTCACATTCCCCACCTAAGAGATTGCCACGCCACCCTCTTGAGGGGAGATAGAGGAAAGTCTGTTCTTCTGTAACTTCTTTAATCAGAGGCTATAGAAATCTGCTCAGTCAGCAGAGTAGAATTCTCTTTACCTGTTACTTTCACTTCCTATGGAGTCTCAGGTTATTATCATCTATTACTTGGACAAATATAGATCTCTTCCAGTCAGTTGGCCAAGTGGTTGTTCTCCAGATTTCTTGGCACAACTTGGTGAGCACATCCAGGGCAGCATCTGT
>NW_006399824.1:3343405-3365179 GCF_000299155.1 Elephantulus edwardii | reverse complement strand
AGGCCATGCGATTGGCACAGGATAGAGCAGGGTTTAGGGCTGTTGTACTAGGGTCGCTATGAGTCGCAAACGACTCGATGGCACATAACAACAACATTACTTGGAACGGTTACAATCTAGAGAACAAATTTCCTCTGCAGTTAAAGAGGTATGGCCATATTATATAGCTACATATGGCTTTAGGGGGCTTTAGTGGCTTAATGGTAAGCTGTGCTGCAATCCTAAAGGCTGGAAGTTTGAACCCATCAGATGCTCTGTGTGGGTGCGGGGTGGAGTGGGGAAGATGGGTAGTCTCCTCCCATGCGATTAAGTGCTTTTGAAAACCCACTGGAGGGTCAGCTGCGACTTGGTTACAACTCGATGGCACACAATGGACAGGTATGGTTTGAATTATATTGGCTTTTAGGGTTTGTACCATCTCAGCGTCTCTGGTTACAAGTTTGGCAGTTGGTGAGCCAGTGCTTATAGGTAAATGAAAAGTTGTAACCTTTTCTTGTAGGGCCACCAGGAGTAATGAGATGAGCAAAATTAAAAGGGAATTTCTCACTCAATCGGGACAGAAGAAATGCTTTCCTGGGGGATGACTTTCCCCCTTACTACACACAGATGTAAATGCAGACTTGAACAGGGCCCTCATTAGTAACACAATGTTATTACTTACCTTCAATTGTATACCTATAATGTGGTCTTTTACCAGTTGTTAAAATAGCTCAGAAAGGTATATTCTACTTCAGTTGATCTTTTTAGTGGTTCTTCTTTTACAAATTTTCAAAGAACTTAATCTCCTGGCTGTAGAGGAGTTCTTTGCTCCCCTAAATCTTAATAGCCAACTCTGCTTGCCTTGTTGCTGTTATTGTTGTGTACTGAATTGGAACTGACCCACAGCTGACCCTCCGGCAGGTTTTCAGAAGTAATAAATTGCAGAGGATATTGCTCATCTGCCTCCCACAGGGCAGCTGGTGGATTCAAACTGTGTGCCTTTGGTATGGCTTCACAGTTCCTTACCCCTAAGCTACCAGAGCTCCCTATACTTGTCTTAGGCTAATACTGGAAATAACTTACTTCTGGACCAAGCAACAAGCAACATTGGCTATGGAGGACCTCCTAAATAACTTTTTTAAAAAATTGTTGAACATTTATTGAGCTTTAAATAACACTTTATGGAAGCTAAACTTTAGGGTGGCTAAGGGGCTGCTCTGATTTATAGGACAATGGGGATCAGTGCACTTATGGTTGTGTCGCCTCATGGATGCCAAACAGTATAAAGCTTGGGCTACCCTGGCAGTAAATGCAGGTTCATAGTCACTCTCAAAAATTGCATAAGGAATGATCCCCTTATGAAATTATTTACATAGTTGTCACTAGCTTCCTCAGCTCTGGTGGGGTAAGCTGCTGCTCAATCTGTAAAGGTGTTTACAGAATTTGGTAGGTATTTATACCCTAGAAATAGCATTATGTCTGAACTATTTCTCCTAGCGTTCCCTGGGATAAGAACCCCCAGCATACAGCTAACTAGAGAAGAGACGGGACTTTCTTGAGAGTTATTGCCTAAGTACACGCCACAGCTATTAATAATCTGCTTAGTAATCCTCCTGGGCCTAGGCCTTCCTTAATGAATAGTTCCACTAAAGCCCTTAAAATGACTTTGCTACATGAAGGGGCTGGGAATGAGAAGCTTGCCTGTCTCCTCAGCTAGACAGTTGAAACTTGACAATGATTGAGACAGTTGGCTTCCTCTCCTTTGCAGTATATACTGGCAGTTTGATTTTGAGAGCCAAGGGTGTATTCAAAGGACTTTCTCATCCTATCTGCTTGGACTCCCTGCCATTGAGCTCACTGTGATTCACAGGCACACTCCACCAAGTCTTTGAGGCTTGAGAAGTGGCTTCCATCCTCCTTCCCCAGAGCTGGTGGTAGGTTTGGAACACTGGAGGCATGCAGCTTTTTGGTTTCCAGCGTGACACACTACATACCATCTTCCTGTATACAAGTTATGTGCCAACAGGTCAATGACGACTCATAGCAATCCCATGAACAACAGATCTGAACCTTGGCAGCTTCACCATCTCCAACACACCTGACCCCAATGCCTCTCACTGTGTCAATCCATCTCATCGAGGGTCTTCCTCTTCACATTGACCCTCTACCCTTTTTTTTTTTTGGTTTGGTTTTTTTATATGTATATTAATTTCAATGAAAATTTAGAGATTTTGGATTTCCATTCATTCATTGTTGCACTCTTCTCCCCTCCCAACCCTCCCCCCTAGTATACTACCCTCTTGGAAAAGTAAAATCCTTTCACGACAAAAATACCTAATCACATACCCCTTCCTTATAGTTTTCTCCCTCATCTGCTTCAATGCAGTATACATTACTGAACCCATCTTTATCAGTCTCCCCCGAAACACGATGTCAGTCCTGTGTTACAACAGTGGCACCATGCAGTATTTGTCCTTTTGTGACTGAGATACTTCCCTCAGCATAATGTCTTCCAGGGTCACCCATTTGAATAATATTGCATGAGTTCCTTGTTTTTCAATGGAGCATAGTATTACATTGTGTGACTATACCACAGCTTCTCTATTCATTTGTTTGTTGATGAGTACTTAGGTTGTTTCCAACTCCTTGCTACTATGAACAAAGCCGCAATAAACATGAGTGTGCATGTATCTGCTTGGATGTCTGCTATGGTCTCTTTGGGGTATATTCCCAGTAGTGGAATTGCTGGGTCAAAAGGTATCTCTATTTGCAACTTTTTGAGAAAGTGCCATACCACCTTCCACCAGTGGTTGCACCATTTTACACTCCCACCAACAATGACGAAGGGTTCCAGTTTCTCCACAACCTCACCAACATTTGTTGCTTGCTGTTCTGTTAAACTTTGCTGTTCTGACTGGGGTGAGATATCTCATAGTTGTTTTGAGACTCTCTACCCTTCTAAAATTATGTCCCTAAGAATTGGTTCCTCCTGACAACATGCTCAAAGTATGTCAGTTTCACCACTTCTGCCTCATAGGAGCAACGCTGGTTTCACTTTCTCTAGGACAGCTGGGTCTGTTCTCTTGGCAGTCCATGGTACTTTTCAATACTCTTCTCAATTCTCCAACTAATGCTATCAGTTATATCTCAGCACAACAGAATGTTCCCTCCTAGTGACACAATCTGTTTGAGAAGAGGAAATGAAGTACTTTAACATGGGGGTGGGGGTGGGTTAGCAATCTTTCACAGAAGGCACTGCCTTCTTTTAAGTTCATTTTCAGGTCATAGTAAATCTTCAAGGCTTCTTACAGGTCCAGTAAATGCACCAGCCAAGACTTCATTCCTTCCTATATCAAAGTAACATTCCATGGACCCACTCCCTCCAAATAACCTATCAGTTAGGCTGACCTATTGCAGAATGACAACTCAACCACAACATGTACCAAGGGTCTTGGATGGTACTAATCTATTTATGGTGGAATGGGTGAACAGGCCCAAGCACATCTACCCCAACAATGCTTGCAGTCAAATTAAGTCTCTCATATCCGTCCTAAATGTTTCTACATATATTAAGTATTGAAGAACTTTGTTTTTAAACATCAAACAAATGTCATGATGTGTTCAAACTCAGAACATACCAACACAGATGGCAAGTTTGTTTTAACTTTTTATTAAAATGCTTAGGATACAGACTTTCTTTTGTAAATGACTATTTGACTTTTCCTGAAATAGGACATGTATGTGTACTCTGAAAACATTATGCAAAGTCTCAATTCATGGGAGTCCTGTACAAAGCTCTGGTCCTTCATGTATGGAGCAGAGCTTCTCATAGTTGTTTCTTTCAGCTACTTTATGGACACAGTGTTCAGATAGGCAAGAAGTAGACAGGTACTACTTATCAATTTCTCTTTCTCCAGTGGCCAAATGAAGCCACTTTCACAAAGAGCTGCCCTATCTAGAACCCAAGTTATAAGGGACAAATTCAGGGAAAACAAGAAAACTAACACTGAAGCAGCCATACTTCCAGGTCTCTGGTAGAGAAGTATGAGGTTAACCTTTAGCCAAAGGATTTTAAGTCAACCACCTAGCTCATCCAATTTTAGCTAGATTTGTTCATTGTAAGGCTTTAGTCCCTTTCCAAACCAACAGTTTTTACTTAATCCAGCTAAATTTTGCTAATAAATGAAGTATATGTTCTCCTCGGACTTTAAAATCAAGTTCCTGCATTTGGTATTTGGCAGTCAAATAGTATGCTTTCCAATAGGTCAAGCTGAAAGAAAAATCCAATTAAAGGAGGATTCTCATCCACAGGAATATGATATGCATACTGCCTACCCTCAGATCAGAAGCAGGAATCCACTGTTCAATCCTCTGCAAACAGGCATCATTCACCATCACAATTTTCAAGAAACTATTTCTAACCTTTCATTAAAGGAAAAGAGGAACCACTCTCTCCTATTCCTTTGCCTTTTACACCAAAGATATAGGTTAAGGTCATGAAAATCCAATGACACACATGGCATTAAGAGAAATGAAATATTATAAAAATAGCCCTCATGCACACTACTGAGGACACTCTCATACTGGGCCTTTGCTCTCTGGTAAGAAGTGATGCTCACTCAAAAGGAACAGCTCTATAGGAAGTTCTTGGGTTAGTATTCTGCTAGTTTATTTCTGGACTGGTGAAAGGGCAATTTCCTATCAAACTTTTTTTTAAGGGGGCAGGTCTGGAGACACTATTGATATTAATCTTTAAACACACCACACACACTCTCTCACTCAGCTATGTGATAGTGAAAATAGATAAGACGCCATTCAGAAACAAAGCATTTTCTGGAAGTGGAAATTTGAAAGCCAAACTGAGTACATCTTTCCTAGAATAATTTGTGCTACAATACCTTATTTTAAATCCTCAACTTGCAGAATGAAGAGTCTTCACGCTGCTGACTTTGCTGACTCTTCTATTAAAAAAAAAATTTCCCCCAGAATTTGTGCAAAAGTAAAACCTCTGCAATATACAACATGAGGAACCTATAATTAATAGCAACTCTTTAAGAGGCAGAAGTCACTATAACTGAAAATGAAAAAGGGGCTATAGACATGAGTGAAACTTCACGACAGTATAAAAAGCAAACACTGGCTGACATTTGTAACTTTAGAAGTAAAAATGCTGCTAACTCACTCTAGAATTAACCTCTTCTCAGCACATCACCAGTCATCCATGCCATGATGTGGAATGCTCGCTCATCAGAGTGGGAACCTGCTGCAACTCCAAAGCCAGGGTGCTGCCACTTTTCTAGTTGTCTGTGCACAAGGTGATGCCACCCACAAAAGGCAGCTACTAGTCAGGTGAGCGCAGGGCCAGCTTCTCACTAACCTGTTCATTCAACAGGACTGAGATCACGTGACCAAGCTCTGGCCTCCAAATGTGTATCTATTATCATTTCACAAATATCTAAATGCCAACTCCCTAGATTTTTTTTTAAAAAAGGGGAAACTCTGGACCAAGTAAATTGTGAACTCAAAAAAGTTAAGAGGGACACCAATTACATCAACATTTTCTTTAAAAAATAGAATCACTTTCTTTTTAAATCAACCACAGTGGTGAGACGTGTTTTTCTTTTCATGCCCCATAATGCACACAGCTTTCCCTAGCAAATCCTTCAGCTTCCAAGTCCCGGGATGCTGAATGCACCAGCACGTGGGGAAGCATGACCTCCCAACAGTGTGGAGAAGAGCACATGTCACCACTGGGCGATGAGATCTGACAGACTCCTGGCTTCTCAGCGCCAAACAAGGCCGGAGAGTTTTCCATGTTCTATTACAAAAGTTCACGAGGAAGCTGTGAATAGGATCAGTCCAGAGACGTAAAACTTGTTTATTTTCACTGTCCAAACATCAGTCAATATACTGGGAGAGCCAACGGAAACCTTCGCCATAGCCTTGCCTCTTGAGCACACTGCACATGAACACTTCCATAGGGCGGGCATTCAGTTCCTTCAAGGTCACGTTCCCCTAAAGAAGGCAAAATCAAGAAAGGGCTGTCAGCACCTCTGTGCTGGAGAAGCTCAAAAGGGTCATCGTTAAAATTACTTTTTCAAGACAAATGTTAAGGAGTGACTAATAACAGAAATGTGGTCCAAGTCATATGGACAGAGATGACCTGCCCAAGGTTTCGTGCTTTCAGCACAGACCTGTTCCCAGACTTTGTCCAGGAGTGACACTTGCTGTCAATCCTCTAACATCTGTCTGGATGGTTATGGCAGCAAATCAAGAAAAAAGGCCACTGGGATCCATGGAACCAGCATCATCTTACTCAATAGACAAAAGAGGTCTTTTTACTATGTTGTTGTGTACTGTAGAGTCGGAACCAACCCATAGCTGACCCTCCAGTGGGTTTTCAGAGGCAGTTAATCACACGGGAGGAGATTGCCCATCCTTCTCCCACAGAGCGGCTGGTGGCCTCGAACCGCATGCCTTTGGAATTGCAGCACTGCTTCTTGCCAATAGGCCACCAGAGCTTCTTCCTATTTACCATGACTTTGCAGAAATATACAAAGAAAATGGGTTGCACTCGGGAAATTTAAGGAGGGTCTCAGGGCACACATGTCATGCAGAATTTGGGACACTAATTGGGAAGAAGCATTTCCAGACGGAAACAGAAAACCAAAAAGTGGAAAGCTTAAAAAAAAAAAAGTTAGAAAATTATCATAAATCAGAGAGAGGAAGATTTTAAAAATTAAGTATTCTAAGACCAGAAACTCCAAAGAATAGGCAATTCTTGGGTAATTACAGCTGATCTCAATTTTCTTTCATACACTTGCTTTTCTACAGCTGTCTGCTTCTCCAAATGGACAGAGAACAGCCTATTCACCTTCAAGACCACCTTCTATTTCTCATTTCATCACTGATTTGTGTGGATCTATGTAGATCGGAACAAAATCACTCTCTTAACCTGAAAAATCAAAGATAACAATCTAAAAAACCCCACAAATGAAATACAATGTAAATGAAGGACTAAAAGGAATACATTGTACATACATGAAACAATGTATATGAAGGATAAAAATATTAATTAAAAAAGGGAAGAGAAAAAGATCATAGTCCTACTTCTCATTGGGGGAACACTGAGCATGGATCGGGTTTTTTTACTGCTCCGAGAAAAATTAATGGCTAATTATTATAAAAAAAAATATTAATCTTCTTTATAACCTGGACTTTCTCAGCAAATATGGATTCTTTCTAAGAAGAGCTCTTCCAAGAAATGTCTTTGAATTAGATTTAAAAGGAAACAAAATTCTTGATGACTGAATAGTAGGAAATAGCCTATTTCCTTCATACTCAAATATCTGAAGATATTATAGGAAAACAAAACATACCCCTGCCTTCAGAAAGCTTGTAACACATTTACAGTGAAACAAACTCTAAATCCATTTAAACCTCTTGGTAAAGTGGTGAATGTCCTTTATATCATGCCTGTTAACAATTTTTCTCTTACCTTTCCTGTGGTCTGTCCATAAAGTCCAAATATCTCACGGAGTTTTTCTTCACTAATGGCATCTGCTCTGTCAATTTTGTTACCCAGGATAAGGATTGGCACATTGGATATTGTTTCATCAGTCATTAAAGCCTAAAGATAAGATTTTTTTTAAAAAAAAAAAAGAAAAATTTTTAAAGTCAAGTAAAGAATCTACAAAAGTCTAGCAGATTACAAAAACAATATTGACTTTCACTGGCCTACCAGGTATCAAATATAAAGTGGACATCAGATAATTAAGTAACTAAAAATTAATCTTAACCTATAATAGCCTTGACATTAGGTAAGAATCCCTTCACGTAGACTCTCCTAATTTCCTCATTAGAATTGGCTCAGGACTATCTATCTATCTATATTTAAAAAGTAATATAACTGCCTCAACTTTAAAGATAAATTTTTCAGCCACAGACAATTCTTCAAGATATCCATTTGCCACAGTCCCAGAAGAAAGAACGCTCTAGAAACAGAGCCTAAAAGTGATGAGAGAACTCCACAAGTAAGTAGTCTTTGCCCAATGTGTGTAAGTACTGAGGCTGTTGAGAGGGATACAAAACCAAGGGTGAGACACAGTCCCTTCTCAAGAGATCCTCATTCTATATTTAGACATATACTGACACAACTTAGTAACAAGCTTATTTAGACAAAGCAAAAATCAAAAGGAAAAACAATAAATGGAACAGAGAATGTAAACACCAAAAGAGAAATAGAACAGCAAAGATACAGCATCTTAACTAGGTACTAAAGGAAGGGAAAGATGTAGATAAATAAAAACCATAATGACTTTACAGTAGGAAAAGAAAGTCACATGACTGGATTAAAGAATACAGAGCGACAAGAGTTAACGGGATGGGTGAAGATGAAGCACAATATGGTGATAGTCTGTGAAGGCAGCTATGATATATCTTAAAGACTCCTACACCCAGAAGTTACTGCATATGTAAGACAATATTTGTCTGTGGTGCTCAAGTGTAAGGTGTGATCTAGCTTAAGGCAGTAAGTAGCATTTAATAAATGAAACAGGAGGCATTCTGGAGAAGTGAAGGGACAAGATACCTAAATGAGAAGGGCAGACAAAGAGAATTCTTAACTGGCAGAGTTCAAGTCTGAGAATCTAGTTTTCACTGACAGGAAAGTTATGAAGGAAAAGAGAGCTTAAGGAAATATGCTTGACTATCTGCATCCATCAAAGTACAGCTGTCATCCGTTCATTAAACACTAGGACATAAGTGCCTACTATGTGTTAGATGCTTTGCTAGCTACTGGATTCAGAGAGAAAGATGATGAAGGCCCTCCCATCAACATTCACTCTCTGGTGAGAGACACCTGTAAGAAAACAATTTTAAAAACCCCTCAACCACCAGTGAAGACAGGGCAGAATGTTAATAGAGGCTGAGAAGTCAGGAAGGTTTCCTAGAAGTGGTCATTGATCAACTCTGAGTTCTCTTAGTAACAGGAGACACAGCTGAGCATGAATAGGTATACATATAAATTCAGGGAAGGGCAAGTTGTGCTTTATATTTAGAATAGTTCAACAGAGGAGAAAAAGAAACGTATAGAAATAATCCCAGGGAAGATCATCACTGGTCCTCCGTGCTATGCAAAGGATTTATGGATCTCATCTAGAAAGTGACAGATAATTAACATGTTACGGGCAGCAGTGAAAAGTCTATGACAGTTCCTTGGAACACTCTAGTGCATGGCATGGCAGTTATGAGGGAAATGCACAAGTGGGAGACCAATTAGGTAGTGGAGCAAAAAGCTGAAATAATCAAAGTCTAAAATAGTAAGGGTGCTATAAAGCAGATTAGATTCTAAGTAAAAGAGACAGGGCTTGATATCCAAGGACAAATTACTACAGAATTCAGTTAAGTACACACAGGAATGGGGTAATCATTGGACTAGGATGGAGGAGAGGGCAAACCATCTTTTCTGAGTCAGTGTAATGATGTGTACAGACAGTATCCCCCAAAGTTATTGAAAAGTTCCTATCAATGGCCTCCTTAGCCTCTTAGCCTATGTAAGCCTCCCCCACTTTATCAATGGTAGGAGGGTGGTGGAGAGGGCTGTTCCATAGAATCTACAGTAATTTACAGGTTTCTGGACCAAGTAGATGGTGAGGAAGATGAATTGTTCTCTTCTGGGAAAGCATAAGTGGACGATGCAGTTGACAGACTGCTTTATACATGAGACAGAGGTTCAAGAACAAGGTTCTACACAAGTGAAATTAATTGAGGACTATCAGCATCTGAATGCTAGATGAAGGCATGGGAGTAGAGACCTTAAGAATACCAATATTTAAACACTAAGCAGAGGAACAGATGATGAAGGGAGGCAGAGGCAGGCAGGAGAAAAAATGAGAAATATTGGCCAGAAAGACAGTACACCCACTCTTCAAGTTAAGTTCTCAAGAGCAGGTCATTATGTGAAAATGGAGGACGACTATACACACTTAAAAAACAGAAGACTGTATCATTACACAAGACCCAAACCACTGAGAATCATGGCCCAGACAAGAGAACACACAATCTCAGCCATCACATCCAATATATTCTCATCTCACCTGTCTGGTGTTTATTACTGCCAGTTGTACCTTGTTAATGAATAAAATAGCAGTAAATTTTTACTACCGTCATAAATGTGGAATGTAGTTAACAAGACAGACAGTAAGAGAAGAATGATCAGTACTATGAAGTCAAATTAGGTAGACACCGACATATATGCACAAGGGACAAGAGTCTGAGTCAAGGAACACAAATAAGTTAACTCTAGACAGGTTCAAATTGCCAGGAGTATGAGTGCAGAGACACTGTATTTAGAGAAAAACAAGAATGGCTTAAAGGAGCAGGTAATAGAGTAGTGGGGAAAACAGTATTATAGAGGCAGGAAAGCCAAAAACAGCAACAGCAACAACACACACAAACAGAACCCAACAGTGTTGGGAAAGGAGAAAACTTGAAGCCAGTCTTTGACAGTAATAAATGGGGCAGTTGACTAAAATGGAAGAGTGAGAAGAGATTAATATGGCCTGGCTAATCATTCAGTGGGATGCTTTGGTGACTTAATGGTAAGAAGTTCTGCTGCCAACCAAAAGGCTAGAGGTTTGGATGTATTGGCTGTTCCACAGGGTAAAGAAAGGCCGTCTCATTCCAGGAGTGCAATTTGCTGCTTCTAAAGACTTGCTGGAGGGCCAGCTATAGGTCGCTTCTGACTCAATGGTCATAGTAACAGCAATTATTCAGTGAGAGAGTGATTAGGCATAACAACACCAAGAATTCAGACGCAAAAGGTGAAGGAACTCTAACTGGTTTCATTATGCCAGCAGTAGAGTGACCACTCATGATGAATTGAAAAGAACGCTATTTCTGGGGCCATAGGCATCAGCTGGAGACTGTCCTACAAAACTGGGCTATAAACAAGAAAGTTTAGCTGAGCTTACTCGGGACACTGAAAAGCAGTATATTCAACTGTCTGCCTTTTCATTTTGTTGTTGTTGAGAACATACATTAATTCAACAGTTTGTGCAATTCAGTAACACTATGTTGTGTAACCGTCACTGTTTTTGAGCTGTTCTTCCCACTAAAATAATAGTGATAACATAAACTCACTGACCCTGAGGTTCCAATCTAACCTTTTTAATGTTGCCAATTTTGATCCCATATAGTTCTTAAAAGAGCACGATATTCCATTTCCTAAATTTTTAAACCCTTTCTTCCTGTATCTAGGGCTTTCACTAAATGTTAACTAGAATTATTGGCACTACTAAGCTGCATTCCTGAAAAGAAAGAGAAGAAAGGAAAAACAAATTATTAACTTACATTAAGCTCAACTTTGGACTCCATGAGACGAGAATGATCTGCACAGTCCACCAGAAACACAATCCCATTAATTGCTGGAAGATAATTTTTCCAAACCCGACGTGCTAAAAGAGAGTTATAGATGAAGCAATTAATATCTGTGTGTATATATGTATATGGAGTGAATAACCTAACGGCCTGGATTCTTCAAAGTCCTAGTCAGAGGGTGCAAATTGATGGCCCATTAGCTGTTGCTGTCTTTTTTAAATATGAAAATCAGGAGTCCTACAACATTTAGCATTCTTACACCTATATGCAGGGAGTTCTGACGGCCTAGTGCTATGAAGATGCGCTGCAATCCCAAAGGTATGTAGTTTGAATTCACCAGCTGCTCCAGGGGAGAAAGACAATCACCTGCCTCTGAAAACCTGTGGGAGGGTCAGGCATCAGTCAGTTCCCACTCGATGGTACTAAGCAACAACATACCTATATACGTACTCCTAAGTTAATCAGCTGGAACTGAGTTTGCAGAAATTTCCACCACTCTTCACTTTTAAAAAAAAAAATTTATTTATATAATTAGTTTCATTTACATTATATTGGATTCATGTACATTGTGGCTTATTTTTCCCTTTTCAGTTATTGCACTAATAACTTCCTTCAAGAAAGCGTATAAGCCAGCTACTTTATGACTCATGTTCCAACACTGCCTTATATACAGTCCATGTCACTCATCTATGTGACCTTTCTCACCCCTGAGCCATTTTCATTTGCATTTGCAAACCCTGAGTTATATCATTAGAGTACAAAGTGCCTGTCACTGCAACTTTAGGCTCAGGTTAGTCTCTAACAATGTGTGGGTGTGCTGCCACATGTCATCTACCCATGTAGCCCTCATGGGATGGGGCCTATCATGCAGTTGAAGTCTCCAGTCATTTCAGCTCCTAGCCTTAAGAAACCAAACCTGCTGCTTCTAAGTTGATTCAAACTCATGAAGACCTTCAATAAGGTTACTTTTGAAAAGTGAAAGAACTAGGGAGTAGAGGCTGAGTGAACTTTTACTTTACCTATTTCTATACTGACTGAATTTGTTATATTTTGACTGAATTTGTTACACTTAGCCTGCATTACTTTTAAAAAAGTGAAGTTTTAAAATTACAGACGTGCAAAAAAGAATTTTGAGAACATTTTAGTAATGCCTGGAAAATGGTGGCTAAGTTATGACGGTGTTTAAGTCAATTTTCTAGGGGAAAAACTCTGAAGCCAAAGTTATCACACCATTATCATCAAATTGGGGAACTCTGGTATTTTAGTGATATACTGCCGATCCAAAGGTAGGTGTTTGAATCCATCAGTTGCTCTGCAGAAAAATCTCCTTCCGTCCAATTTGCCTATGTAAAACCCGCTAGAAGGTCAGTTCTGACTTGAAAGAACATAACAACAATCATCAACTGATATGTAAAAACATTTACTCATTCTATATTCTCAAGCTTATCATTTTAAACTGCTCTGAATCAGTGTGAAGCAGTCACACAATAATTCTCTTGAAAGACAAAATGTGGTCGTTCCTTTCTAACCACATAAAAACTCAATTCAAATTTACTGCCATCAAGTCAGAACCAAGCCATCATATCTGACCCTCCAATGGACTTTCAGATCCTCTAAAACACAGGGGAAGAGATTACTCATGTTTGCTCAATGGAGGTACTGGTGGATTCAAGTTGTCAGAGAGCTGCCATCACTGCTCCCTACCACCTCACCACCAGAGCTCCCTCACCCCAACGAAAAGAACATAATAAATACATGACTGAAAAAAAGAAAGAAAACACTCCAGCAAAGCATAACCACTGTTACCATTTTGGTAGATTCTCGTCTGATCTTTTTTTCTGTAGAGTTTTTAATGTGATTGTGATTATATGGCATATGTACTTTTGCAAGATATAAATACCATATTACTGAGATAAATTTAACCCTAAGAAAATCACGGACTATAAATTAGGCTATAAGACTAGAAACTGCCAATATTCTATTTTTAAACTATATTTTTAAAAACTGTATTAGAGTCAACCTAATGTAATGCTTCAAACACATATGTCTTAACAAATGAGCAAATTTGATGTAACTCCAATTTCTTTTTCTACTTTCCCAGAATATTTATTCCCATACTTTAAATGTTTACTGTCAAGGCTATAGTCTTGCCAAATATAACTTGAGTATCGTCAAATAAAGAAGTCCCATTGTGAACATTTCTAAAGTGTGTACATTAAGTCTGAATAGCACACTTGATAGATATCTGGGAACAATTTACAGAGCAGAAAGAGGAGAGGGAGGGCAAGAAGTAGAAGAAAATGTTCCATTCACTTCTTTTAATAGGCAAAGTATACAAAATAGCAAATCGGAAAAGGACACAAAGTTGGTCTCCTACATAACAGCACTCCCCTAAATAAAGGACACTAAAAGGACAGGCTGACTAAATCCAATTATGTGGTATTGTGCCAAGTGATAATGTTGGGAGGGGGAAGTGATGGCATTATTTGGCCAACTGGGGAAAAAAATCTGCACATACATTATACTACTACTATCCATCGCCAGAGTCAGAATTGACGTACAGCTCAGCTGACCCTCCAGTGGGTTTTCAGAGGCTGCTAAGTGAGGAGAATGCTCATATTTCTCGCACAGAGCAACGGCAGATTTGAACTACATAGGCCTTTGAATTGCCAGTGCAACCTTCTATCCATTTGGCAAGAGCAAATGTCTTATTCTTAGGAAATACAAACTAAGATACATAATGAACTCACAAATAGTTCAAAAAGTAAATAGGTATCTCTCTGTGCATGTGAAAAAAATTGTTAGTTGCTGTCAAGTTCACTCAAAGGCATAGCAGCTCTATGTATGCAAAGTAAAATTCCTCATGGAACAGAACTGTGACTTTCTGGAAGCAGGATCAGAGGTGTCTGTCTTCCAACGTACCTCTGGGTAGATTCAAACTGCCAACTTATCAGCTAATCATCAACTGCTTAACCATTTGTGCCACACACACAATCTGTGCCTTCTACATACATACCTGGTGGAGAGACAGCTAAGAATCAGTTCTGACTTGATGGCATTGAGGAATGAGTGAGTGAAGGAGAAACAGAGGTAAACAGGCACTGGAGAGCAGAATTTGCAACTTCTGACATAGTTTTGTTTTTGTTTTAACAAATCTGTAATTTTATTTATTTACTTTTCAGTAAGTTTAAATCCTAGAGGTATATGGCATTACAGATTCTGTGTCCAATGGCCTTTGCAGGATGGTTTTTTCTAAACTTGGCCCAAACAGCGCCACTGTTTGTATGGGCACGAGTTACCTTTCCCCAGATTACTACAGTTTTGTTAGGTTTGCCAATCAGGAATCACTATATTATTTTTTGCTTTGTAAACATAAGCATATCTCTTGCCTAAATAAAATTCTGGTTCATCTCAGGCACAAACACTTCAATTTTAAGAAAAGCTTTGTGCTCCCTCTGGTTCAGAAACCCTCATTTATAGCCACCAAATGTAGCTTTGCACCACAGTCTCCCCGCCATCTCTGTGGTTCAGAAGTCCTGCTCCCAGGAAGCCTTCAAGATAGCCCAACACGTTTTGAAATTACTTAAAAAAGGAATTTAAAAAACTTAATTGAAGTATAAGGAAAGTTACCTCGAATGAAAAGTGACTAAATGGGGAATAAATACAAAATGAACTCTAATATCATCCTCCCATTCAACTGTATCTTACCTTGTTCATGTCCACCAAGGTCAAAAGTTGTAAAAGTCATTCCAGCGATTGTCAGCTCTTCTGATGCTGAAAAATTATAAAATAAAATCACACACAAAAAGGAGAAAAGAAATAAATTTTGCATTTGTAATTCAGCCACAGTCCAGCTAGTAGTGCTGTTAAGCAAATACTAATATATGTGGCCCAAGTATATTCTACTGGAAAATTTTCAAATTATCTGTGATACAGTGAATTAAGTAATAAGGCCCTTCTAGGATTTTGGCCCCTTTGTGTATGCGTCAGACTTCATTTGAGAATAAGTTTGTGATAAATAAGAGGTGGGATTAGAATGGGATAAATCTTGAAGCTCTACCCTACTATCAAAGGTTATAACACAAATCACCACCCTTAGTTCTCCTGGGGGTGTGGTTTATATCCCTGAGCTTTTATACAGAGGACTGCATCTAAGAAGCTCATTCTCTTTCTCTATAGCTTAGGACATTGCACCTAATCTGATCCAGCTGTTTGTAGCCTGCAATCACCTGGCTTCCCTGTTCACTAGCATCTCTGACCATGTTCATCAATCTACATCACCTACAATTGCATGACCCGTTCTCTGACAGTTTTTTAGTTTCTTTGAAACTTTCCAGCAAACTACAGAAACCAATGGCAAACAGGAGTGAGAAGGTTGAGGGGAGGAGGAATAATAGTACAACAGTCTGGACATTTGGGACATTTTACCTCTGCCTTACAGGATCTAGTCTGGTACTAATCTTTGTAAAACAAATTATTTTTATACAAGTAACGAAGAACTGCATCAGTTTGGAGAATATCCCTCAAAGCTGATAATGACTTTCAAATATAAAAAGAACTCAAAAAAGAAAAAAAGATCTCCTGGCATTTTCAAACTTACTAGGATGCAATGTTGGAACATGTTGGCCCAATCTATCATCTTTGAGCATGTGTAGAAGAGTGGTTTTGCCTGCATTATCCAAACCCAAGAACACAAGTTTCCCAGATTTCTTGTAGAGTCCTAAAAGAAAAAGAAATCTAAATGAAGCTTAGGTGTCTACATACCAAAGATTACTTGTATTTAAATTGTTTGAGGAAACACAAAAACTTTTAACCTACATTTTTTTCAGAAAAGAACTTTACCTAGGAACTGGAGCACACTGCTGAAGCCATTGTAGATCCACTCAAAGATGAAAGACATTATTAGCGCTTACTACCTGTATCAAATATGAAAACATCATACATTAGCTTCCAGAATGGCAGTAGAGTTCTGGAGATTAACCTTTACCTCTCACTCTGAAGTAATTTTACAATCTCAAAATACAAGAAAGTAAAGTAAGGAAGATACCAAAGATTGCCCTTCTCTCTATAGACTTGAGAACTGTACACCCTAGAGGGAACCATCTATGGTCCTCAGCTCTATACAAATAATGGTATACAACAATCTATTATATTCAAAAGACAGCAAGTTAAAGATAGATTTGCCTCTTCTAGTGGACAACTCGAGGTCACAGCCAGCTGCTTACTCACCTTCCTTATACATGCTCGTTCACTGCCAGTTAGTAGTCCATGTAGGAAATTAGTCTCATGAATAATCTGAATCAAAATGCCACCAAAATACACTAACTATAAAATACAAACTAGAATAATTTAGCCTATCCTTGTAAACAATCCTAAAACATAGGCACCAACATTCTACTGCCTGGCACAATCTGCCCTGCTCTACTTTATCTATTAATGCTATCTCTTCTTAAGTAATATTTAATCCTTTTCGTGCAGACAGGTATTTCAATTAATAATAAAAGATAACCATAATCCTTTCATAATGTGAGTATACAAGCACTAACACGTTTGACAAATAGAAATTTCCTCGAAATGATGAATTTTTGTTCAAGCCAGAGTAGTAGTCTCAAGCTAATTTCATCACAATTGACGTTAACACCATAATCCCACAGGTCTAGAAAAAAAAACATAAAACCCAAAGAGTCTAAAATCATTGATAATAAACAAGAGGACTTCTGAGTGAGTTAAGAGGAAGCACACAGGAGTTTCTCAGAGCCGGCATTTCCTGGCCACACTGATTTCCTGCCTCAATGTCTCAGACACAGACGAAAACAAACAAACAAAAAACCCACAACAAAAAACATAAAGCAAACAAAAAAACAACACAAAACACCTCAACAAAACAAACAAAAATAACAAAACCAACAACACCCAAAACAAACCAAAACCTGCTCTCCACCACTAGGAACAGCTGAGCACAAGAATATGTGTCAGATGCAACCAGCTGCTATCAAACAAAACTGTTTTCATCAAATATAACCCTGTAAAAATCATTATCCACAAAAACCACCTATAGGGTCATCACTGAAAGAATAATAAATGAAGAAACTGAAAAGTGAAGGTCTTAGGTCTTGGTTTTCATCCTATAAACTAGGTATCAGGCCTGCAGCCTGACCTATAGACGTTGTTACAAGCACTAGGGCCTGTTTAAAATTGCTTTCCACTGCTCTTATGAATGGAGGGCCAAAGGAGGGTTAGGAGTTTTGGGTAGGTAAAAAGTGAAAGCAAAAGAGAAAATGCAAATACGTTAAATGATTTTGCTGTCATTGACCTCTTCAATAACAACAAACTACAGGAGGTAATTTTTTTTTAAAGACCAAATTTTAACTGGAATGCATGTCAAATACAGTAATTTTGTCTAGAAACTCAGTCTGCTCTTTAAGAAGTCCAGTAACATAAAATACACTTGAAAAAAAACCCCATAGTTGGTCCTTTTTATTATAGGCTAGTAATAGAACAACCCTATGAACCTGGAGAGAGGAGGAAAGGCACCCAAGCATCGAGGACTCTCCTTCATAGGGTCGCTATGAGTCGCCTGCGACTCGATGGCACTTAACAACAACAACAACAGAACAACAGAAAGCACTAGTGGCGTAGTAGGTAGGAGCTGTGCTGCAATCCTGAAGGCCCACGGTTTGAATCCACCAACTGCTTCGCAAAAGAAAAAATGGGCAATCTCCTCCCTTGTGATTAACTGCCTCTGAAAACCCCCAGAGGGTCAACTATGGGTCAGATTCAACAATAACAACAGAACAATGCTCCTTCCCTCTACAATGCCAGCCAGCCTTCCAGAAGTGCGCTCATCTTTATTTAGAAAGCACTCAGTTAAAGTCACTCTCATTCAGAAGACTCTTTAACAACCTTACTCTTGGTCGTTAGCACTACAAGTTGTTGGACTCTGTGCTTTACAGACTTTTTATTAAGTCTGAATGTATAATTTTAGAAGTATGTTTTGCACTCCCCAAATAGCTGAAGACTGGCAGGGTCTGGACAATGGGAAAAATCCACTGTATTAAAGGACTTTCAATATTAATTTAATTTTCCAATTTATTTTCCTTTAAAACTTATTCTTACCTCCAAAACACTATAGAGTGCTTAAAGAAACTCTTTAGGTGATGCTAAATATTAAAAACTCACTCTTAAAGGCAAAATGTGTATGAATGGTTGAATGAAGAATCTTTACACACACATACACACACACACACACCCCACCCACTCTCCCCTCCCCCCTTTCTCTCATACACTTTCTAGGAGAATAGAAAAACAAGGGAAAAAACCTCCAACATTCTAAACACACAAAAACCCCAAACAACTCTTAGTGGACCCAAAACACTGGGTTAAAGTTAAAGGAAATGGCTCCAGCAATCCTTGAGTTCTTAGGGTTCGTAACCATTTCTGAGAACTGTTTCATAGTTTATACAGTGGCTGCACATTTATCTCATGTCATCCTCACACGAACCACATCAGGCAGGAATCCCTGCCCTCATATAACATATGTTGTTGTGTACCCGCCAGTCGGAACCGACTCACAGCTTACCCTCCCGCAGGTTTTCAGAGGCAGTTTTATTTGTATAGGAGGAGACTGCCCATCTTTCTCCTGCGGAGCAACTGGTGGATTCGAACTGTGTGCCCGCAAGATTGCAGTGCAGCTTCACTGGGCCACTAGAGCTTTCTCATGTAGCATAGGAGGATACCGATATTCCTAGTTGAACTACTCTGTCCAAGATGGCTCAGTTAAAAAAAGTAACATAATCATCTTTTAAATACCAAAGGTTTTCCTAATATAACAAAATCTCAAACTCCAAATCACAAAGTTTCTTAAAGAAAATAAAATCCGGTGGAGAGCTCTGGTGGCCTAGTGGCAAGAAGCTGCACTACAATCCCAGAGGCTCGCGGTTCAAATTCACCAGATGCTCTGCTGGGGAAGGAGGGACAATCTCCTCCTGTGCCAGTCGGATCCGATTTGATGGTGCACACACACACAAATAATAAAATAAAAATAAAAAAAAAAGAAAGTCCCCCCTAAATCACCAGCTCCACAGTTCTCAAAAAGTCTTCCTTATAACTTATCACATCTTTTGGACGGTATTTTAATATTTAATGACTAGCATTCTTCCTCCTCCCTATTCTTGATGCATGTTATCACTATGACAGGGCTTTGGAACTTAGAGCTGACCCTCTAGGAGGCTTTCAGAAGCTGTAAACTGGAGGGGAGGAGACTGTCCATCTTTCTCCATTGGAGCAGCCAGCGGATTCGAACCGCGTGCCTTTGGGTTGGCTGAGTAACTCCCTACCACTATTCTCCATGTAAGGGTTTGAAAGTGCTGGCCAAAACACTGTTCACGTACACCAAATTATTCAGGACACCAGTATAGCTTTGGGGCACCTGACTTTTAGCTTAAACACAACTTCTTGTTAGAGTAAATGTCAACAGTCAGTCCCAATGCAAATACCACAACCATATGCCCCATGCCAAATCCCAAGCAGGTGGCAAGAACGTTAACAAAATTCGGCGTCAACACTAGCAAGTTGCTCAAAACTCCAACTAAATGAATGGTGAGCGTCAGCGGCCCACTGCCAAGGAGCTGTACTGCCAACACACAGGCCCGGCGGTTCGAATCCACCGGGGGGGGGGGGAGGCTGGGCATTTACAGCTTCCGAAAGCTCGCCTGGTTGGTCAGCTGAGTCGGCTCCGACCCGACGCCTCCTAACAGCAGCGTACCCACAGAGCTAATGAGGGAATTTTTCCATGCAAGGAGAGGAGGGAAAGGAGAAAATAGGAGTTTCGAGCCAGAGGACCGCAGGATAACAGAGCCGGAGTCGAGGGAGCCCTGAACCAGGAGCCGGGAAGAGCTGGTCGGAGCGCTCACACCTGCTAGATGCCAGGCTTGGCCAAATCGCTCTGCCACGGCCGATCTCAGTCTCCGACCCTGACCACCACCCACGATCAGCAAAGCCTCCCACCGTCTCACCAAAGGCTGCGAAGGCGCGTCCCAGATAGAGGACGCGAAGCCGTTCCAAACATCAAGCCCACACACAGTCCAGACCCGAGAAGTATCATCCGAAGCGGACCATCCTCCGTGCCCCGACCCCCGAGTGGAATACGTGCCGGCCCAATACCCCTTAGAGTGGGGAGACGGCGGGGCCGCCAGGACCAAGTCGGCCGGTCCCCGCCCAGAACCAGCCCCGCGGCCCCACAGAACCGCCTGCGTGTCACTTCCCCCCCACCACCCGGCAGGAGCCGGCCTCCACGCCGGCCTCCACCATCTGCCGCAGCCCCTCCAACTCCGGCTCCTTCCCCCGCTGCGACCTCGTGACTCACGCCTGAGGGGCTGCTCCCGCCGAGTCGGGAGGTTCCGACTCTGCCTCAGAACACACAGAACAGCAGCAACAACCGAGACCGCCAGCTACTTGCCGGAAGTGCGTAACATCCCCTCCCCCGGGACTTCCGGGTGTGTACTTATTCCCGCCCCTTCGCGAGCGCAGCGGCGCCGGGTCACCTCAGTGTCGCCCAACCAGAAACTCGGGCTGTGGAGGGGCGGGCCCAAGGCGTGACGCTGCGAGTGCGGGGGCGAGTCTTGTCTTGACCCTGCCTCCTGCCGTACGCAAGAGACGTGGCAACACCGGGGGCCCAGGGGCTGGGGGCGGGGTCCTAGCATCCCCGAATTGCCTAATGTGTTCAACGTTATCTGCATCCTCAGCTCTCGGGAGACATTAATAATAACCTTTTAGTCCTCGACCAAAAATGAATCCCACCAACTTTTTGCTTTAAGTCATATTATCCTGTTAGATTCCTCCGTCCCCCCCAGCAACATTTATGTTCACTGAATGCTTTGCATGCTTCATCCATTTTACCCTCATGACAGTCCAATAAGGATGACAGAAAAAGAATTGACTTCTTTGAGCCGTGGTGTTGGAGAAGAGCACTGAACATCCCTTTGATGGCTAAGAGAATGAACAGATAATGTCTTGGAGAGGGTGCAGCTGGAGTGCTCTTTGGAGGCAAGAATGCTGAGGCTTCGCCTCACTTACTTTGGACATGTTGCCAGGAGGTGTTATTCTTTGGAGAGGGACATGATACTAGGAAAGGTGGAGGTTTGGCGAAGGAGAGGAAGACCCTCAATCGGGTCGATTGGCACAGTGACTGCGGCAATGAGCTCTTGTGTGTCAGGAAGTCTGAAGAAGACATAGGACAGGACTGGGTTCAGATCTTTTGTTAGTAGGATCGCTATGTACTTGACGGCAGGTAACAACAAACAGTCCTGTGAAACAGTGCTATTATTATCCCTATTAGACTCAAGACTTTCAAAGGTTATAACTAGAAAGTGCTAGAGAAAAAAAAACTGCCCTCCTTATGCTGTGTTTTTTTTTTTT
>NW_006399824.1:3331315-3342705 GCF_000299155.1 Elephantulus edwardii | reverse complement strand
ATCTTACTCAGTGTCTCCCTAACCCCAAGGACAGTCCCATTCTACAACAGTGGCATCATGTAATATTTGTCCTTTTGTGACTGGGATATTTCACTCATGCTGTGTTTTTTAAAGGGAATTTGGTGGCCTAGTGCGTAAATTGTTGCAGTGTTAACCTAAAGCCAGGAAAGGCAGATCAACTCCACCTGCTGCTCCGCAAAAGAAAGATGAGCTGTCTACTCCTGTGTAATTTACAGACTGTGAAAACCTGGCTGGAGAATCAGCTGTAAATCAGATTCCAACTCAATGGCCATGAGAGAGCGAGAGATGCTGGGTTTTAAGCCACTCTGGTGATGTGGTCCATCGAAAGTCGTTTGAGAAAGGACATGTCTTTTGGGTTGTTCAAATCCACCAACAACTCAGGGGAAAGAGGAATAGGAAATCACCATCTCATGTGATTTACATTGTTATATGCTGTCAAATTGACTAAGATTCATAGTGACCCCAAGAATAACAGATCTGAGCCTTGCCCTATTCTGTACCATCTCCGAAATATTTGCACCCATAGTTACAGTCACCATATCAATACATCTTGTTGAGGGGTTTCCCCTCCTACCTCAGCCCTGCACCTTTCCAAGCATGGTGTCTTTTTCCAAGGACTGACCCCTTCTAACAGTTTGTCCAAAGTATGTGAGACGGTACTTTATTATCCTTGCTTCTAAGGAGCACCCTGGTTGCACTTTCTCCAAGATAAATTTGTTTGTCCTCCTGGCACTTCAGGGGATATTCAATACTCTTCTCCAACCACACAACTCAAAATCATTACGTCTTCTTCTGTCATCCTTAGTCATTGCCCAACTTTTTTAACAACTGTCTAACTTTCATCTAAGTTTCACTAAGTTCATAGAGTTTCCGGAGGCAAGCTATTTCAGAAATGGATGCCACTCCTGCTTCCAAGCCTGTTTTAATTGGGAGCTCCATCAAAAAGTAATAGAAAAGACCAACCACAGCTTGAATGGGGCACACCTTGGTCTTTAAGATGACATTATTGCTCTTCAACACTTTGGAGAGGCCCCTGACAGCAGATTTTCCCATTACAACACTTTCATTTCTTGACTTCTGGTGCCAAGGGTATTGACTGTGGATAAAATAATTGACAATTTCAATATATTCCCCCACAAAAAAAAATATGGAACACTTCACGAATTTCTATGTCATCCTTGCACAAGGGCTGTGCTAATCTTCTCTGTATCGTTCCAGTTTTAGCTCAGTGGCCCTAGGGAGCTCTAGTGGCCTAGTGGCAAGAAACTGCGCTGTAATGCTGAAGGCACACAGTTCGAGAACACTCCAGGAGAAGGATGAGCAATCTCCTCCCATGTGAATAAATGCCTCTGAAAGCCTACTGGAGGGTCAGCTTATGGGTCATTTCTGACTCTATGGTACACACAACAACAAGATATAATCCATAGTGAAGGTTGTAGACTTTGACTTTCGTGTCCTCCTTACTTTCAGCAAGTAAGATAGTGCCATTTGCATAACATGGGTTGTTGATGAGTCTCCTCCTGATCCTGATGCTGCATTCTTCCTCATAAAGTTATATTTCTCACCTGTTATGCTCAGCATATAGATTTAATCGCTATGGAGAAAGGACATAAGGCTCATGCACACTTTTCTTCATTTTAAACCATGCAGTGTTCCCTTGTTCTGTTCAGACAAAACTTCTGGGTCTAAGTATAGATTTCACATGAGCACAATTAAGTGTTCTGAGATTGCCATTCTTCTCAATATTAGCCATTATTTGTTATGATACATACAATCAACTACCTTTGCATAGTCAATAAAACAAAGATAGACATCCTTCTAGTACTCTCTACTTTCAGCCAAGAACCTTCTGACACCAACAATGATATCAGATATAAGAGGTTGTGGTCTGGTGCCATGAACTCTTCTAAACCCAGCTTGAATTTCTGGCAATTTTTTGTCAATGTACTTTCCTAGTCATGTTTTTTATAAATATACTCTTAAGCAAGATTTTACTTACATGTGGTATTAGTGATGTTGTTGTTGTTATGTGCCATCAAGTCCCTTGCAACTCATAGTGATTCTATGTACAATAGACCTAAAATCTGCTCTATCATGTGTCAATCTTATTGTCACTGACACACCTACTCCCATTACCCCAGTCACTGAATCAATTCAACTCATCCAGGGTTTTCCCCTCTTGTGCTGTTCCTCCACTCTCTCAAGCATATCATTCTCCAATGACTTGTCTCGCCTTGCAACAAAAGTGTATCCGACAAAACTTCTGAATCCTTGCTTCCAAGGAGTAGCCAGGTCTCACCCTTTCTAGGATGAACCTGTTTGTTCTCCTAGCCATCCATGGTATATTCAGTACTGTTCTCCAGCATCACAGCTCAAAGGCATCAATTCTCCTTCCATCATTTCTAGTCATTGTCCAGCTTTCTGATTCATAGCAAGTAATTGCAAAGACCATGGCCTCAATTAGGCACATCTTAGTCTCCAGAGTGACACTATTGCTCTTCAGTACTTTGGAAAGGTCTCTGATAGCAGACTTTTCCAGTGCATCCGTCTTTTGATTTCCTGACTGCTAGTACCAGGAGTGTTGATTGTGGAGCCAAGCAAACTGAAGCTGTTAACAATCTCATCTCTTCATCATCTATCATGATGCTGCCAAGTGTCCCAGTTGTGAGAATCTTTGTTTTCTTGGTGTTGAGCTTCAATTTATATTGAAGGCTGAAGTCCTTGACCTTCTGCAAAAAGTGCTTCAGATCCTCCTCTGTTTCAGCAGGCAGAGTTGTGTGATCTGCGCAATGCAGATTGCTGATGAGTCTTCCTCCAATCCTGATAACACATTTCTCCTCATACAGTCCAGCCTCCTGGATAATCTGTTCTGCATATAGGTTGAAAAGGTATGGAGATGGGACACATCCCTGTAGTACACTCTTCCCAATTTTGAACCATGCAGTGTTTCTTTGTTCTGTTCTGACGACTGCCTCCTGGTCCAAGTATAGGTTTCGCATAAGCACAATCAAATGTTCTGAGATTCCCATTCTTCTCAGAGTCAGCCACAGTTTGTGTGATCCACACAGTCTAATACCTTTGTATAGTCAATTAAACACAGATAGACATTCCTCTGGTAGTCCCTGCTTTCAGCCAAGATCCATCTTACACTAGCTATAATATCCCTAGCACCACTGCCTCTTCTAAACCCAGTCTGCACTTCAGTCAGTTTTCTATCGATGTGCTGTTCCAGTGGTTTTTGGATGATCTTCAGCAGAATCTTGCCAGCATGTGATACTAATGATATTGCACTCTCTTAGGTCACCTATATTGTTTTATAATTTCCACATTCTCTTGAATCTTCTTTTTTTTAAGGAGTGGGAACAAATACGGATCTCATCCAGTCAATTGGCCAGGTAACAGTCTTCCAGATTTCTTGGCACAGCCTGGTGGGCATGTGCAGAGCTGGTATTCCATCAATTACTGGGGCCTTTCTTTCTTTTTTTTTTTTTTTTGGTCAATGCCTTTAGTGAAGCTTGAACATTTTATTTTGTTACCATTTGTTCTTTTTTTTTTCACCATTTGTTCTTGATCATATGCTGTTTCCTGAATGGTTCCATATAAGCCAATTCTTTTTTATATAGTAACTTTAGGTATTCCTTTCATGTTTTCATTCTCTCTTTCCTTTTCCCCAGGTGAGAATGTGTATACCATCCTCCATGACTGCACAAATTATGCAGTTGAGTCTTCCACATTTGACAGAGAGCAACACACCCAGAGTGCAATGAGTATGGCCTGGCCAGAGAAAACTACTTTCTTGATCATGGTATTTCACCAGGTAAGTATCCTTCCATCTTCTTTTGATGCTTCCTAGATTATTAAAGACTTATTTTTTTATGATAGAAGGAGAATTGATACCTTGGAGCTGTGGTGCTGGAGAACAGTATTGAATATACTGTGGACTGCTAGGAGAACAAACAAGTTTGTCCTGGAGAGGGTGAGACTAGGCTGCTTCTTGGAAGCAAGGCTTCTGAAGCTTCGTCTAACAAACTTTGGACATATTGCAAGGTGAAACCAGCCCTTGGAGAGGGATGTCATGCTTGGGAGTGTGGAGGGACAGTGCAGGAGAGAAAGACTGTCGATGAGGTAGATTGATTCAGTGCCTGGGGTAATGAGAGTAGGGGTGTCGAAGACAATAAGATTGGCATGGGATAGAACAGGGTTTAGGCTCTTGTACATAGGGTCAAGTTGCAGGGAACTTGACAGCACATAACAACAACAACAACAAGGGCATCCTTCAGTATTTTTCCACATTTGTTCCTATTCCCAAAAAAGGTGATCCAACAGAGTGTGGAATATCAAACAATATCATTAACATCACATGCAAGCAAAATACTGCTGAAGATCATTCAAAAATGGCTAGAATGGTACACAGATAGGAACTGCCAGAAGTTCAAGTAAGATTTAGACGAGATCGTGGCACCAGAGATATCAGGTGATATCAGATAATGTTCTGTCATTTTAGTTCAATTTTCAAGGGAGTTCTGGTGGCCTAGTGGTAAGAAGCTGTGCTGTAATCCTAAAGGTATAATGTTCAAATCCACAAGTGGCTTCACAGAATAAGAATGGGCAATCTCCTCCTGTGAGGTTTACTACCTCTGAAAACCTGCTTACTTGATAGCACACAAGGACTAGAAGTGCAATTTTTGAAGTCTCATCTAACATCCATTTTGGTCTTTTCTTTTCTCCCTGACTCTCAAAACCTCACTATGAGTTGGTTCAACTGAACGACAATGAGTTAGAAGATTTATAGTTAGTTGCTCTTTAGCACTTCAGGGAAGCTGCAGTTTTGCCCAAAAGAATTCATTCACAGAGGCGTGGGTGTGGGGTTTTTTTGTGTGTTTGGGTTTTTTTGTGGGTGTTTTATTTTGTGAGATACCTTAATTGTCCTTTACTAACTAGCTTATGTCACTCCACAAAATTAGTTCGAGACTCCTCTATGTTGTGCAGTGTTTCACAATTTCTTTATCATGTTTAGGGATACATAATATTCCATTATCCTTTAGCTTCTGTTTCCCCCTCTTTTTCCTTAAAAGAGTTTGTTCAGAAAGAACTATGTTCCTGGTTATTCTTCCACAGGACTGAAGGGGGTGTGGAGAGAAACTCACACGGTCCCTAGACTCTCAGAGTGTCCTCCTCAGCCTGGGAATTAGTTCTCCTTGCTGTGACTTTCCACCTCAGCTTTACCTTTTTCTCACAGCAACACTCATGGGGCAAGAAGTAAGCCCTCTCCGTGGCAGGAAGAGGGGTGGGGGGGGGGGGAGGCAGAGCAGACCAGGCTGCCATCTTAATGGGTTTACACTCCAGCTTCCTTCTATCCCACCACAGACTCTGAGAACAGTTATGAACATCCTGGTACAGCAATGGATATGTAAACCTTTCCCTCTCCTCTGCAGTTGCAGAATCATTAACATGGACTGGCTTTCACAGCAGCTTATATCCATCCATCTTGTCCCCTTTAGGACGATAACTTTTTCTCCTCAGCTCTGCTCAGCTGGACTGTCCCAGAGTCTGCATAACACCTTCCACAACAGAGGAGGGCTCAGGGTCCAAACCTTGCTTTACAAAATGAGGGAACTAAGGACTATTGAAATGAAAAGACCTGTCCCACGGGACACAAAACCAGACCAGAACTCAGGTCTCTGAACTCCCAGGACAGAGCTCTTTCCCACCACGCTCTGCATTTTGCCTCCGAATTGACCTTAATCGCAAAAAGCAAGCAAACAAACAAAAACCCCAACAAACTCATTGCCATTGAGTCTGAACCAATTCATAGCTGATTCTCCAGTGGACCTTCAGAGGCTATATATCGTACAGGAGGAGATTGCCTATCTTTCTCCTGTGGAGCAGCTGGTAGAATTGATCACCTTTGGGTTGGCAATGTAACTCCTAGCTATTAATTCACCAGCCCTCTATAGGGTCATATTTTACTTCAGAGGTCTAGTGGCCCGACCTGATAAATAGCCCTGAACAACTAATCACCCTGAAGCAGAACCCATTTTCTTCTCAAAAGTCATGGAAAATTAGTATTCAAAACCATGCTATGATTTTACTTTCTAAATTATAAAGAACCCCAACTATTCATGATATAGTAAACTTGAAGCACCGTGGTTTTGCAGTGCTTTCGTGCCCATGACACAGGCTACGTATCCATGGGGCTGAGGATCTCCAAGGTGGAAGGTCACGCATCCTTCCATCATTACTCCCATTCAGCTGCTCTTCTTTGTGGAAACAGGCAATCACCAAGCTGCTTGCTCTAAACCTTTAGGAGTGCAACAGGGCAGCTATGTTCCTGACTGTGAAAAGCTGCTTATACCTGCTGAATTTTTGCTCTGGGCTTGGTACTGTGACAAGAGCTCTACCTGTAAGACCACTCAATGTAGTCATGTGACAGCACCTTCCAGTGGATTTTCAAAAGTTTCAATTGCACAAGAGGAGATTGCCCTTCTCCCTCCCTCAGAGTGGCTGGTGGATTTGAACCGCTGGCCTTTGTGGTGGCAGCACAACGTCTTAACCACTAGGCTATCAGAGCTCCCTCCACATGCAGACATAGTTTTGGTGCTCATGTTGAGATTTCATGAGCTAGGGAGGAGAGAAAATGGTGCTGAGGAAACAGACTTGAAACAGGAATGAATAGTGACTGTGGTTGCTGCAACCGGAAAGAACAAAAAGACAGGTCCAGAAGAGGAGGGCCATAGGTGTGTGCACGCAGCATCCAGGAGCAACATTTTTGCCTGCAAAGTGTGATAAGGCTGGAATACGTGCTTTGCAAGGAGACACTACACCCCAGAAAGACACTATGTTTGCCCAATGTAAGTCTCTTAGTTACCTTTCTTTGTGTGTCTGGGTGTGTGTGTATGTAAACCGTCAAGCCAGAACCAACTCATAGCTGGCCCTCCAGCCGGTTTTCTGAGGTTGTAAATCACACGAGAGGAGATTGCCCATTTTTCTCTCATGGCACTGCTGATGGATTTGAACCTTCTCCCTTTGGGTTAGCAGCACAGCTCCTTATGCTCTAGTTCACCAGGGCTCCTCCTTTGTTACCTAAGTGCTACTGGAACACAAATACCACAAACAGCTGACTTTAAGGCAGAAAGCCATTTTTATCACGGTCTGAAGTATTAGAAGTCCAAATCAGGGTCTGGGCCGCGTCAGTTCCTTCCTTTTGGACAACCCTGCACATTTATTGGCTCCTTGGCTTATAGACAATCCTCTCACATGGTGATTTGTGCCCCTATCCTGTGATCTCTGTGTCTGTTCTGCTCTTTTTATAATTCAAAAAGAAGTGATTCATCTGAGTATAGCCTAAATTGGTATGACCTCCTAAAATAGTTTTTGTTATATATTTTTATTGACTGGCATACATTAATATGCATGTTTCATTCATGTATATTGTGATTCACACAATCTTTCATTTACATTGTATTTCATTCATGTATATTGTGGGATTATCTTCCCCTTACAATCATCTTACCAATAACCACATTCATGAAAACATGTAAGCCAGCTACTTCATGCCTCATGCCTTAATATCCCCATTTTAGACAGCCAATTTGTGATTTGTCCATCCCTACCAAACCAATCTTTCCGATTACTTGCTATACATCTGAGAGCTGGGGGCGGGGGGGAAGGTTGACACAAAAATAATTGACACCTTTGAGCTGTGGTGTTGGAGAAGAACACTGAACATCACATGGATGGCCAAGAAAACAAACAGATCTGTCTTGGAGACAGTGCAGCTGGAGTGCTCTTTGGAGGCAAGAATGCGGAAGCTTCACCTCACATACTTAAGATATGTTACTAGGAGGCACTATTCCTTGGAGAGGGACATGATGCTGGGAAGGGCAGAGGGTTGGTGAAGGAGAGGAAGACCCTCAACCAGGTGGATTGACATGGTGACTGCTGCAATGGGCTCTTGTGTGTCAGGAAGTGTGATAGTTGTGGGATAGAAGAGGGTTTAGATCTTTTGTTCATAGGGTCACTACGAGTCATACTCTACTGGATAGCACCTAACAACAATGACAACCAAATCAGTACTCTGAGGGAATGAGCATGTCCCTTTTACTGAAGAATATTCTATTCAGGTCAGAAACTTTGAGCATCTGTATCCACAAGCAAAGTCCGGTCCAGAGCAAGCCATCAGGTTGCAACAATCAACACTAGCTCACAATGTGGATCATCTCTCATCTGGCTGGGTTCTCAACTCATCCCCAGCCATCTGCGGTGAGGTCTAAACTAATGTAATTTTTAAAACACCCTGTTTTCAAACAGAAATATGTCCATAGAACCAGGACTTCAACATGTGTTTTCTTTAAAGCCCCACAAATTCATTATGGTAGAGTTGGAGCTGACTCCTAACTGACCCACCAATGGGTTTTCAGAGGCTGTAAATGATATGGGAGGAGCATGCCCATCTCTCTCCCCTGAAGCTGCTAGGGGATTTATTCTGTTTCCTTTTGGGTGGCACCCCCCCCCCCAGGGAACCTGAGCTCCCTAACATATGTTTTGAGGGGACACAACTCAATCCAAAACAGTGAGCCAGCTGGTTGGTCCCTTGAGACCACCTCACAGCTTTAAACCAGCAGCAAATGGCTTGTCAGGTGAGCAATAGGAAGAGGAGATTGATGTAATGCTGGGGAGTTCAGTGGCACCAGGAGAGTGACTTTCCATTTGCAAGTAGAACAATGCCTAGCACAATCTGTGTGCTCAGAGACCTCAGTTATCTTAGCTTTCCTCGGCCCATGTTCCCCACAGAAACCTTTGACTGAGAGTTTCTAAATGAGTGAAATGAATCCAAACACACAAAGCCCATAGTTCAGGGTCTGACATTTAGAAAGGGCTCTAAATGGGAGCTATTATCATTGTGGCTGTGGCAGTGGTTAGATTGACCTATCACATTGATTATCTCAAACCTTGCTGAGAAACCTTTTGCCAATCTCTAAAATGAATGAGGACAGCAATGTTTTCAAACATTGAAGTGCTTTGAAATCACCTGGGAAACTACTGAAGATGTGATTCCTAGTTCTCATTGAGTAGCTCTAATCTTCTTAAACAAAGTCAGTAAACACATTGCCTTTGTGTCAACACCGCCTCTTGGTGACTCTGTATATGTGGGAGTAGAACTTGACCCCACAGGCTAGTCAATGACTGATTCCCCCCACACCCTCCCTCATGTAGACTCTGATGCCTTTTTTACCCGGGTGTTTATGAGTGGAAGGGAACTTCCAACCTTTACATCACCCAGGAACTCCCTTTAACACTCAAATGATACTGTAGAAGCTGTCCAGAGACTACTAACTGAAAGGTAGCCTTGGGGAGGAATTCCAGGTGAGCACCAACCACTGGTATTCCCCTCCTTTTCCACTGGCTTTTCTTAAAAAGAAACACATTGTGCATGCCATTAAAGTAAAAACTATCAGAGCACAGAAGCTTGTAAAGTGGAAGGGAACTCCCTGGACCCATCATTTCCTTACCTTCAAATTCCCACTCCCCAGAGTGAGAGTCATTGTGGTGGTTGTTTGTACCAGTCAGATGAATGTGCTGATATTATGTGTATAGAACTCAAACCTATTGCCATTGAGTCAGAACCGACTTACAGCTGACCCTCTAGTGGATTTTCAGAGGCTTTGCTTTGGGGTGGGGGAGATAGCTCATTTTTCCTTTCTTGCACCAGATGGTAGATTTGAACTGAATGCCTTTGGGTTAGTAGTGCATCCCCTTACCACTAGGCCCTGATAGCTCCCTAAGGAATCACGGTAGGCGATTTCTTCCCCTAGAGATTTTCTATGTCCATACATAGAAAGGAAGCTCTGGTGACTTAGTCTGTAAGGTAGCTACACTGCTAACCCAAAGGTAGCATATTTCTGGCTGTTCGAATCCACCACTGGCTCTATAGAATAAAGATTTGGAAAAAAAAATATGGCAAGCTCTGGTGGCCTAGTAGCAAGAAGCTGTACTACAATCCCAGAGGTATGTGGTACGAATCTACCAGATGCTCTGCTAGAGAAGGAGGAACAATCTCCTCCTGTACCAGTCAGATTCAATTTGACGGTACAAACACAAAATACAATAAAATAAATTTTTAAAATTTTAGTGTGTGTGTGTGTGTGTGTGTGTGTGTGTGTGTGTGTGTGTACTATCAAATCGGATCTGACTGGTACAGGAGGAGATTGTCCCTCCATCTCCAAGCAGAGCAGCTGGTGGATTTGAACCAGACGCCTCTGGGATTGCAGTGCAGCTTCTTACCACTAGGCCACCAAAGCTCCCTAAAGATTGGCATTCTTCTTCTGTGCAATTCACAACCTCTGAAAACCCAGTAGAGGGTCAGCTGTGAGTTAGGTTCTGACCCAGTGGCCATGAATTTGAGTTCTGTGCCCATAGAAGCACATAGATTAAGAAAGCTCTTTCTTCTCAGTGCTTCCTTTGTAAAACCTACAAATGGGATATGACAGAGAAGGATAGCAGGCGTTTCCTGTAAAATGGTAAAATTTCTCGGCTTTGTGGGCCACATGGTCACTGTCCCAGCTACTTGATCCTTGTAGCAGGAAGGCAGCACAGGCAGTTGTAAATGAATGGACATGGCTGACTTTCAGTGAAATTGTATTTACGAAACAGGCTACAGGCTGGATTTGAGCTGCAGGCTGGCCACTGTTTGCTGATCCCTGCTCTGATGTAGTTCTGTGTTCTCTTTCCCCTCAGCTCTCTGGAGCAGACTTTCCCTAGCTGTATGGGTTTGCATGTATCATTCTTTTCTTGGACATTGAAATATTTCCAGATTTTCCTTTTTAAAAATATGGTGGTCCCATCAACAAACAAATGGATAGGAAAACTATGGTACATTCGCATAATGGAATATTCCTCAGCAGTGAAAAACAATGAACTCGTAAAACATTATACAACATGGGAGAGCCTGGAGGATATTATACTGAGTGAAATATCTCAGTCACAAAAAGGACTACGTAACACCACTGTTATAAAGTGGGACTGATATGGGAGAGTTGGGGGACAATAGGAAAACAGTGGACAGATAATGAACCCTGCATTGGAACAGATGAGAGAAAGAACTATTTGAAAAGAATACATGGATAGGCATTGTCTGCATGACAACAATCTGGAACAAGAGGTACATTGCAAAGTGGACTGAGAGAGGGACAAGGGAAGAAGAGGGAAGAAAATGTGCAATAATGAATGAATATAAAAGAAAATAAATAGGAACGCACGCCGCCGCCCACCAGACCGGGGGAACGCCCCCCGCCGCCCGCCGGGGGGAACACACGCGGCCGCCCGCCAGGCAGGGGGAACGCCGCGAGAGGGACCCGGAAGAGACCCGG
>NW_006399824.1:3292029-3305989 GCF_000299155.1 Elephantulus edwardii | reverse complement strand
GGTGAAACCAGGCTGCCCCTTGGAGGCAAGGACACTGAGTCTTCATCTGACATTCTTTGGGCATGTTGTAAGGAAGGATGAGTCCTAGGAAAGGAACATCATGCTTGGAAGGGAGGGATAGTGCAACAGAGGAAGACCTTCGATGAGATGGATTGATTCAGTGACTGAAGTTATGAGGGTAGGTGTTGCGCGCCTTGCCTGTCCAGCAGGAATAAGGACACAACACACCAGTGATTCCTTCTCATGGCGGTTTACTCAGGAGTTAATTACAGTTAGAGAGAAAAACACATGGAGTCCTTCTCCACCCTTCCCGGGTGCGGCTTATATCCCCTTCTCGGTACTCCGCCCATCAGTCTCATGTGTCATGCCTCCATTGGACCATTAACCCCACGTGAGATCAAGCCATTGACCAATAGAGACACAGTGCCCAAATAAGGTCTTATTTGTGATTAAGGCAAACAAAGAGAAGCAGGAAATCAGCGCTATCTTGTAATGGCAACCGCACACGGCCTTCCACAGGTAGGTGTGTCAGAGACAACGAGATTGGCAGAGGACAGAGCAGGGTTCAGGGTTGTTGTACATAAATAGGGACCATGAGTCACGAGTGACTCATCAACAAGAACTAAAAAAAAAGTTATTTTATATGACAAAATATAAAAAAAGTTTGTAAATTTTCATTAGATCATTAATACATTTTGTTCTATAACATTATTCTCAATACCCAGAGTAAATGCACTTTCCCCACTTCCTCTCTATAATTCTGACTTCCATTAATCTCTTCTCTATCTCCCTTTTTAGTTTATAAAGATTTATTTACAAAGTTTGAATACATTGTTTTTCACAAAAGATCCTTCCCATTTCCTTTACCCCCTGCATCGAATTGTGCAACCCTATGATTAACACTCTACCCCACCCCCTGCCCATCCTCACCCTCTGCTTCCACCCTGCCCCTCCTTGGATCCTCATATGCATTCTACAATAATGGCTTAATACATTATCAGTCCTTGTGGGACTGAGTTAGTTAACTCAGCACAATGCTCTCCAGTCCCTCCCAAGTCAGGCAGTAATTTACAAAATCGTTGCTCGTGGGTGCTGCCTAGTATAATGTTATCTCCCTTTCTTTAGAGATAATATACTGACCACTCCCTCATGGTATATTACCTTTCCCTTGTTGTTGTTATGTGCCCTCCAGGCGCCTGCGACTCATAGCGACCCTATGTACAACATTCCTAAACTCTGCTCTGTCCCGTGCCAATAGCACCGTCTCGGACACACCCATCCCAATCACCTGTCACTGAATCAATCCACCTCATAGGGGGCCTTCCCCTCCTGTGCCATCCCTCCACCCTCCCAAGCATGATGCCCCTCTCCAAGTACCGGTCTCTCCTTACAACATGTCCAGAGTATGTTAGATGGAGCCTCAGAATCCTTGCCTCCAGGGAGCCCCCCGGTTTGACCCTTTCCAGGTTGAATCTGTTTGTTTTCCTAGCAGTCCATGGAACGAACCCTCAATACTCTTCTCCAGCACCACAGCTCAAAGGCATCAATTCTCCTTCTACCTTCCTTAGTCATTGTCCAACTCTCTGATGCATAACAGTGATAGCAAAGACCATTGCCTGTATCAGACACACCTTAAGTCTCCAGAGAGACACCATTGGTCTTCAGTACTTTGGAGAGGTCCTTAACAGCAGACTTTCCCATGGCAATACGTCTCCTGATTTCCTGGCTGCTGGTGCCGAGTGTTGACTGTGGAGCCAAGCAAACTGTAGCTGTGAACAATCTCAATCTCTTCACCATCCATCCTGATGCTGCCAGTTGGTCACGTCTCTATGTATTTAGGGAGCTCTGGTGGCATACTCTTCAGAGCGGTGCTAACCCAGTGGTCTCTGGTGGTTGAAATCCATCAGCATTTCTCCATACAGTGATTGGCAATCTTCTATGCAATTTACACCTTCTCAAAAACCCACTGGAGGGTTAGCTACTAGTCTGTTCCAACTCATCAGCAATGATTATATATTACTGATTTTCACTCCCTCCTCCTTTCTATTCTTCCTGTCCAACAGTGATATTGGGTGTAAACTTTTCTTTCTTTAGCTCTTTTTAATAGTGGTCTTACACAATATTTGTCCTTTTGTGACTTATTTGACTTCATATACTATCCTCTAGATGTTGTTGTCTATCAAATTGTTTTTCACAGTTGCCTTACTCTATTGTGTGCATTTATCAGTTTCTGTATACATTTTATAACAATCACTATAATCACAATATTGGACACTTTTCTGACTTGCTCCCTGTAATTTTCGTTCCATTAATCTTACTCTATTCTCTACCCACTCCTTAGCTCTGGTAGCCTAGTGGCAAGAAGTTCTACTGCATTCCTGAAGGGATGTGGTTCAAGGTCATCAGCTGCTCTGTGGGAAAAGGATGGGCAATCTTTCATGTGAGTAATTGCCTCTGAAAACCCACTGGAGGGACAGCTATGGGTCGGTTCTGGCTCTATGGTACACAACTCCTTTCTTGCTTCTCTTTTGACCATATGTAGCTGGTCATTCTAAGGAGTATTACTGGTCACCTTCTAGGTCTACCAGCTGAAAGTTGAGCCACAGGGTGAGTTTTGTTCCAGGTTCAAAGGGTAACTAAGAACAATTGCCCCTAGGAACCCACCCGTCTCTCTAAAACCAGGAGGACGAGGCTTTCTTGTTTTTGCACTGTTTCATATCTCCCCTCACTCTATCCAGGATCTTCTACCATGTTTCTTTTGGGAGCGGTCTCCAGTGGTGTCTCTTTTGGTCTCTGTGTCATGAACCTGAGGTTCACGTGTCCACTAGTGCTTTGGACTAGTAGGTTACTATGCACCTTTGCTTTGCTCCCTCTTGTTTTGGACAGGGAGAGACCATGAGTTGCACCATAGATGTTTGCTACCATTTAAGAACTCAGGTGCAACTCCCTGAAGTAGAGTGGATTTTAGTAGTTTTACTTTAGTAAAACTTTAGTAGTTTCAGTAGTTTTACTTTTTCTTCTGGGCACTCCTCTAGCTCCCTGAAGTTGGTGAAGGCCACGAAGCACACATTGACCAATGACATAAGAAAGTCTATGAGGTGGGTCATGTTTAATTCCTAGTATAAGACTGAAAATGTTCTTTCTCTGTCAGTCACAGACAGGAGAAAGCTCTGTTTATATGGAGGTATGATGCTGAGTCACGACACACAGACGGGCAGCTGTCAGGAAGCAGAGTGCACTCAGTGGGAGGTTTTAGAGATACTCTGTGCACTAACGGAATGGCCTTTTAGGAGTGACTCTGTTTTGCTCCTTATAATATCAGACCTCAAACTAAACGGCACCTAACAATAATCACTGTAAGTAAAGTGATTTCATTCCGAGTTCCTAAAAGTAATCAGTTGGATTTAGTCTAAAAAGTTGAATTTTAAGATCATTGGTAGATACCAAACACCAAAAGGTTATCCATCTTTGCTTGCTTGGTAATGCCAGATTTAAATTAAAAATACTCAACTACATTTTGAGCAAAATAATTTTATTTTCTAATACATAGTACAGATATACATCCAATGTGTTTATTTTACACATCTACTCACAAATGACTCCCATATTTTCTAAATTATAGCCATTTTGATATAAGTATGTACCAGGTGGTCTTCACTGAGATGTGAAAAATGACTTTTGACAGCATTCTGAACGTAAAGCATCTGTCACAGCAGAATTCACTTAGTTTTATCAATGGAAAGCTTTGAAAAGTTACTACATTTGCATCTAATTTTTCCAGATGAAAAGAATGCAGCAGTTTAAGCTTGTATTCCAGAGAAATTAGTTTTTCTGATGATGGAACCACATGTCCACTGTATTCGAAAGGGAAAAAAACAAAAGACCAAATTAGATTGTGCTGAACAACAAATGAATGAAAATCCAACTTTTCTATAAACTTTTGTTAAAATTACAATTCAAATAAAAAATTAAAAAATAATAAAAGAATTCCTGATATGAACACTATGATCCTAGCAGCTTCCTCTCTCCCCTTTCCCCTCCCTCTCCATATTATATACATGTATTATATATATATATTATATCACGTTATATCACATAATATATATTATAACATGTATCATATCATATTAGTATTATATATATACCCTTATCCCTAACCCTAACCCTGAGGCCCTCGGCCAGGTTCAAATTGTTTTCCTGTCAAACATTCTTCTAGGTGGTATAGCACTGGTCTGTGCATTGCTGTAGAGGTAACTCATGGTTGCTGTGATGCTGAAGGCTGTGACAGTGATGTGCCAATCGTGGTAATGGGTATCCATGGTGGACAGTGGTGGCTGGAGCTTCCCGACTAAATCAAGCCTGGAAGCAGGAGCGGCATCCACTTCCGAAATGGCTTGCCTCCGGAAACTCTATGTACGAACAGTGCTCAGGCTGTTCGTTCATAGGGTCGCTATGAGTCGTCTACGACTCGACGGCACCAAACAACAACAACATGCTAAGTATATATATTCTCCACATACACACAAAAGCTTTAATGTCATTTTACTGAAATACAGATCTTACCATCTGTTGGTATTGTACAGGTAGATTCACATGGTGGTGGTAACTGAAAATAAAGTATTAAAATGCATTAGTCTCATTCCAGGAAAAAAGAGCTCAAAAAAGTACACAGACATGAAAACAAGACTATCTAAAAATCATTGATAATATACAGGAACTCTGGAAGGTTTCCTCTGCAGCTAGACACACGAAGACTTAGTCTTCTGGGTTTTAATGACATGCAGGAGAATAACAATCTTTTTAAATGAAATAAAACAATTTTATGCATAGATAATTTTTATATATTCACATAAATACACAATGTGAACAAAGTGTTCTTATAGAAAAGTTCGCTAACTTGATCACTGGTTTCTTATTTACCTCAACTTTAAATGCCAAGGTTAAGATATATAAATATAAAAATATAAATATAAAGGGAGATCATTGATAAATTATCCTTTTTCTTGTTTCAATTACAAGGAAGTAAAAAGTCAGATTTTATTTTTCTTATTTAAGTTATAAATGAGAACAAATCAATCTTTTGGCTCATCCAAATCAGATAATAATAGCACAAAACCAGAATCATTAGTATTATGAACCTTATCTACAAACATACCAAAAATTTGATAAATACTTCTTCCATCTTTACCATAATCAGGCCAAGTAAATGCCTTTTGGTTCTTTTATGGCTTATAAAAGGCACAAAGACACTCAGAACATTCTGGGATAATTTTGAGTTTTAAAAATTACACTAGTATGCTACCTGTCCCATTTATAGCTGACTAGGACCACCCCTCAGCTTTCCCCTTCAGATGTTGATTTATACATTTTCCTGGCTTATAATTTAAGACTATACACAGTTATGTGCATATAAGAGGCACTCAGATATTTTTTGAAAGCAGCACTTGACTTTGCACTTAGTACATTTTCAGCCATCAAGTGTTTTTGTTTTTAAAAAAGAAAAACTTCTACATACAGCATCCACAATGGCCTTGGCAGCATCAGGGTCACACTTGAAGGGGCTCTCAGACACTGTTGTGTTCATGCTGTTAAAGAAAGCAAATGTTGTCATGAGCCATAGAAACAATGTTTCCCACCTTACAAGAATAGTTGAAAGATTTCTACTTAAAAAGTCACATTATTTATTTTGACAAGGTGGTCACCTCCACTATAATGTTAGCAAAATACTTTAAGTTCAGGTTTAAGAACCTAATATTAAATACTCTAATTCTCACTGAAGTATCTGAGAAATGACTCAACAGCATGCATGCACATGCGTGCGTGCACGCACACACACACGCACACACACACACACACACACACACACACACACACACGAAACTAATATGTAGAGTGAGAAAATTCTAAAAGTATAGAAAGTCACAAAATGAGAGCCAATCACTTCCTTACAAAAGGCAGCTCCCAAGGTAAGCACTGTTTATAGGTCCTGTGTGTCCCTCCCTTTTCAACACCTTCAACTATACAGATGCTGGGAAGTGTATATAATCTGCCTAAATGGCTTCATATTAGACATACCACTCTGAACATTGCTTTTTCTAATTTTTTAAAATGTGCCACATACTATCTCATTATATGGACATATTTAACATGCTGATTTAACTTTTTGATATTATAGATGATACTATAATAAATATCTTTATACATACACAAAAATCTCGTGTCCATTTATTCTCCAACTACATGTGTTCTTGGCATCTCTGCTTGCGCTCTGGGAACTACCTGTGTGCAGTACACACAGTGGACTTCCACTAACAATCTTCTGACAACTAATGAAGCATATTGTACTGACTAAGAAAATAAGCTTAGGGGCCAGACTTGAGTTTTTGTTCCAATACTTATTGTTGCACAACCATGTTTAATCTCCTCACAGCCCAATTAGGTGCCCAGAACACAGTAACTACTCATAAACATGTGATTCATTTTAAAGGTAGTAAATCTAGTGCACAGAGCAGATATACTGATTTAGTTGTGATGAGCTTTACATATTTGTCAGAGAGCACAAACTCCCCCTCATTTTATCCTCAACTCTCTGAGGATCCTTCTCTAGTTCCCTTCATACAACATGATCTCACTGCCTCCCTTACAGTTTTAGACTGCACTAATTCCGAGATAGGGAGCTCTGGTGGTCTAGTGGTAAGAATTCACACTATAACCCCAAAGGCACGAGGTTCGATTCCACCAGGTGCTCCACAGGAGAAGGATGAGCAATCTCTTCCTGTATGATTTATGCCTCTGAAAACCCACTGGAGGATCATCTATGGGTCGGTTCTGACTGGATGGTACATAACAACAACATTCAGAGATGATGTTATAGGTATTTTTCAGCTATACAGATTTTATTTTTGCACGTATTTGAGCACTGATTGACAAAACAGGTTATTAAAGAGTTATTAAGAGTCCAGTTATTAAAGCTCTGAAGCAAGCAGGCCAGCTTTGTGCACTAAGCATACAGGGAAGAGAGCTTACCAACTGATTCCTTTCCCATCTGTCTTCTTAGTCACCAGTGCTTTCCAATGGTCATGAGTACTTTTAATAATATCAGTTGCAAAATCCTGCAATTTGAAGAGACATGCCTTATGATTACTGAGACGTGTTCTTTTCCTATTAAAAATTTTGTATTATCAGTATTTCCAAAACTCTGATTCTGTCCATTTTGTATCACTTCCTTGGATCAAACATCAAAGAGCATTTAAATGTATGTCTTTGGATATTTGTTTGATGGATCGCATAGACTTTAGATAGTAACAACCAAGTAGCAATGTAAATAGGCCTAAAGCTATATACCAGAGTAATATTTCTTACCTTATCTTTAAATTCTGCATTGAAAGCAAACTGGTTCTCTGGTTTTCCATCAGGAACCTTATACCTTCTAAACCAGTCCACGGTAGCTTCCAGGTAGCCAGGCTTTAGCCGTTTGACATCATTAATATCTGTGAATAAGCATATTACAAGATGCCTTAAAGAATAATCAAGTACTTCTTATTTTTTTAATTTGAAGGATGGTTTCAAAATCATATTTGGTTTTTCATTCAATCGTTCATGTATTTTGCTTCATAATACAGCAATTCTAATTAACGGCCTATTCTGAGAAAGCTGTGAGGTGGCTTAGCAAAGAAGTTTACAATTCTGAAGCCAACTTCCCTGTTGAAAAAGAACTTTAAAAAAAAACCTTTAAAAATACACTTTAAAAAAAAATCTAGCATCTCAGAAGAAAAGCACCAGCTGTCCACCTCACAGTGTCCCAATGTGTGTCAAAGTGGAATTAACTCTGCTTCTCCAGGGTTCCCAGAATTCTATTGCTAGGCCTTTCTTCTGAGGTGCCTTTTGTTTTAAAAAAAAATTACTTTTTATTTTTTTACAAAGTTTGAACACACTGTTTCTCACACATATCCTTCACCTCACTAACTCATCAAATTGTGCAACCTAATGATTAACACCCTCTCCCCATCCTCACTTCTCTATTTCTATCCTCTTTCCCTGCCTTGGATCTTCATACTCATTCTACAATAATGGCTTTATACAGTATTTGTCCTGTGGGACTGAGTTAGTTCAGTCAGCATAATGCTCTCCAGTCCCTTCCAAGTTAAGTAGTAATTTACAAAATGATTGCTTCTGTGTGCTGCATAGTATGCCACATTGTGAATGTACCACAACTTCTCAATCCATTCATTTGTAGTTGGACATCTGGACAGCTTCCATGTTCTTGTGATGGTGACTAATGCTGCTATGAACATTGGTGGACAAGTTTCGATTTGAGCCTCAGTTCTCATTTCCTTGGGGCATATTCCAAGCAATGGAATAGCTGGGTGATATGGAATTTCTATGTTCAGTTTTTTGAGGAAGTGCCAACTGTCTTCCAGAGTGTTGTACCATTGTACAATCCCAACAACATAGAAGAATTCCTTTCTAAGGACAGGAAAGACAGACAAATGGAAAGAGAACACCTTGGGAAGAACTGGGAAGAATGCTGTTACATCGGAGACACTGCAATCAATGTCACAAAACCAAATGTGGTTGAACTGCTGAACGGAAAACCAACTAGTTCTCTAAGCTTTCTCCCAGATCACAACAAAAAGTTCAAAATAAAATAAAAACGCAGATGAATTGATAAAGAAATGCAGTAGTATACAAACAATGACACAGTAAATAAAAACCAAAACGCTCCACTGCCAGAGAGCAGGTTCTGACACAAGGCATTCCATCAGTTGTTTTTCAAGGCTGTATGCAAACTGACAAGGAGAAGACTGCCTTATCTTCCTTCCACAGAATAGCTGGTGGCTTTGAACTGTCAACCTCTTGGTTAGCAGCCCAACAAATCATCCTCTATACTACCAGGGCCCCAAATAGAATATTGTTGTTATATGCAAGTTAAAACTGACTCATATCTAACCTTCCAGCGAGTTTTCAGGGGCTGTGAACTGCATGGGAGGAAACTGTCCACTTGTCTCCCGTAGAACAGCTGTTAAGATTTGAAATGCCTGCCTTCTGAGTTGGCAGCACAGCTGCTTATCCACTAGGCCACCAGAGCTCCCTAATGAACTATTACTTTCCTAATGAAATTTCATTACATCTCATAAAAAAGTTTTGATACATGCTACAATTCACACAATATACTAAGTAAAAAAAAAAGAGAGACACAAAAGGATAAAATATTGTATGGTTCTGTTATTAGGTGCCATTGAGTTGTAGGCGACTCATAGCAACTCTATGAACAAAAGACCTGAGCACTGTTCATACAGGTTCTGGAGGCAAGCCATTTCGGAATTGAATGCCACTCCTGCTTCTAAGCTTGTTTTAATCGAGAAGCTCCACCAAACACTGTCCACCATGGGTAAACATTAGCGCATTTGGCACATCAGGGTCACAGTGTTTAGCATCACAGCAACCACGAGTTACCTCTGTACAGCAATGCAACAGACCAGTGCTATGTCACCTAGAAGAATATTTGACAAAAAACAATTTAGACCAGGCCTGAGGACTACGGATTAAAATCAGCCACCTTGGGCTTGGTAGCATAAACTGTATGGTTCTACTTATATGAAATGTCTGGAGAAAACAACTCCACAAAGAAAAAATTTAGATTAACTTTCAGGGCCTGAGAGGTGTGGGAGTGATGGCTACTGGATATAGAGGGGCTTTTTAGGGGTAGTAGGTAATATTCTGAGTAAGATAATGAGGATGGTTATACAACTTAATATGCTGAAAAACAAAACTGTAAACAATGGATTGTACACTTTTAAAACAGTGAGCTTATGGTATCTGAATTCCATCTCAATAATAAATAGCCAGTCTGGGGCTATTTCCAGGCTGGGAAGATGAGTGGAATGGAGGGATTCTGCAAAGGTGCTTTTTCTGGTTTGGGGTTGAGACTAAGGTGTGACGGTTGCTCGCAATAGGGTATGAGCAGATGGGATTTGGCCTCCTATTTAAAAAGGCTTTTGGGCCCTCGGGCCTGCTTTTTGTGGATCTCCCAAATAAAACAGGCTTGGGAGCAGGAATGTCATACACTTCCAAAAAGTGTGCCTCTGGAAATTCTATGAACTTGGAGAAAAGATGTAAAAGTTTTATGTTCAAGACTTTGTTCATTAGGGTCACTATGGGTGGTCTAGGACTCTATGGCACTAAACAAGAGAGTTAGAGTTAAATGAGTAACTGGAAACTACGAGAGCTTTTCTTTCCTAGAATGAAGGCCAATGTGTAGTTAATCATGGAAGTTCAGCCATAGGAGTAAGAATGTTGTGTGAAATTATGAGCAGTTTTCTTCCACCACGCCTTTCACAGTTTAAAGACATGAGTTTATAACAGTTTGTCTTTAGGGGTTAAGTTTTGGTGGCGTTTCAGATTTAGGTATAAAGACTTCAGATGCTTCAAACATATTTCTTACCATTATAATTGGCTGCATCAGGATCATCCACATTAATGGCAATGACTTTCCAGTCGGTTTCCCCTTCATCAATCATAGCCAGTATGCCCAAAACTTTCACACTGATTATTTCACCTCTTGCACACACCTGAGAATCAACCACAATCAAACAAGTCAAGCCAATAACCAGAGTCAAGGAAGAAGTTGCCAAGAAGTTTTACTTTACACAAAACAGCTAATAAGGAAGTGGCCCAGTTTCAACTTGGATTTAAATTGTTCCTTAAAGCAAATGACATCAATATTCCTATGACTGAAAATGAGATCTTTTATAATCGATAAGTTTTAATAAAATACTAACGCAATTCACTTTCTAGATTTGTATTATGCCAAAGAATAAGGCTCTCTAATTTTAAAAAATAATTATAGGTTATATTAAAACTGATCGCCACTGAGTTGGTTCCAACTCCGAGCTGATTCTCCAGAGAACTTCTGAAGTTTGTCAACAGCACTGGTGGAGATTACTCATCTGTGTCCTGCAGAATCACTGGGAGATCAAAATGCCAGGAGTGTAGCCTTTGGTTAGCAGTGCAACTCGCTCCAGACGTGTTACTAGAGCTCTCTGTTCTCCAAAATATATACTATACATTCTAACCACGAATCCCATTCGAGAATGGGTTATCTGTGTTCCATTAATGAGGTGAAATCAGCGTGGGGTGTATTTTAATTTACTTTCTTTTAAAATACAAACTAAAAACCTAGATTGCGTTGAAGAAACTTTGACGGATTATGGACATTATTAGACACACTTCTCATAAGAGCTTAGAAGGAAGTTAAGGAAAACTATAGAGAAAATCTATTGTCTTAGAGACATATATGGTGCCTGCAGTATGTGGCTAGAAATGTGTATGTGTTTAATGAGTTTTTGGTATAATTTTCAAGAAAATAATGAACACACTGGAGAATGGACTTTGGACAATGGAGGGAAGGCAATGCTTTTAATGCAGTGCCAGAGAATTTGTCTGAATTCTGTGCAAATGTCTGGTAGAAGGCAGATTAATCAGTGATAATTCAGATATCTGGCTGATGACATTTCTAAAAGAGAACCTAACAGTTTCTCCTTGTCACTTTCAGTAAAGTAGAGGAAAGAGACTTAAAAAATGAAAAAAAGCTTAAATAATTGGGAAACTTGATTGGTAAAGCAAAGGATAGAACGTTTACCAAAGATGTGGCTACACAATCTTTTGGCAAAGAGATTAAACCTGTGAGAGAAACTATGAGAGTAGAAAACCTATCAGCTTAGACTGAAAGGGACAGAAATGGCACGAAGAAAACATTGTTTCTTGGAATTCTATAGAAAATGACCATCCCTGAAGCAGCATAGAGGTCTGCAGATTTACTGAAAGGAGTTCAGCAGGCAGAGCGACCTCAGGCTCAAAGGGAGGGGCTTTAGAAACTCAGTTCTGGAACATCAAGGGGTGAAATGTTAAAGACTGAATTCTGCCCCCTCAAGATACATGTTGTAAATCCTCATCAGTATGACTGTGGTTAAAATGACATAAGGCAGGATTACCTCAGATTATATTGAGTTAAGTTCATGTGAGATATAAAAAGAAATTAAAGAAGCAAGCTAAAAAGTTAGAAATGGGCCAGAGTAGACAGGAACAGAACATTTCCCCCTAGTGTTGGCACTCTGATTCAAACTCCTAAGGCAGCGCTTAAGGCCTAGTAGTGTAAAGAGGTGCACTACTACCACAAAGACAGGTGGTTCTAATCCTCCAGTTGCTCCATGGGAGAAAGATGGGCAATCTCCTCCCTTGCAATTTACAGCCTCTGAAAACTCACTAGAGGATCAGCTGTGAGTTGGTTCTGACTTGATGGCAAATAGTAATACACATGGTAGTCCTGTTATAGCAACACTAAATGACTAAACATTTGGTTTCTTTACATTTTAAAGCAGTACAGACACTGAACGAGCTTATAGCCGTTTATTAAATTCCTACTTATAATGACCCCATAGGGCAGACTAGATCCACCTCTTAAGGTTTCCAAGATTGTTAGTGCTTTTAAGGAAGCAGAAAGACAGATGTTTCTCTCAGAGTAGCTAGTGAATCCATATTTAATCCACTGTGTTACCAGGATTTCTTGCCACTGAGTGAAGTCCTACACCATGGCTTTAAGATCCCTTGTGTCAGTCAGTATCCATCTGTTGGAGTCACATGGCTTGAGATACTTCAGGGATCACTCCAAATCATTAATAAAATTTGTCTTGTATCAAGACAAAACTAGATTCTTGGTACCTAATCCAATTTCAAATTAATAATGAACATTAATATACATCTTTTAGACTGTTGTTGTGTACTGTAGAATTGGAACTGACCCTCTGGCAGGTTTTCAGAGGCAGTTAATCGCACAAGAGGGGACTGCCCATCCTTCTCCTGTGGAGCAACAGGTGGCCTCAAACTACGTGCCGTTGGAATTGCAGCACAGTTTCTTGCCACTGGGCCATTAGCGGCTCCTTTTTTTAGACTAGGCTTCAATTTTATAAATCATAACATAAATGCTAAAAAGATTTTAATTTATCATCCCAAAACATATTTTTTATTCATGTTTATATGTTCACAATGGTTTTAAAAGTATAGACTTTGTATATTTCACAAATATCACCATAACAGTGAAGGGAAAAAAAATTTTGATTTTATTACCTTGCTTCCAATCTCACACACGTCAATTGGATCATTGTCACCACAACAGCCAGTGTGTTTGTCATTGTGTCCTGGGTCTTCCCAAGTCTAAAAAAAAAGAGTGTTAGGATTTAGCATCACTACTGACAAAGTGTTTATTAGGCTTCCTTTGACATGTGGATGGATGGGAGTATGTGACTAGGGCATGTTAGCCTATATCCACAAGGGGACTTCTTAGTCTCGTCACTTAAATTAGACAGATTCAGCAGTAGAATTTGAGAACTTCACCACAAGTAAAGCAGCAACAGCAGCAGAATGCAGCGTGTTCTTCGGAGCCAGAGATTCATATACCGTCCAGACTAGGGCCACTGGAGCAGCAACCTGAACAGTCAGCAGAGAACCAGAGATCCCACAGCACACAGGCCTGGCCTTCCTGGGGACTGCCACTCCCATGGACCACAACTAGGAGCCTTTGCCCGAGCTTATTGGACAGTCTGGAGGGTGGAGTGAGGAGAGAGCCAAAACTGGCAGGACTGAGAGCTTTGTAACACTGGCCTAAAGCTGAGAGACTCATGGCTAAGGTGCTTGCGTGAACATTTTGGAAGCTGTCTTGACTTCTGTTACTAACTTTAAGCCTTTTGAGCTCCTTAACATGGTTCTGTGGGGTCTGTGAGCTATTGCAATAGATTGTGGACCCAGTAAAGCAGTAAAATTTGTGCTAGGGAGCATCAGAGACATGTCTGACCTCAAAGGAATTGGTTTTGTGGTTTTTAATGCTGGTTACAGGGACAGTTCCTCTTTGTGGAGGTGGTAGAAGTCAGATATTAAGTGTGTGTGTGTATATATATATATATAT
>NW_006399824.1:3271868-3291929 GCF_000299155.1 Elephantulus edwardii | reverse complement strand
TTTTTTTTTACATTTCCATTCATTCATTGATATACATTTTCCTCCCTGTTCACCCTCCCCCAGTTCGCTTTTTTCTTTGGAAAAGGTTCTTTCAATATTATACAGTCCTTCCCCACTTCCCCTGGACCACTTTACTACGCAACTCTTATTTTGGATTCTTGTCATGCCAATAATACCTATTATATGTTCCTTTTATACAGTTCTCTCCCTCGTCTGTTTCAATGCAGTGTTCATTATTTATCCCCTCTTTTTTTAGTTTCCCCCCAACCTCCCCATCAGTCCTCTGTTTTGTAACAGTGGCAGTATACAGTATTTGTCTTTTTATGACTGAGATATTTCACTCAGCATTAATGTCCTCCATGATCACCCATTCTGTATATATTTCATGAATTTTGTTTTTTTAAGTGCTGCATAATATTCCACTGTGTGAATATACCACAGCTTATCTATCCATTCGTTTGTTGATGGGCACTTGGGTTGTTTCCAATTCTTTGCTATTGTGAACAAAGAAGCAATAAACATGGGTGTGCATTAAGTGTATATTCTTCTAACTAGATTTGCTTCAAAACAAACTTCCAAAACAGAAGTAGGTAGGCAGTTAAGACTAAAATGAAAATTAAATATTTTGATGGTAAAAGTGCCATCATGTTGACTAGAGATCACAGCTGAAAAGCTTAATTGGGATTTACTAGAATATTACATTGTTAGCTTGCTTTCCTGCTAAATTGAAATTATCCTTGAATTGCAGAATTCTTGAAAAGCACTTCACAAATAATAGCCTGCACACTGGGAAGTTGGATTTAAAATGTGGTTTTGGTTCTTTCCTAATAATCAGAACATATTACTTGTTTTGTTTTTGTCCACTCAGCTAGATGGAATAAAGGCAAAAGACAAAGTGAATGGGATGAAATCAGGATGCAACAAAGCCAACACCGAGAAGGCAAAATGTAACCCACAGAAAAATAAAATTTCAGCAACTTATCTCCAAAGGGACGCTATTTCCAGGCATACTGAATCAATTAAAGCACAAATTCAAGTGCTAGATAATTAATGCAAATGACTTTGTGATTACCTAGCAAGCTCAATAAGTTTGACCTATGTTCTAGTAACATACTGCTTCTCAGTAGATTCCAGTTAATAGATTGAATTAAAAAACTTGTTAGAATCAGCAGGGAAAATCTAAATGGAATAGTCCATGTAAAAATCTTAAGTGCCACACATTAACCTAGTCGAACCATAATTTTATTTACTTATAATAAAGGTAACACTAATCGTCTTTAGTTTTAAGTAAGAACCTACTACATACTGGCTTTTTGATGAGGAAAACTGGTAAACAAGGAAGAGATTCTATTTCCTCAAAGGACTAGGAAAACAATCTCATAATTACTCTATTATAAAGAATACTTGACTTAAAAGAGGAATCAGGATTTCCATGTGCCATATATTGAGTGCTTTATCCCTTTAAAAACCACATGAGCTAAGTGTTTTTAGTACCCCTGTCTTAGGGAGAAGGAAAACAAGGAACTTAGGTAAGCTAGGAAGTGGCTGAATTGGGATTTGAACCCTGTTCTGTTGGTGGAAAATACCAATGCTCATTAACTGCTATGCTACATTCTCTGTAAAGAAATGTAACAAAAACATTCTGAAGGTGTTTAAATCTCTAAATTACCCTAATACAAGCTGAAAAATTCATGTCTAGCAACTGCATGAAGCTTACCTGAGGAATGGCACCATAGTTCCAGATATATCCTTTATAAGGGAACAAATTTGCAACATAACGAAGTTTTCCTTTTTTCACATCTTGCTTAATTGGGTTTAAAGGGTCCTTGGTAGCAATCTGAAACAAAATATTGCAAATTATTTCATATTTGGCTGTGTACTATAAGTCCTATAAGAACTTGAGGGAGTGAATTATAGCATGCATGCCCTTTAATTCCAATTTAATGGCACATTTTGCTAACTTTTTATAATTTGAGTCTAAAGTCAGAAATTAAAGATTATGATGTAAAAATTACCCCATCATGAGCCATTAAATGGAAAGCTCTCTTGAGGTCTACAGGAAGTATTAAGAAGGGGAAAAGAATATTTATCATTTCCACAAAGCAAAACTGAAAATTAGCTGGATAAATCCTAACATTTGATAAATTAGGAATAAGTAAAAAGGGGAGCTCTGGTGGCCTAGTGGCAAGGAGCTGCAACTACAATCCCAGAGGTGCACGGTTCGAATCCACCAGATGCTCTGCCGGGGAAGGAGGGACAATCTCCTCCAGTACCAGTCAGATCTGATTTGACGGTACACGCACACAAAAATAATAAAAAAAAAAATTTTTAAAAAAAAGGAATAAGTAAAAAAAAAATATTCAAAAAGCAAAATAAATATTATCCAACTTCAGTTTTCCTTGAGGATTTTAAGAATGAAGATATTTTTGTGAGTTTATTCCATGGTATCCACAGCATTGAGTTTACAGGGCTGCGATGAGTTTAGTCACCTAATGGCACCTAACAGCACTAGATGTAAAATACGTAAGAAATATAACAAGAAGACAAGTGTGTTAGGTGTCCATAGTACGTTATTAACAAAATACCACTGAAATTCTAATAAGCTTATCAGTGACTGGGATGACTAAATCAATGACTGACTGAGTTTAGCTGCAGCACAGTGCAGATAGGCATAAAACAGAACTTGCAAGTGGAAACTAGATAAGGTCAAGAGAGAGAAGCTTGGGGTTCAGGTATTTAAATCAGTGCAGACCAGCAAATTCATATAAAAACTGAGATGCTACGTACAACATAAGACAAAAACATTACCTCCATTTTTGCATTAGACCAACGTGGTACTTCAACTACCATGTGGAACACATCCTGAAAAATCAAAAGGAACATGGTCACGGAGGTGCATCTGTTTTCTTCTCTCCATTTTTTCCAAAGCAGAAATTGCTCACTGCAGCCAAGTCTGACAGAGATTTCCCCCACCCACCTCTCAATTTTATCTGTGAAGGTCAATGTTGTTATTCACTGGGTGATACTGCAATTACTGAGAATGTTCTTTTAGTATTTCAAAGGCAGTTTATAAGATAATCCCCAAATATGACTAATTACTTTGTCATGTATTAGTTTTAGCCTCAAAGAAAATTTATCTGTTCTAGTACCCACATAACCCTCCAGATTTGGCAATTCTAAAATTATCAATTCCCCTAAAACAGAAACAAAGTTTGACAGTGAAGGTAAAAGAATATGTGTTCAAATGTCAGTTCTACTGTGACTTATTTACAACCTAAAGTCAAATAATGAGTTGAGAAAGGCTCTTTAATGAAAACTGAGCTTTATATTCAGTCAGAACATGATTTTTAACAAAAGGATAAAACTTTAGCTTTTCAATTGTCTTCCCTAAAAGCAATTACTCCTTTATAAAATTTAAAACCTAATTTAAAATTAAAATCACATCAAGGATGTATTATCCTAGCTCCATCTTTTCAATCTATATGCAGAACATATTATCTGGGAGGTTGGGCTTTGTGAGGAGACATGGGGCATAAAGATTGGAGGTAGACCCATCAACAAACTGTGTTATGCTTGCTGGAACTGAGAAGGACCTAAAGCGCTTGCTGTAGAAGGTCAAGGACTGTAGCCTTCAATATGGATTGAAGCTCAACATCAAGAAAACAAAGATTCTCACCACTGGGCCAATTGGCAGCATCATGATAGATGGTGAAGAGATTGAGATTGTTCACAGCTTCCATTTGGTTGGCTCTATAATCAACCCTTTTGATATGAGCAGCCAGGAAATTAAAAGACGAATTGCACTGGGAAAGTCTGCTGTCAGAGACCTCTCCAAAGTACTAAAGTGTAACGATGTCAGTCTGGAGACTGTGCCTGATACAGGTCATGGTCTTTGCAATTCCTTGCTATGCATCAGAGAGCTGGACAATGACTAGGGATGATAGGAGAGTTGATGCCTTTGAGCTGTGTTGCTGGAGAAGAGTATTGAATATACCATGGACTACTCGGAGAACAAATAAGTTCATCCTGGAGAGGGTGAAGCCAGGCTGCTCCTTGGAGACAAGGATTCTGAAGCTTAGTCTGACATAATTTGGACATGTTGCAAGGAGGGATCAGTCCTTGGAGACAGACATAATGCTTGGGAGGGTGGAGGGACAGTGGAGGAGAGGAAGATCCTCAATGAGACAGACTGATTCAGTCACTGGGGTAATGGGGATAGCTGTGTTGGAGACAATAAAATAGGCAAGGGATAGAGCAGGGTTTAGGGGTGTTGTACATAGGATCACTGAGTCGCAGGTGACTTGACGGCACATAACACATAGCTTTATAGGATTATCTTTACTTCATATTTTTTAAAAAATGCAGAGTCTATTAAATTACAATGGAATAATACAAAAGATTCAAGGCAATAATTATCTCTTAACTAAACTATGTTTAGCTAACAGAAAAGCAGATATATTTCTCTAAGGCTGTAAAATTTCTATTATTTAAGATCTTGCTCAAACCTAGACAGTCAAGTATCTCATGAGTCTTTGTCCCAAGTCTTTTATGTCTAACTGATACAAAATATCAACAAAGAATGACTATTATTTAAACCCAAGACTGAATAAAATATTCCATTGGGCAAATCTGCCATAAAAGACCTTTTTTAATGTATGCAAAGCAGAGATGTCACTTTGTGGTGGAGTAAGGTATGCCTGATTCAAACCAAGAAATTTTTAATTGCCTATACATGTAAGTGGAGAAAGGATGAAAGTCATGCAACTGTCGAGGACTCTTTCGTTCATAGGGTCACTATGAGTCGCCTACGACTCAATGGCACTTAACAACATACATGTAAGAAAGGTAGACAATAAATCAGAAGATGCCCTCGAATTACGGTGCTGGTAAAGAACACATGACTGTACTACAGACTGTCAGAAGAATGAACAAATCCATTCTGGAAGGACAGCCAGAATACTCAGAAATGAAGAAGGTGACACTTTGTAAAGTAAGAGCTGGATGGTTCAGAAATGCGTGCATGTAGAAAATCTCAAACAATCTTTGATCAAATCTAATCCTATCCATTATAAGTATTCAAGGACTGTGTCCATCTAGAACCACTGCTCTGGTATTAGAATGAAAGATGTATGAATGCTTGTCTATGATACACAAACATGAAGGCCAGGCTTTAAGTTTTCTGCAGTAATACCTTAAAACTTCACAAGATGGCACCATTAATCTATCAAAGTAAACACTGTGCATTGTGAAGGGTTACCAATTCACAGCTGACTCTTCAGGTTTTCAGAGGCAGTTATGGTACATACCATGAACTGCCAAGAAAACAAAATAGGTCTGTCTTAGAGAGGGTGAAACCAAGTTGCTCCTTGGAGGCTAGGATTTTGAAACTCTGTCTCTCATCCTTTGGGCATATGGCCAGGAGGGACCAATCCTTGAAGGACATCATGCTCGGAAAGGTGGACAGATAGAGCAGGAAAAGAGGACCTCAGAGAAGATGGATTGATACAGTAACTGGGGTAATGGGGGTAGCTGTGTCGGAGTCAGTGAGACTGGCTCAGGACAGGGCCGGCTTCAGAAAGGCTGTACATAGGTTTGCTATGGGTCGCAGGTGACACCACAGCACATAACAACAGCAATGGCACAGAAAGGAGCTCTGGTGGTCTAGTGGTAAGAAACTGCACTGCAATCCCAAAGACATGTGATTTCAGATCCACCAGATGGTTCAAGGGAGAAGGATGGGCAATCTTTGCCTGTGTAATTAACTGCCTTTGAACGCCTGTTGGAAAATCAGCTATGTGTCGGTTCTAACTCTATGGTACAACAACAACAATGGCACAGGAGGAAACTGCCCATCTTTACTGTGGGACAGGTGGTCGATTTGAATCTCGTGCCTTTGGGCTGGCAGCGGAATTCCTTACCATTAAACCTCCAGAGCACCCCTATTAAAGTCTCAGTATAATCATCAAACCTAAAACATACGCAGAATGATCCTCCACTGAACCGTCATCATCCCATTTTTGAGGCTGTAAATCTTTACAGAGACTGCTAATCTTTCTCCTGAAGAGTGTCTCGTGAACTGAACCCACCTTTTGCCAGCAGCCCAACACATCAGGGCTCCTTAACGATAACCACAATACCATTTAAAACTACCACTAAGACAAAATTACTGAGACAAAATTAAGGCGGTCAGCTTTGATTTTTCACAAGTAAGCAGCCCCAGATGAATGCTGGGTGGGTTTTGGTGTTTTGTTTGTTTATTTATTTATTTTAAATAGGCAAATAGAGCTGAAACACTAGTTCAAGTATGGGATCTATTTTGAACACTGATGGAATGAAGTGATTAATATTTTAGAGTCTCATAACGACATTATCTACTGTTACAAAGCTATATAACTATTGGGAAGAAAAAAAAAACCCAGAACTCTATTGTGAAAAGATCTCCAAAACCATGAAGGGTGTGGCAAGTTTGTAAGCTCTCTCTTTCTCATTGCTGTTGAAAGGTTGGAGGTTCTAGTCTACCTAAAGGTGCCTGGAAGAAAGGCCTGATGATCAAAATACTTTCAATTGTTAGCACAGAAAATCCTATGCAGTTCAGTTCTACTCTGATACACAGAAGCTACAGTGAGTCAGATCCATTAACAGGGGCTGTGAATCAATTTAATCACATTTCCAGTAAGATCTTTGCCTACCATGTGCCAGATACATTTTTAAATGCTGAAGATTCAAACTCAAACTTATTGGATGTGAGTTGGTTCTGAATTGGAGCAAATTCTCCTTCACGTTTCGAAGCTATAAATTCTATAAATCGTAAGTGGGAAGAGATTGTCCCATCTTTCGCCCATGGAAGTGTTAATGGATTTGAACCTCTGAAGCAGCAGTTAGGAGCACAATTTGCTGCAGACTAAACCAGGTCTCCCTGGGTGCTGAAGATTTAGCACTCAACAAACTAAAAGAGCTAAGAGATTTCAACCAAGAAATTCTTTTTTACCACGTTCAGGCTAAAAACCTCAGGGGTCTACAAACTCAGGAAAATGGCTTTGTGTGTAAAATGAAGATTTTAAAACTGCTGGGTCAAAAAAAATTAAATTGCTGAGTCTTTTTTTTTAAAGCAAATGGATTTGTAGTAGCTTTTCTTTATAACTCTTTTTCACATCTAGTATCATAAAGGATGTTTTTAAATATTTTTATTTTTTAAAAAAGGAGGTTCCTCAGATTTACTACTAAGGAGCAGCTTATGAAAGAAAAGGGGGAAGTCTGAGAACAGTCTCTTTCATGACACCATGGCTACAGTTCAGGGAGGTGCCACCAGACAAGGAGCTATATTTAGGCTTTTTAGGCAACTGATATGGAAAATTTAGCCAATTATTTCATTGCTATATTTTTTTACTATAAAAATATGCACTCTAATACCTCTAATGTTTGCTTACAATGTTTATTTTAAAATACTGAGATAGGACTTTAAGAATTTGAGTACCAACTAGTTTAAAATTTGCACCTTCTTTCTTTAATGTCAGCTGGTTCCAAGTATTTGTTTAATCCTGGATTTACTGTTGTATTATATCCATTGTTAGACATTTTCAAATCTGTTCTCCAGGGACGTCTGGTGGCCTAGTTTGTAGCAAGCTATGCTGCTATTATAAAGTCTGTTCTCCACTTTCACCTGGGGAAATACTCACTCTCACGTCCCTGTTTACAGCTTGGGAGAAAGGAGGTTAGTATCCCAGGAGAGATTCTGACAAGCCTGTGGGAGGCAGCACAAGGCAAATTCCTGCTTTAGCTCTGATTTTCCAAAGGCAGATAGATCTTAGCAGTCTCACTTCCTAGATTTCTAATCATTTCATCAGATAGCAGGAAGACTGATGTTAATAGGTATCCAGATTCTAAGTCTGGAAACTAACAAATCTAACCAAAAACTTGTTTTAGAGATAGAAGAAATGTGACCTCTCAATTGCATTTATAATTCACAGATTAGCCAAGCACATTACAGTGGTGCAGTGGGGATGGGTTTCATTTCCAAATTGCCTGGTGTTTTGGGGGATGAATCTAGGAAGCAGTCTGACAAGTCATTCACTAATGGACAGGCCATGCCTTTGAGTAGTAAACACAGATGGAAGAAATATGTCTTCAATTTCATTGCATCCCACCTCAGAAATTCTATGTGTTTAGGGTGTCTTTCTGGGAACCTTATGAGTGCCTTCTGACTTGTGATCCGTTTCCAGCACGGGGCCTGAAGCCCTGTGAATGAGACATGCTGTATTGAAGAATGATGTAAGGGACTTAAATTAGCATTTTCAAGCTGACCTACCACATGCTTTTCTAGATCACTTGAGAAATCTGATATATACCAGATTTGGAAGGGGGAGTTCACCCTTTACTCACAGCAACCCTTTCTTTTTCTATTTTGCAATAAAATTTAGAGATCAGCGTTGATGATAGAAAGGGTCCTCTTTCCAATTCTTCTAAAGATTAGATATAACGCAAGAAGCTGAAACGAAACACCTACCTAAACCAACAGTGCTTGCTCAAAGTCACAAACTATTGGTGGCAAACGAGGCCTAGCTTTGTTAATCCTAGTAAGCTTTCCTCAATAAAACAGCCTCAAATGTCTTTAGTATATATGACTTAGTATATAAATGTCTTAAGTATATATATAGGTACTGTGGTCAGCACCACCCTCTTCAGTTTCCTGGTTATTGTATACCTGGGCTTGACTGTGGCAACAGCTTATATGCTTATTTAATCATCACATCATTATCTTTTATTGTTACTAGATTTTTAAATTTATGTTGCCAACTCTAACTTGGGTCTAGAAAGCACAAACCCAAAGATAAAAAACAAAACAACATAGAACACAGTCATTTGCATATGAAATTGGGGAAGACAGTATTTAAGAGATGTAGGTTCAGTGAAGTTAAAAAGTTAACTAAAGAGGAATGAAACAAGTCCATTTAATCTATACAAAACTGCACAGTGTCACCAAGTACTCAGTGAGAAGTTTGACAAAACACACTATGTAATCGGTTCCGTATTCTGGGGTTTTCCTGAAACAGCAGTAAGATCAGGCTTCACATTGCCAACACTTGTTCTAGTTATGAGTAGAATATTACCCATTTATTATTTTGTGTGTGTGTGTGTGTGTGTGTGTGTGTGTGTGTGTGTGTGTGTGTATTCCATCAAATCGGATCTAACTGGTACAGGAGAAGATTGTCTCTCCTTCTCCAGAAGAGTATCTGGTAAATTTGAATGCCTCACCTCTGGGATTGCAGTGCAGCTTCTTGCCACTGGGGCACTCGCCTCAATTATTTTTTTTTCACCGACCCCCTGAAAAGCTCTGTCAAGAAAACGCTTTCCCCTTTTTTGATGATCTGTATGTAAAACTATGGTCAGTAAGCTTAGGATCATCATTTTAGATTTCTTTGTTGCTCAACGTGGTCTGAGACATTACTGTAAAGAACTCTGATAATACATGCTATACTATTATTATTATTAATAGATAATATTTTAAAAATACTATTGTTATAAACAACAATAATAACTATTATACACCAGACAATTCAAACCAACTAAATGATGGCAATTCAGAGGGAGGGAGGATCCTGCAGTTCATATCAACTCCCAGGAAATCAGATGTAACAAAGTAAAAGTTTCCTAAGAAATGCAACTTTGAGAATCCCACAAGAGAACACAGCCAATTAGAGGTCCCTACTGTAATTGCTGCACATAATTGGCCTCCAGCTGGAGCCCAGCTCAGGCAGACTCCTGTGAGGCAACACACAGGAGAGATTTTCTGCTGGTGCCCAAGCAGCAATAAATTTCCTGGTAGAAGTACAATGGATTGTCCACACTCACTCAATTTTCAATATCCTCAGGGTTCAAAAACTGTGTCATTATGTAAAAACCAACATTATGTGAAAATGGAGGATGATTACATTTTAATTGTCATTTTTCATCATTCTGTAACTGCCAAGCCCTGGAGAACCAGGGCCAGCCAGACTGACACAGACACTTGGCCATCACAGCCAGGGCTGCTCTCTCTGGCATTCGTTACTGCCAGATGTACATTGTTAACACACAAAATGACTGGTCAGCAGATTCTGTAACTGTTTCAGACAAACTTCAAAATGTCAGATGGGATATTCCTTGCCCCCGCAAAAGGTTTACCTATAATTAAGTCCCAGAGCTCAATAAGACTCAGCACACACAAGGCTGACATTTCACCTTTAACACTACCCTAGCGGAGAACTGGAATGTGACCTTCACCCTGCTGCCTTAAGGGCAGAAGGCACTGACATCCAGATCTATTCTCACTACTGACCACATCTAACAAGAACAAAGGAAGGTCAAGGGCATGCATAGCTTTTACAACTGGAAAAAGTTATCACTTTGTCGCTCAAGCTTTGTGACTATTAGACTACTAGTCCTTCTATCAGTTCCAAAACACAAACAACTCCCATGTGGAATGAGGCTAAAAAGAAATCTAGGGGCTTTTAAAAAATAACTACTTAAAAATGTGCATGTGTTCTACAAAAAAAGATTAGATAATATAAAAAAAGTACAAAAAGAAAAGCAGCAAGTTATTAGTAATCTATCAATCAAGGATTATAAATATTATGGTATATACATGGAGCTCTGGTGGCCTAGTGGCAAGAAGCTGTGCTGAAATCCCGAAAGCATACAGTTCAAGTCCACCAGCTGCTTCTTGGGAGAAGGATGGGCAATCTCCTTCAATGTGATTAACTGCCTCGTCCGACTTGATGGTAGACAACACTTATGAAAGATTCAGACCAGTATGTGACCATTTTCCAAGCCAGTCAAACGTACTGCCATCAGGTTAATTCTGACTGAGAGACCCCACAAGATAGAAACAAATGCCTCCCAGAATTTCCCAGGCGGTAAATCTTTATGAAAGCAGAGTGCCACATCATCGCTCTCCAACAGAGAAGCTGGAGAGTTAGAACTGCTGACCTTTTAATCAGGGCAGTGTTTTAACATTAAGACTCTTTGTGATTAACTGCTCAGTGGTAAGTATTGCAACCAGGGGCTTCTTAGAGGCAAGGAGGGTGAAACTTCGTCTCAGTTACTTCTGGGCATATTTTTAGAAGGAATCAGTCCTTGCAGAAAGATATCATGCTGGGAAAGGTTGAAGGTTAGTGGATTGGGACAGGAACTATCACAACGCACCTGAGCATGACAGAGATTGTGAGGACTGTGCAGGACACCATGTGTTGTTCATAGTGTCACTATGAGACGTAGTCGACTTGATATCACCTAACAAAATGTTAGTTTCTTCAGCCGTTTTGTTGTTGCTACCATGTGCTATCGAGTCAGAACTGACTCATTTGAACCACATTTGGCCTGGAAGTGCAGCTCCTTACCACTAAGTAATCAGACTTCCCACTTATGTGTATGTTGTTATTTACCATAGAGTCAGAACCAACCCAAAGCTGACCCTCTGGCAGGTTTTCAGAGGCAGTTAATCGCACTGGAGGAGACTGCCCAACTTTCTCCAGTGGAGTAGCTGGTGGATTTGAACTACATGCCTTTGGGACTGTAGTGGAGCTTCTTGCCACCAGAGCTTACTGCTTACATGTATAGGAACAGGTATTAATTTTTTATGCATTTGTGGATTTACCTTTAGTATCTCTAGATGATCATGTGCCTTGAAAGAAAGGTCTGGCAATCAATGTGCAGAACTTTATCAGGCCATTAAAGGCAAAGAATATTCCTTTATTTACTGAATAATTATGGCTATTGATTGAAATGTGGGCAATTCAAATGAATGATGTAACAATCTGCTTCCATAAAAACAAGCAGGTGTGGAAACTGCATCTATAAAGATTTATAGGCTTGGAAACCTGATGGGCCAGTTCTATTTTGCCCTACACAGGGCCACTACCAGTCAAGATTCAACTCCATGGCAACGGGTTTGATTTCTGGGTTTTAATGAAGTCTGAGATTTTAATAGGGAGCTCTGGTGGCTTAGTGGTAAGCAATTGCGCTCCCAATCCAAAAATACAGTTTGAATACACCACGTGCCTTGAGGGAGAAAGGTGGTAATCTCCTCCCATGCAATTTACCGTCTCTGAAAAGTTGTTGGAGGATCAGCAAAAGTCAGTTCTGAGTTGATGGCAATGAGAGTTAGAATGAAGGTTTTTATCCCCAAAGCACATACTAAAAAAGTCCAACGTGCCTTTCCCTCTCTAATCAGGCCAAATATGCTATGTCTATTCCTCTACTCTTTTCCCTACTTCCAGTTGTTTTTCTTAACAGACAATTCTGGTTTTACGGCTGACTTCTTAATCACTACAACTTGAATTCGCTGCACCATGAAGCATTTAAAGTGCTTGTAAACTTTTTTTTAAAAAATTATTAAATTTTATTAGTTTTAATGAACATTTACAGAGATTTTGGGTTTTCATTCATTTATTGTTGCACTATTTTCTCTACCCTCCTCCCCAGTTCGTTCTTTTTTTCCCCCCCTTGAAAGTCTGTTTTAATTGGCCAATTGCCACAGTGCTTGTCAAAGCCGGTTTTGATTAATCTCCTTTGTCAGTGAGTCCTTTGCCATTCCCTATCACCCCCTCCCTGAGAGAGACTTCACCCTGATCCATAAGGAAAATGGGATGGCGTATTCTCTTAGCTACTTCCTGCTGAAAAGGGATGCTGTAGGTTTCAGGGGTAAAAATGTTTTTTTTTTTTTAAAAAAAAAAAATCTGTTAAGTGAAATTACATCTAAAGAGACTGTTCAAAAGACAGTGAAGCCTTACCTTATCTGCATAAATTGGAATATCATGAAATGGAGAGATATATTGTCCTTTTTCATTTTCTGTAAAATGAATGAGCAAAAGTTATCACAGTGGCTAATTATATAGTTACAGCCATGTCTCTAGATGCATGCAATACAGTTATACCAAAATTTTATGTCCACACTAGGAAAATGGGTTTCCTGACCCTCCTTCAAGACTTGGGTTGGGTTTTCTTTCATCCAATGTGTTCCTTAGGCACCGCACAGCTAAGTACTCACCCCAGTCATGAGAATAGAGACTGATTTACATTCCTTTGTATCCCCACAGCCTAGCAGTACCTGGCACATGGAAGATGAACAAATTGTTTTGGTCTAATCTTCTTTCAGTTAACAGTTTACAGAACTATTGTGAAATACTGAGGGTGAAGAGAGACAGATGTGCTAAACTATAAACTGTGTTGCTCTTGGTGATGTGTTAGGAAGAGTCACCTTCACAGATCATTTCTATATCCTAGAAACCTAACGACCACATTCAAAAAAGGAAGTTTAAAACTTCTTCACTGTTCTTTAGGAAACCAAGGGTCAAGTCTACACTACACTCCTTCTGATTTCAAAAGCACAGTGGAAGAAAAGTTGAACAAATGCAGGTCCAGTCTGGCAAATTTCCTTCAGAGTCAATTTTCACTTTGTAGTATGTCCCATTACCTGATTTAAAGAGGCTGGGCAAGCATTACAGATGATGAAAATATATAAATAATCTTACAATAACTAGGGCAATGGGGGCAGATGTGTTGGAGTGAGACTGGCTTAGGACAGGGGAAGCTTCAGAGCTGTTGTATGTAAGGTCAGATTGCTTTGAGTCACAGACGACTTGATGGCACATAAAACAACAACAACTTCTATTAGGAAAAAAGCTAAGAAACTTGTAGGGTGGAGAGAAACATATACAATTATATAACTGATTCTTAGTACTATTTCTTAGGTTCCAGAGAGCTCCATTTGATATGGTAGCTAGTATCAAAGTCAATGAGTGGCTCTGGTCTCCCTAATGGCCAGTAAATATTTCTTATGGAAATACAATCTCATTGTTAAAAAAAAATTACTCTGTTAAAAAAACCCCCACAAACTCAAAACAAACACTAAACCTCCTGCTCTGCAAATACAGTTTAAAAACAATGACCTTAAAGATTCTGTCAAGTGCACACCCATAGAGCCACCTCCCTGAGTACTTCTTCAGAGAAATTCTGGAATCAAAACTTTCGAAAAATGGTCCAGTGAATTCTTAGTCTTAAATGCCCACACTGGCCCTACTGCTCAATTCTGAAATGACATCAAATGGGGAGTTCCTGCCTTCCACCGCACTACAATCTTCAGCCAGAAGTGCATGCTTGAGGCTTTACTTTCCTTTTCCTCCCACACCAGTCTTTTCCCTTGCCCGGAGCTCTATTTGTTCATTCTTCGACTGTTCATTCCTCTCTTCCCAGGCCTTCACGCTCCCAGGCTCAAAGTGTTCACTGCACCTGCCTATTTCCTTCTACAATAAACCCGAGGGTAGGTGGTGGTGGTATTAAACTGGAATATCGCTAGTGATTTTTATTTTAATTTCAGCCTTATCACTAACAATCTATTCCCTGTGGCTTGGGATAAAGAAAAGTCCTCCCACCTATAAGGCCAGAGGTTTTGCACCCAGAAAAGGCAAGCAAGCAAACAGCCTCCGCCTGCGGGTCCTGGGTGTCCACTGCGGGGTCGAGACCAGTAAACGCCAGCTCCTTGCAGGGGTGTGAAAACTTGGCACTTTTCTTACTCATGCTTCCCTGACTGACGTCACTTGTTTAACTAGAGGGGAACAGCTTTCTGTTTCTAAAGGCGAATTCCCAGCATCGGTGCCACGTGAAAACCCGAAGGAGGTGGACGCACGGCCCGGGACCCCCGAAGATGCACCTGGGCGTCAGCTTCCCATCCCCAGAACCTGGAGAGGAGGATAGCATCCCGCTCCTCGCCGACTAAACCCTCGCGAGGTATTTAATGTCTTTAGCAGGAGATCGGCGCCCCACCCTGCTCCCAGGCGGTGCAATCCTCTTACAGAGATTCTTTTACCTCCCTTCTAGAGTGACTTGGTGGTTTCTTCCCATCAGACAATGCCCGAGCCCGGCACCTGCATAAGGAGCCCGGCGCCAGCTCGGGTCCAGCTGGTCGGCCTATAAACGCAGACCAGTTCTCCCGAGCAGGAGGAGGTGGAGGCGGCCGGCCGGCGGGCGAGAAACGTGGACTGTGAGGGTCAGGGAGCCGGGACGACCGGGACGACGGAGGGGGAGAGTGGAGGCGAGGCCGGGAATGAATGGGGGAGGGAAGGACGGAGGCAGGGTGAGGACCACCGACACTCACTGAGGAAGACTCGGTACTCGAGCGTGAAAGGCGCGGCGCGTTCCTCGCAGCTGAAGCCGTTCATGGTGCCGGGTGGTGAGCCGCTGACGATACCTGACGCGGAGCCCGCACGCGGTGCCTGCTGACAGGGAGTTTAGACCTCTGCGCCTGCGCACTCAAGGACTGGCCCAGGTGGCGCGGCCGGGAGAGGCCTTTAACGCGCTTTGCTCTCCAACTCCCGACCCACCTCGACCCCGCCCACGCAGTGCGCAGGCGCACTCCACCGGCCCCGCGCCTACAGCCCCGCCTCCGGCCCCACCCCCTGCTGAGCCAGGGTTGCCCTGAGGTTGGGCCACGTGGCTGTGTGCCGGCTTTTGCTCTCGGTTCGTCTCTCACTGGTGCGTGTGTGCTCTAGTTCTCCGCTTGGATAAGCTATAACACACACACACACACACACACACACAAGTTCCCAACTTGGATAAGCTAACACACACACACACACACACACACACACACAAGTTCTCAATTTGGATCAGCTACAACACACACTCCCACACACACACCCCCACACCCAGCACACGGGAAGCTTACCTTTGACTCTCACGCACCCCTTCCAGGAAAGAAGTTCCTTATCTCAAAAGGCGATTACCAGTCATCTGCTTCCCTAGACAGGCCTTACCTGCAGTCTTAGAGCAGTTCTCTGATCCGTTTAAGCAGAATTGATTTTATTGACCTCATAAAGGCTACCATAGGATTTTGATTTCCAGCACTTCACTTTTCAGTATATGACACTGGTCAAGACACTTTGAGCTAGTCTCGCTTTCTCCTCTGGTTACTATTTGTGTGGCTTGAAGGATGATTAATTGAGTTGTTGTGTGCCAGATATTTTGTGTAGGACTTTGTAGCTGTGGTTAGGTGCTCTCGAATCAATTCTGACTCATATTTGGGAGAGTGACCCTTATATGTCAATTCCTTGCACATGACCTAAACCTTGCCAGGCTTGGTGCAGCGTAAACTCTCAGAAAAGATAACTTGTTTTCATCCTCCCCAAACCCAAATCTCCTTTGCAGCAAAGCAATTCTTAGACCCTACTGAACTGAATAGAACTGCCCTTTAAGATCACCAGGAATATCAATGTGTCAACAAAGGGAGTGAACAGCCTCAACTACCATGGAGTGCCCCTCCCTTCCATTCCTAGAAGACCACCCATCTGGCTAAACCACAAAGCAATTTCTCTCTGGAAACCCCATGAACCTGGAGAGAGGATGAAAGGCACCCAAGTGTTGAACACTCTCCTTCATAGGGTCTCTATGAGTCACCTGTGACTCGATGGCACTTAACAACAACAACAACAACAACCACAAAGACCCTTACTATAAAACCTGCCCTAATCCACTTTAGGGTGCAGTATTTCCCTGGTTTTCTCCCTCTACCTGTTTCTTTCTCTGCAGACCAAGGAATCCTGCTTGGGAGACCCCTTAATAAAGCTTCTTTAGCTTCCTTTCTTTCTCTGGTCCCTTCCTTGAGTCCTTGGCCTCATATCCAGTGCGAAGACCTAACAGTTATGTTATGTGCGTTTGAGTCAGAACCAACCCTTGACTGACTTTCCTGAGGCGCTTGACCCTCTGGCTGCTGGTTTTCCGAGGTAGCTAGTTAATCTGAAGGCAGGAGGTTGCGCCTCTTTTTCCCTGTGGAGCAGCTGGTGGATTTGAACCACGTGCCTTTGGGATTGCAGCACAGTTTCTTACTAGGCCACCAGCGTTCTCTTCCACCCTCCCTGGAGGGAAAAAAATTTATTCTCTCCCTTCTGGCCCAGGTACTTCAGGGAGTTTAGAAGGAAGCATTGAGAAGGTCAGAAATGAGCTGCGTCCCTTGGGCAAATTTATTTTGGAGACAGGCTCTTTGGAGCATGGGGTTTGTTGTTTTGGGGGTTTTTTGTTTTGTTTTGTTTTGTTTTTTTGGGGGGAGGGTTTTGCTTTTGTTTCACTGTGTCAGGTCAAATCCCCAAAACTTAAGTCTGACTGAGACTGTGGACAGACATTTAACTTATTCATCCTATCCTATGTTAAGGCAAATTTGTTAGTCTGGGCAAAAGGGGCCAAAAAGAAGAATGAAGAATCCAGAACTCAAATGCTGATGGCCTTGCCTGCTGCTGATAAGAAGAGCAAATGACCTTGCATGTCTGGCTGAGCTAGGCTCCTAAATCAGAGTGGAATGTCCCTCCCTAAAGACTCTGTTTATAAAATTCCTCTCTAGTAAGGTCATGGTGTGACTTCCCATTCTGCCTCTCCAGGATGAGGAACTCACCTGGGAGCTCCCCTTCACCCTTCAATAAAGCTCTTTAAGCTTTCTCCCATTCTCTCTGGTTTCTTCTTTAAGTCCACTAACCTAACAAAAATTATATCTTAAAATCTTAATTATAAATAATTAAATCTGTTTTCATTGACTAGATTCTGGTTCACCAATAGCTGTGCATTATATAGTAGGATTCAATAGGATTTTCTTGACTGCAATCTTTACTCCAGCCATTTCTTCTTCAAGGCCTCTGTCTGGGTTCTCATTGCCAGCCTTTAATTAGAAATTGGCATGAACCATTTGTGACACCTCGAATCCTTTTCTTTTAAACTAGGAAATGATGCCTCTTAAAGAATGGTGGCTGTTGCTTTGTAGGCTGGAGTTGGAACTGATTCATAGCTGACCCTCCAGTGGTTTTCCAGATACTATAATACCCAGTGGAGGAAATTGCTCATCTTGTCCAAGAAGCAGTTCCGTGGATTTCAGTCAGGTTCTTTGGGGTTAGAAGTTGTCACTCACTGGACCACAAGAGCTCCCTAAAGAATACTTAATTTTCTTTAAAATGACCCCCCCCATTGAAACAGATGAGGGATGAGAGAGAGAACTGTTTAAAAGTGATATATGATTAGGTATTATGGTCATGACAAGAGTCCAGAGTGAAGGCTGCATAGTGGAGTCTACTGGGGGGGAGAGGGGAGGAGGAGGGGATTGTATATCAATGAAAGAATTTTTCTTTTACTTTTCAATGAGAAGAACGAACTGGGGGCAGGGAGAGGGAAGGGGTAGGGAGGGAGAAAAATGCAACAATGAATGAATGAAAATTTAAAAAACCAAACACAAAAAAAGACCCTCCCCCCTTTGATGAGCAGGCTTTCCTTAGGTAATCTATTTTTCTAGGGCATTGAAGATAGTTTGCCTTATAGATATTTTTATTTCTACCCTTGAGTTTGTGTTTCTAAAACCATGTGTGTTTGTTGGGGGCTGCTAGTTCAACTTAGCTGAAGCCATTTTGTAATTCTCTGAAACCATTTTGTAGTTCTCCAAGAACATGTTTGGACATGTTGCCCTGGGAGGATAGGTTTCAGTTTACCCCACCCTGGGAGGATAGGTTTCAGGAAATGCCCTGCTAAGTTTCTGTTAACCAGATAACTTTCAGATTACTAGAAATGACATGATGCTATTCTCCCCTCTTGTGTACTTCTCCCCCCCCCCCCATTGTGCTCCTGTGTATAAGCTGTGAGCGCTTTCAATAAAATTGAGACTTGGTTGGCATTTCAACTTGTCTCCGCGCTTCTGTGCCTCCTGTCCCGCCATTCTCGTTCTTCCCCTTCAAGGGTCACCGTTGAAGATCCCCGCGGGTCGGGGCATAATTGGCGCCCAACGTGGGGCCCAGGAACGGGGAAGGACGATGAACGCTGCCCACTAGAAGTGACCGGCCGGTCCATCCATTGAATCGCCATGAATCTGGGACCAAGAGTGAAGACTTGCACTGTTGCCAGCCACAGGACTATTCGTCCTGTGAGACAGGCACAGAGCTGCCGCCATGGGATTACCCACCCTGTGAGACAGGCATGAGAGGAGATAAGGGCAGTGAAATTATGGGACAGGGATTAAGTGAACATGAATTGTTCGTAAAGGGTATCAAGGATTCCCTCAAGGCACTAGGTATAAGGGTAACTAAAAAAGATTTAAAGAAATTTTTATTGTTTTTAGAAGTTGTTTGCCCATGGTTTCCGCAAGAATTAACTATTGATTCTAAGCATTGGCATAGGGTAGGGGATTGTTTAAATGACTATTACCGTTGTTTTGGCCCTGACTGCTTTTTCTTACTAGAATTTCATTAACAAAATCTTAGCTGTTCTTGAACTTCTTCCTTCATCACCATAGGCTCGTGCTCATAAGTTATTTCATTAAACTCTTCTGTATCTGCCAATTCTTTTTGATACAATGACTCAGTATATTTCTTCCATCTTCTTTCAGTACTTCCTGGATCATTAAATATTCTGCCTAAAGCATCCTTGATTATAGCAACTCTAGGTTTAAATTTGTTCTTCAGTTCCTTGCGCTTAAGAAATGCTGAACGAGTTCGGCCCTTTTGATTTTCTGACTCTAGCTCCTTACACATTTCATCGTAATATTTTGCTTTGTCATTCCGAGCTGCCTTTTGCAATCTTCTGTTCAGCTCTTTAGTATCTTAAATTTTTCATTAGAAGTAAAAAAAATATTGTTCCTTTTCCTACAAACCGGTTAAATAATTGCTCAACTTTTGCTTCTCCCTTATCATACGTTTCCTATTAATAGAGCAAAAGTAAGAGGACTTGGAAGTACTGAGAAATACTTGTTTTGGAAAAACCGTCATTAATGATCAAAAGTCCTCTCTTTTTCTGTTAATCAAATTTCTTTTACAGGTCTTGTGGATATAAAAGCTAATGTGTCTGTTATTAGTAAAAAATAATTAGTCTCTTAATTGGCCTTTGCAAAAAATTAACATTAACTCTTTCTGAATTAGGAACCTCTCTCAATGTTTAAAGGTCTAAGAATATTTATGATTGTGCAGAACCTGATAACCAAAAGGCTCAAATGCAATTTTATGTGCTATACATTAGTGCTAATTTATGGGAAAGAAATTTATTAAAACAATTTGGAGCTTTTATATC
>NW_006399824.1:3236141-3238852 GCF_000299155.1 Elephantulus edwardii | reverse complement strand
GCTTGATCCCACTGGTAGTCACTGTGTCAATCCAGCTTGTTCTCCACCTTTCCCAGCATCATGTCTTTTTCCAAGGATTGGTCCCTCCTAACAACATGTCCAAAGTACGTGAAACTGAGTTTCACTATCCTTGTCTCCAAGGAGCACCCTGGTTTCCCTTTCTCCTGAACAGACCTCTTTGTTCTCTTACAATTTATACTTATTTCCCATTGGTCAAAGCAAGTAGAAACATCAAGTCCAGGACCAAGGGAGTGAGGAAGTATACACACCTGTGAAGAACCACTGTAAGGCACTTGGCATTGAGTTTGGATACTATAGCCTGCTACAAAGATGAGTGAGTTCTGGTGGCCTAGTGGTAAGCAATTGTGCTGACAACTCAAAGGCAAAAGGTTCGAATTCACAAGCTGCTTCATGAGAGAATGATGGGCAATATCCTGTGCAATTGTCTGGGAATAATGATACAATCTTACTTAATGAATTAAAACACTCAAACTAATAATGAAAATAACCATCCAGTCCCTATAATTAGAGAAGATGCTTTCCACTGCGGAAACAAATATTAAAAACAAGTGGAATAAAATAAAAGCTTGATTAGACATTGTAATTAATGGCATTAATCAAAGGCTATTAATGTTTTAAAACAACATGAACATGAATAATTATATGAGCAAAGTCAACTTTTTTTATCAGCCTTTGCTCAAATAAAAATAAATTAGTTAAATAAAAAAAAAACCTAACAGATGAAATATTAGTACAGTCTTACACATCTGGCTAAGAAACCTGGCCTACAGGTCTCAGCTCCTTTACTTCAACGAAAACAGCAAAGGAGGAGAGTGGAGAAAGAATATGACAACTAGGACACAAGGTAACAACAGAATTGACACCAATTTCTCCATGGTGGAAAGATGGGCAAACTCCTTCCACGCAATTTCTAGCCCCTTGAAAATCTCCTGGAGAGTCAGCTATGAGGGAGTTTGGACTCGACGGCACAACAGTAACATCATATAAGAGATACAATATAATTATCCTGAATAGTCATAACCTGGCAAAGATAACTGGGGCTTGAGACGGACTAAAGTAAAAGATGGGATGCCCAGTGAATAGTTAAATATATGAGGCCTGAAACTCAGAGAGAGGTAAGGCGGACACCATTAATTTGGACAATTGAAGCTATGGAAAAGAATGAGATCTCCTACAGGGAATGCACAAAGTAAAGAATTACCCAAAGTACTAAAAAGCAATGATGTCAGCTTAAAGACTAAGGTGCTCCTGTTCCACGCCATGGTCTTTTCGGTTATTTGCAATGCTTCTGAAAGTTGGACATTGAATAAGGATGACAGAAGAAGTCATGTCTTTGACTTGTGCTGTTAGAGAAGAGTGCTGAATATCTCATGGATGCCCAAGGAACAAACAAGTCTATCTTGAAAGAAGTGTGACCAAGATGCTCCTTGGAGGCAAGGATACTTTAGGGATGTTGTCAGCAAGGGTCAGTCCTTGGAGAATCAGATCATGCTTAGAAAGGTGGAGGGTCAACGTGAGAGAAGAAGATCCTCAACAATATGGATTGCCCTGGGGAGTATAACAATGCACCCAAGTATATGGGAGACTTGAGGATGAGCAGGGTTCCAATCTGTTGTTCACAGGGTTACTGCTAGTCATAGTTGACTTGATGATACATTATAACAAACAAGTCGCTTTTCAAGCCACACCTGCTTAATTAAGCAAATTCCTTAAGCATATGCAGTCCATCATCCTCCAACTGCTATATGATCTTCCTTTTGAAGCAGCTGAGAGCCTTCTGCTGGGACAGGAGGTGAACTGGCATCTGCAGAGATGATGCATGTGCACAATCTCATAAAAGATGGTACTCACTGGCCCACAAGCCTTCACTGTAAAACCCATCCTGAAAGACTGGAGGCATAAACATTTTGTTTCCATGACCCTGGATAGATAGTTTGGTTCTGGGGGAAAAATTGCCTCTTCCCAGACAATTGATAAATATGTAAAGGTGTATAAGCATTAAGAAAATTACAAACTCCTGTGCCTTTGACCTCCTAGAAGCTTGTGTTGAGAAAGCACTTGCTCCAGATGCTCTGATTATGCCTCAAGAGCCTTTCCTGTCTAGTAACTTCTGTCGTTCTGAGAGATAGCACCTCGTTTTCTCAGTCCTGATTAGACTTGGCAAGAACTCTCCAATTCAAGGTGCTGGCAAGAGTTCCAAGGGTAAACTTTGATTTGTGTAAGTCAATCATGTTAATGGTACTGATATGGTAATGTGTGAGTCCCAATTGGACACAAAGCGTCCTTGCCTTTTATTCTAATAAGGAATTACTTAGAACAAGAATGTGGATGAGTGAACTTTATTTTTACTCACACAAACAAAAATGAGACTGAGGTTAGTGCCTTAAAAAATACCATCTGATTGTGCAACCACTGTGGAAGGCGGTATGGTGCTTTCTCAAAAAGTTGCAAATAGAGATTTGACCCAGCAATTCCACTGCTGGGAAAATACCCCAAAGAGACCATAACTGACATCCAAGCAGATATATGCACACCCATGTTTATCGCAGCTCTGTTCACAATAGCAAGGAGTTGGAAACAACCCAGGTGCCCATCAACAAATGACTGGATAGAGAAGTTGTGGTATATTCACACAATGGAATACTATGCTGCATTGAAAAACAAGGAACTCATTCAATATTATTCAGAAT
>NW_006399824.1:3213060-3235971 GCF_000299155.1 Elephantulus edwardii | reverse complement strand
ATTATGGTTATCACAAGAGTCCACAATTAAGGTTGCATGGTGGAATGTACTTGAGGCGGTGGGAGGGGTGTGGGGGGATTGTGTACCAGGGCGGGAGTGTTTCTTTTACTTTTGAAAGAGAGGAGCAAACTGGGGGTGGGGGGGAGAGAAGTGCAGCAATGAATGAATGGAAATCCAAATTCTCTGTAAATGTTCATTAAAATTATTTTTAAAAAGGCCATCTGAAAGAAAGGAGTGGGTTTGAAATTTGGTTTTGTGTTGTTTTTATTACTTTGTTTTTGCTTTGTATTTGCTTGCAAATAAAATTTGTATATAATGTGGTTCATTCATATACATTGTGTTTCACACATTCCTTTATTCATGTTGTGTCTCATACATTCATTTGTCTACATTGTGTTTTATAAAATTAATCACCATTGATCTATGCCCACCACCAGCCAGTCTTTTCAGGCCCCCTTTGATTGTTTTCTAATTCCTTCACCCCCTCCTTCTGCCACCAAACTCTGTGAACGCATAATTTCCACCACTGCCCTCCCATCCTCAGCCCTCCTGCCTCCTTCCTTTCCTTCTTTGGACTTTTATACACAACTTAACTAGTTACCATTTTATTTTTACAATAATGGTCTTATTCAGTATTTGTCCTTGTGAGACTGAGTTAGTTCACTCAGCATCATGCTTTCTAGCATCTCCATTGTTACACAGAATTATTTTTTTTAAATCATCGCTCCTCAGTGCTGCGTGGTATTCCATTGTGTGAATGTACCACCATTTCCCAGTCTATTTGTTTCTTGATGAATATTTGGGCTGTTTCCTTTTTCTTGCTATTGTGAATAACATTGCTGTAAGTATCGGTATGTAAATCACCATTTGTGTCTCAATTCTCATTCTCTCAGGATAAATTCCCTGCAGTGGAATAGCTGGGTCATATGGAATTTCTATGTTCAGCTTTTTGAGGAAATGCCAAACTGCTTTCCAGAGTGGTTGCACCATTTTGCAATCCCATCAACAGTGTATGAGAGTTCCAATCTCTCCTCATCTTCTCTAACATTTATTGCTTGCTGTCCTATTAAACTTTGTCACTGCTACTGGAGTGAGATAGTATCTCATTGTGATTTTGGTTTGCATCTCTCTTATTGCCAGTGATTTTGAGCATTTCTTCATGTGTCTGTTGGCCATTTGAATATCTTCCTTTGTGAAAAGTCTTTCCATGTCTGTGCCCATTTTGAAATTGGGTTCTCAGTCTTTTTCTTGTGGAAGCCCTGTAGGATTCTGTAAACTTTTGTTAGGAGACCCTTGTCTGAGATGGGATTGCCAAATGGGAAGCTTTTTTTACCGCAGTCAGTAGGTTTTCTTTTCAGAGTTTGGAGTTTATTTGGATCAGTGTTTACACATTAAATTGATATTTCATGTGATCACTCGTAAGCATTTTGCTTTATAACATTAATTGCCCCTGATTAATATAATAATTAACTACAGTGTAATCAATGTAATATTTAACTAAAATCAACCAACAAGGGAAGTTTTGAGGGAGTCTTTGTGCAACAAGGCAAGAAAGCAATAGAAAACTAACATTTCTTTAAAACAATTTAAAAGAGAGAAGTCTCCTTTTTAGTGTAGAAAGACAAATGAGGGGACTCCTTGCCAGGAAGGTGATCTTTGTCCTCAAAAACAAAAGGGATCATTTTAAGGAAGACTTCCTTACATTGTTTAAATCCATTTGACCTCTCCACCCGGTAATCTATAGCTAATCATCATCTTTCTATTAATAACAGGACCTTCTGACTTTGTAGCAAAGACAGATGATCTTCTCAATGCATGAATAGGAAGGAAAACTTTATCTGTTTTAGACTTTAACGGAATTACTGCTTGTTTTGCTCTTAATCACACGCTTTCTTACATTCTCATTTCCTAACTCTTATTAGTTCCTGAAAAGGTAAAGGCTCAGAAAAAGAGTTGTTGTTAGGGACCTTCGAGTGGAGTACAACTCAGTAGCCCTCTGAATAACTATCTAAACCTTGTCCTGTCTTGTGCCGTTTCATCATCTCTGATGTACTTGAACCCATTGACACAGTCATTGTGTAAGCCCATCTTCTTCAAGGTTTTACTCTCCTTCTCTGACCCTCCACCTTGCCAACCATGATGTCTTTTTCCAAGGATTGGTCTCTTCAAACAACATGCCCAAAGTATTTAAGATGAAGTTTCATCACTTTTGCCTCCAAGGAACTCTCTGGTTGCACACTCTCCATGAGATTTGTTTGTTCTTGGAAGTTCATGAAATATTCATCACTCTTCTCCAGCATCACAACTCATTGTCCAACTTTCAGATACATAGCAAGAAATTGAAAAGACCATGACCTGATGCACCTAAGTCTTCAAATTGATGTCATTGTTCCTTAGTACTTTGAAGAGGTCCTCGACAGCAGATCATCCCAATGCAATATTTTCTTTTTATTTATTGCCTGCTAGTATCAAGGTCAATTTGTCAATTGGTATTCCATCAACTCCTGGGGCCTTGATTTTTACCAGATCATCTTGAACTTCCTCCCTCATCACCATTGCCTCTTGATCATATGTTGTTTCATGAATCCTTCTGTTTCAGCTAGTTATTTTTGGTACAATGGCCCTGTGTTTTCCTTACACCTCTTTTAATGCTTCCTTTTTAATCTATATGCAGAACAGATCATTCAAGAGGCTGGACTTTATGAAGAGAAATGTGGCATCAGGATTGAGGGAAGACTCATCAACAACCTGTGTTATGTAGATAACACAACCCTGCTTGCTGAAACTGAGGAGGACCTGAAGCACTTGCTGCAGAAGATCAAGGACTTTGTCTTCATTATGGATTGAAGCTCAACATCAAGAAGACAGTGATTCTCACCACTGGGCCAATTGGCAACACCACAATAGATGGAGGAGAGATTGAGGTTGTTAACAATTTAAACACCAGCAATCAAGAAATCAAAAGATGAATTGCAGGGGAGCTCTGGTGGCCTAGTGGCAAGAAGCTGCACTGCAATCCCAGAGACGCGTGGTTCAAATCCACCAGATGCTCTGCTGGGAAAGGAGGGACAATCTCCTCCTGTACCAGTCAGATCTGATCTGACGGTACACAGACACACATACACAAAATAATTAAAAAAAAAGATGAATTGCACTGAGGAAATGTGCTGTCAGAGACCTCTCCAAGGTGCCAAAGAGCAATATGTCAGTCTGGAGACTAAGGTGTTCCTGATCCAGGCCATGGTCTTTGCTATTACTTTCTATGCATCAGAGAGCTGGACAATGAGTAAGGATTATAGAAGCAGCATTGATATCTTTGAGTTATGGTGCTGGGAAAGAATATTGAACATACCATGAACCGCAAAGAGAACAAACAAGTCTATCTAGGAGACAGTGAAACCAAGTTTCTCCTTGGAGGATAGGATTTTGAAGTTCTAGCTCATATACTCTGCTCACGTGGCCAAGAGAGACTAATCCTTGGAGAAGGACATCATGCTTGGTAGGATAGAGGAACAATGCAGGAGAAGACGACCTGGATAAGATGAATTGACACAGTGACTCAGATAATGGGCATGAGTGTGTCAAAATTAGTGACAATGGCTCAGGACAGGGCAGAGTTCAGAGCTACTGTACCTAGGGCCACTATGTTACAAGTGACTCGATGGCATATAACAACAACAATAACAAGGTTGTTGATTGTGGAACCAAATAAGATTAAATCATTGACAACTTCACCTTTTCTCCATCTATCATGATGTTGTCTATTGGTGCAGTGGTATAGATTTTTTGTTTTCTTGATGTTGAGATAGAATTCACATTGAAGGTTTATATCTTCATACTGCAGTTTTGGATCTTCCATAGCAAGTGTTTCAAGTCTTCTTCACTTTCTGCAAACAAGATTACATCACATATATTAAGGCAGATTTTTTGACGGATCTTCCTCTGATCCTTCTTGATAGTCCAACTCCTCATAGATTTGCTCAGCATACAGATTGGAATGGTTTAAGCAAAACATACCAGAAAAAATGTTTATTTGCATTTTACTGATTATGCAAAGTCATTTGACTGTGGGGGATTATGGTTAACATTGATATGTATAGATCACGGCAAATTATGGCTAACATTGAGCAAAATGGGAATCCCAGAATGCTTAATCGTGTTTATGTGAAACTTAGACCAAGAAGTTGTTGTATGAACAGAGCAAGGGAACACAGAATGGGTTAAAATTCATAAAGGTGTGCATCAGGATTGTGTCCTTTCTCCTTAGAAAAGAGATCATGCAAGTCTGAAGCACAAGAAGCTGGTCTGCAGGATGGCGTCTTTCTGGTTGTCTTTCAGTCTTCAGAGGATAGACTATGTCTCTCTGGTTAGGTGTTTACTCATTAAGGAACATGCTCTTTTCAAGATGGTTGCCTGCTAGAAGGTCATACAAGGGACACTTGCATGGTAAGTGCTCTTGTTGTTGTAGTTATATGCCATCCAGTCAGAACCAACTCAAAGCTGATCCTCCAGTGGGTTTTCAGACACTATAAATCACTTCAGAGGAGATTGCTCATCTTTTTCTGTGGAGCTGCTGGTGGATTTGAACTATTTGCCTTTGGGTTAGCAGTGCAACTCCTTATACAAAGTTGTTAGGAGGGAACACCTAGGGGTGTGCAGGTTACTGGTTTAAGGTGTGTTCCTGGGTCTTGTGATGCAACATGCATTAGTTGAATGTTGACTTGTGTAGTCTGCACTGTTTCAGGAGAAAAGACTGGGGAATGGGGAAACTGGGAAAGTCATTGATTCAGAGCAAAGCTAGCAGCAATTCAATTAAGATGGAAAACACTTAAAAGACTTCCTTTTCACTGAAAATGGAGTGCTGGTGGCCTAGTGGGTCAGGAGTTGTGCTTCCAACTCCAAAGCACACATTTGAATCCACCAGCTGCTCTGCAGGAAGAAGACGGGCAGTCTCCTCCTGTGAGATTTACTGCTCAGAAACCCACTGAAGGGTCAGCTTGACAACAAGCTGTTTCTGATCTGTCGTCAGTAAAAGGCTTTCTCACTGCTTTCTTGCTGGTTGTATACTGTTCATGTCAGTGAGGGCACAGGCTGCTTTGAGGGTCTGGCTCTTTTGCTTGGAAGCCTTCTACTCATGGTAAAGACACAGAGAGGGAAAACTAGTAATGTCATGGTAACGAGTAAACACCAGGTTCTTTCATAAGGACTTTATTTTTCCTAATTTATAGCACAGGTAACAGGAACATTTTCCAAAGATATGGACTAAAGAAGAATAAAGGAGGTGATTATGATCATTAGAGGTGGCTTCAAAGGATTGCCTGATAGCTCAATGGGCAAACAAAACACCCTACACAGAATGTTCTTCCTCAGGGACCATCCAAGCTCATCAATGTAGGTTGCTGTATTGCTAAAACAGCTTGCCTTTGGCTTTTTTCACCTCCACACAGTAAAGAAGACAGGGGTGGAGGGGCAGGGACTGCTCCCCAAACAGAGGGTGATTTACTGCCACCACTGGCCATGTGACAGTTAAACCCATTTGCCCAAATCACTAAGCTTGGGTTTTTCCACCCTCTTCACTTGCTTGCATATGACAACAGCAGCATTTGTTGGTGACAGCAATCAGAGGCCCAGGCACTGCAGTTAGCAGGAGAACACAAACAACTCGAGGCAGCAGGACAGGGCCGCTGGCTCGGCAGCTTCTGCCCCACCAGCGTCCACATGGGCTGAGGATCTGGACAGGCATTTCTCCCCCACCCCTTACCTTGAGTACTTGATGTGGTGTTGGATCAAGCTAAATTAACAACACTTCCTTCAACTGCTGGTATGCCTTCCATCTCAAATCTTTGGAAGCCACTGAATGTGCTGGAAATGTGGTCTGAAGGCCAAACGACAGTCTGGAGCCTGTGGCTGGCAGATTTTATTTTTAGAATTAAAAGAGGGCTACCATTAATTGTACTTTAATTTCTACCAGCCTACTATTAATGTCTGTCATTCTGAACCTTAGTTTCCCAAGTGTAGGAAGGAGAGTCCACAGCAGGATGCAAGTGAATAAACTTGAACTCCATGGCCCCATGGACCTGGATTTGAATCATCAAGGTCTATGCCCTTCTGTAGGTTACTTAGCTTCTTTAAGTTGTGGCTTTCCAAACTATAATATGGTCATCTCGTTACTTTATTCACTTACTAGAACTTTCGGGAATGCCTCCAATGTCCTAAATCTGAGTCTACAGAAGAATTTGACATAGCTTCTGTCATGGAATTTATGGATTATTATGAGAAAGTATAGATACAAATCCCTTAACAGTATTCTTATATATTTAAAAAATTCATTGCAGTAGAGGAGTCAGAACCAGCTCATGCTGATTGATTCTCCAGGATGTTTTCGAGTGACTGTAAATCACGTGGGGACGCTTGCCTATCTTTCACCCAAGGAGTCGCTGGTGGATTAAAATTCACAGAAAAGTGGTGTTAACCTTTTAACTCTCTACAGACCTCAGCATTAGAGGGCCTGGCTTATAATAGGCATTCAAGAAATATTTTAATTGATTAAAATTTTAACCATTGAAATTTAGCAACTTTTTAAAAATTTATTTTAATGAAAGTTTACAGAGTCTTTGCATTTCCATCCAAGAATGGCATGAAGACAGTCAAGTTTGACCTCTATTAACTTCACAAAGGGGAAGAGTCTCCATTAGCAACATCCATAATACAAAAATCAGTCCCCCTAAGATCAGATATGGTCTCCACACTCCCACTCTAACTTCTGCTATTTCCAACACCAATTGTACCGCTCTACTACTGAGTTTGAAATCTATTGCAATGACCACACAAATCTCACAGAACTGTACTCATGGTTATGGGGTTTATTAGGGAAGGCAACAAGTTACAATTTAAATTGGCAGCAAAATACAGTTCCTCAGTCAGGACAGCTTCTTAAGTATGCTCACAGGCTTTCGGTCTTCAGCCTCCTGGCTTAAGAACGAGCTCTACTAGTCCAGCAAAATATGGCCTCTTCTCTGAGTCCTCCAGCAAGCTTGGATGAAGGCCTATAGTGCTGACTCTGTCCTAAGTCAGCCCTGCCTCTTGTTACTCTTTGGTTCTCTGCTCAGCATGCTGTTACTCTCATGTGAGTCCCAGTCTGACTGGTTCAGGCATCTCTGGCCCTAAGGGAAGTGCTCTGTATTCTCTGTGTCCTCTTCCTTGCTGGTAGTGAGATGCCCATTTTATGCTATTTAATCTACTCACTGAAACCTGGTGGGATGAGATAACTGACCAATCTGATCATGAGTCATTTATCCACACCCTATCTTATGTTCCCATCCAGCCAGGTGGTGAAAGTCAAAGCTGATGACGAGGAAATCCAGTTGGAACAATAAGCTCATGGCACCATAGCAGCATTGTATATACATTAATTCCTTAATTTTATTTTTACCTCAGAGTCTTTGCATGTGACATTCTTTTTGTGTGGGTATTAATTTCCCAACTATACACATGGTGCTTTCTCTCTTATTTCATTCAAATCTGTACTCACATATCACTTCTTCAGAGACCATTCCTAACCATCTATTAAAATAGTTCTCTCTCCATCACATTCTTCTTTTTATTAAAATCATCATGGGTTTATAAAACATCTATTAGTGTCTCTTAGACTTAGGAAAGAATTTTTCTCTCAAATTTCTACAATACAATACCTCAAAAAGGCAGATCTTCACAATAAAAGAGACAAGAAAGATCAGCAGGTATATGAAAAGCAGTTCAGCATCACTACTCATCAGGAGATTTTGAAAAGATTGATAATACTAAGTGTTGACAAGGATACAGAATGACTGGAACCTGGAACTCCCAAGCCCTGATACTGCTGTCCACTGAGTACCCATTGCCATCCATCCATACTCATAGCAACCCTCCATCAGGTGTCTGAGGCTGTAAACCTTTACAGGAGACTGTCCATCTTTCTCCACTGGAGCATTTGGTGGTTTTGAACTGCTGACCTTGCAGTCCAATACATTATGAACTGTGCCACCAGCGCTCCTTGCTAAGAACCATCATGTTGACTATGACTCACAGTGATCCTAGGAATATCAGATCTGAGCCTTGCCCTCTCCTGCGCCATTCTCGTAACCTCTGTCATGCTAACGTCCATTATGGTAGCATATGTAACAATTCACCTAATTGAGAGTCTTCCTTTCTTTCACTGACTGGGTTCCCATCACAATGTCTCCATCCAAGGACTAGTTCCTCCTGAAAATATGCCCAAAGTAAGTGAGATGATGTTTCACCATCCTTGGCCCAAAGGAGCCAAGTGCAACTCTGGTTGCACTTCTTTCCACCTAGCTGTTTGCTCTTTTAACAGGCCATGAGACATTCAATACTCCTTTCTAACACCATAGTTCAAAAGCTTCTATTCATTGTCTGTGATTCTTAGTCATTGTTCAACTTCACCTTAGTCTTTAAACTGACATCTTTACTCTTTAGCACTTTAGAGCAGTCCTTGACCACAGATTTCCCCAACACATCTTTTGATTTCTTAACTGCTACTACCATGGCTGGAGATTATGGACTCAAGTAAAATGAAATCATTGACAATTTCAATCTTTTCTCCACCTATCATGATGTTGCTTATTGGTCCAGTGGTGAGAATTTTTGTTTTCTTGTTATTGAGATATAACCCATATCAAAGACTGTAGTCTCTGTTCATTTGCAGCAAGTGCTTCAAGTTCTCCTCACTTTAAGCAGGTGAGGTCATGTTATCTGCATAATGCAGGTTGTTGACGAGTCTTTCTCTGATCCTGATGCCACATTCGTCTTCATATAGTCTAGCTTCTCAAATTATTTGTTCAACATATGGATTGAACAGCTATTGAGATAGGATATAGTCCTGATTCACATATTTTTCTGATTTTAAACCATGAGATATTTCTTTGTTCTTTTTGGACAACTGCTTATTGGTCTAAGGTTAGATTTCACATGAGCACAAAAGTGGGAATCTGTGATTCCCATTCTTGTCAATGTTTGTCATAATTTGCTATGATCCACACAGTCAGGTGGCTTTGCATAATCAATAAAACACATGTAAACATCTTCCTGGTATTCTGTTTTCAGCCAAAATCCACCTGACAATAGCAATGATATTCCTCATGCCACAGCCTCTGCTGTTCCAGATATTTTTTAAATAATATTCATCAAGATTTTACTTGCATGTGACATTAATGATACTGTTTGATAATTTCCACAGTCTGTTGGATTATCTCTTCTTTTTTTAAAAAAAGTGTCTCTTTTCCAATCAACTGGCCAGGTAATTCTCTTCCATATTTTTTGGCAGAGATTGGCGAGCATGTCTGGGCTGCATTTGCTTCCTGAAACACCTCAGTTGGTACTCATCAATTCCTGCAGTCTTATTTTTGCCAATGCTTTCAGTGCAGCTTGGACTTCTTCTTTTAGTACTATTAGTTCTTGATATTATGCTAGTTCCTGAAATGGTTTAGTTTCAACTAGTTCTTTTTTGGTACAGTGACTCTTTGTCCCACCTTCTTTTGATGCTTTTTACATCATTCAGGATTTCCCCCATAAAATCCTTCAGTATTGCAACTTGAGGTAATCCCAGTTCCTTGCACATTTCATTATAATGAAATTATAATGTCTTCTCTAGCTATCCTTTGAAAGTCTCTGTTCAGCTCTCTTATCTTACTCCAGCATTCCTACCCCTTGTATTGCCTTCTTGTCATTCCAGTACAACTTTCAGAGTCTCTTCTGACACCCATTTTGGTCCTTCCTCTCCCCCCTCTCTTTGTTAGTGAAAGCTCATTAACCCTGAGAAAATGAAAAAAAAAAATTCACTGCTGTCAAGTTAGAACCAACCCATAGCTGATCCTTCATTAAGTTTCTGAGGCTCCAAGTTGCACAGGAGGAGGAATGTAAAATGATACAGGCATTTTGGAAAAGACTTTGGCAGTTCTTGATGTAATGAAACATGTATTTATCATTCAACCAGAAATCCCACTTCTAAGTATCCACCCAAGATAACTGACAATATGCATTCACATAAGAACTTGCATGTAAATATTCAGGAGCCTACGTGGCACAGTGGTTAAAGAGTTGACAGCTATCCTCAGGGTGAGTGGTTCTTGTCTGCACTCCACAAGATATGACAGATGCGGCAGGATGCTTTTATAAAGATTTATAACCCTGGAAACTATGGAGTTCTACCCTGTCCTACAAAGTTGCTATGTGTCTGAATCAATTCAATGGCAGTGGGTATATGAACGTCCATAGCAGCATTGTGCGTAATACTGAAGAGCTGGCAACAACCCAAATGCTCCTCAACTGATAATCAACGTGTGACACATCCATACGACAAAAGGCAAGCCAAAGGAATAGACTACCAGGACATGCTATAATGCAGATGAATCTCTAACACATTCCGCTAGTGAAAGAAGCCTGAGAAATCTACATACTACATAGTTTCATTTATATGACATCCTTAAGATAGCAAATTCTGATGATATATCAGATACAAACATCAAGTCACTTGGGACTAGGAGTAGGAAGAGGGGATTAACTACATCTATAGGCATGAGAGAACTTTCTGGGATGATGGAAATACTCTGTACCTTGAGTATAACTGTTAATTACACAAATGCATATCCTTGGTAGAACTTACCTAACTACATCTTTAAGATGGTTGAATTGTATTGCATGTGAATGGAGCTTCAATAAAGCTGTTAAGCATAGAATTTAATATATATATATATATTTATATATATATATATATTTACAGAGAATATATAGAGAAGACCCTGTACTTGACTCCTGTGGTGGAATTCTGGTGCTTGATAGTTTCTTTTCTTTGCTTCTCTAAATGTAAAAATTTCCACAATGATCAAGAAGTGCTTTTGTTGAGAAAAGAAACAACAATAAAATGCCTCACGCATAAATAATCAAGTTATTCAGCTGGTTAAAGGAACCTATTGATTCAACATTGCTTGCTTGCAATGAAGCCCATTTGGGTCCCCTCCTTCTCATCTATCTTTCTTTGGTGGCTCTTCTGAGGGGTGAGCTGAGGAAAGGATGTGCAAAGGTACAGAGCTTAATAGCAATGCTTTGTCCATCCAGCTCTGGGCTTGGCTCTCGCATGGCATTCTGGATGAATACACAGTGGCCTGATGATAGGGGGCTTGCATTTCATTTTGCCAACCCTGCCCTCTATTCCAACCCAAATCAGCTCATGAGTCCTCCAAGCCCCAAGAGGAAGGCTTCCACATAGGGCTGGGCAGATTGTGGTTTGTGGGGTGCAGCCCGGGCATCCGCCTCCAGCTCACATTGGTCTGTTGGGGCTGCGTAGTCTTGGTGAAGTGAAGAGGCCATTCAGCAGTGGAGACCCATGATCAGAACAATCACTCATGGTGTCCATGACAGGACACAGAGTCCCTCCAAAAACCACTCTGGGGTGGGAGTGCTCAATGTCAACAGGTCTTTGGCCCTTTATTCCCATCATGCAACCCACTTACCTTCGAACTTTCCGCCCATGGAGAGGGAGTCACCTTAGGAGACCCTACAAGCCTACAAGCACAGATGGTTCACCTCAAGAAGCCACATCCCTTGCCCTCAAGTGCTTTGGGGCGGCCATACAAAACCCCTGATGGGGCCCAGAAGTCAGGTCAGTATAATAAAAAATAACTTTATAAATATACCATCTTCAGGGAGTTCTGGTGGCCTAGTGGCAAGAAGTTGCACTGCAATCCCAAAGGCACATGGTTTGAATCTACCAGATGCTCCTCTGGAGAAGGAGGGGCAATCTCCTCCCATGCCAGTTGGATCTTACTCGATGGTACACAACAAGAAGGGAAAAAAAATAATGCCATCTTCAAAAGATACCATTTTCTAACAAGGTAGTCACGAAGTACAGCCCAGCAGCAGTTCAGGGCAGTCGTGGGCAGAGAGACAGTCAAAATCATTGTTGGGACCTCTGTTTTGTCACCTATCAATACTAACTTGGGCGAACTCCGTGGTCCCTAGCCAGGGGTCTCTATGCTCATGGTTCACGCAAGCACTACCTTCCAGAATCATCATCAGCTTCTGAAAGCGACACACAAACTCACGTGGCTCCACTCCCCTGTGAAATGCCTTGTCATGCCTCCTACCTTCAGGATCAAAACTATGAACAGTCTTTGATTATTTTTTTTAAAATAACAACAACAAAGAAATTTGAAAAAATACAGATAAAACAAATGTGACTGCTGTGCCTGTGCAGTTTTTCAAGAAGGTACATACAATCTTCCAAAGCATGGCATCTCTGGGTGTGGGGAGAGGGAATGAAACAAAGGTGCCTTGGTGGGAAAGTTGGATGCTGCTGGCTTGAGGGAGAGCCATGGTCTCCCCTGGCCATCGATGCTGTGATTCTGTGGTTCAGGAAGCCACACAGAGAAACAAACCCCAAAGGAGAGACAGGAAGGTGGCTCCAGACGCGGCTCACCCAGCCACAGGGACAGGTATTTTGGGGTTGGGATGGTTGTCTTCCAGCCTATTTTTAAATCCTGGAGTCAGAATTCTTCATAGTAAGCAGCCAGAATCCTAAGGCCTATGTGACATAGGATACTGATAAACCCAATACCAAATCCATGATCATGCGATCAATTGCCAGCTTAGAGTGACCAGTACCAGAAATGGGGTCCCTAGTCCCAGTGACCACTGCAGATTGACGGCACACTCTCTCCTGAGACTCTTGAACCTGATGATGTTGGGATGGACTTTGGCACCCTGCTCAGCACACGGGTGCAGATATTGTCCACAGAACAGCTCAGGCTGGAAATCAGAACAGTAAGGATGAACACAGCAGACGTACTCTTAAACCTGAGTACTCAGAGCTGATGGGTCTGGTTCCATGAGTGTGCTGGTTCACGAGCAGACAGAAAACGTCTGTGAGAACTCCCAGCTTTCCTCCATGCCATGCCCAATCTGCCTTCCTGGAGAAGCAGAATGAATTGTGAGAAGGACATTGTTATATGGAAGATACCAATCCCAATCCCTGTGGTCTGTGACTTAGGCCCCTTTGAGCCACAATTACATTGACGAATGGCAACAATTACATTTATGCATTCAATCTAATGTTTAAGGATTAATGAGATAACATCTAGGAATATGCTTGGAGAAAACACGTTGTCCAAATGCGTAGGGATTATTTTTGCCCTACACATTGTATTTAGAGTGTATGGAGTTAAGTCATGGTGTCAATTAAAGAAACAATCAGAGCCTCAGAGTCACATTCTCTGTCCTGACCCCAAAATTATTTCTTTTTTAATCATTCAACTTCTAGCAACATTTTGTTTTCTATAATGGTGAAAAGTATGCCCAGGTAACTGGTGCTGCAGCAGGAGCACCTGATACGCTTCCATTTTCTCTCACCTTCCAGAGAGAAGGTGATGAGATATACTGGATGAGGGCAGTGGTGAACGGCATCACTGATTCCCTTTTAGGACACACTGAGTCATCCAATGGGATGGGTTCGTGTTTGTCCTTCGGGAGTTCCCACAGGCACCCAGCTTTTGTTGGTTAACTTCTCCGTCCTAGGGAACGTGAAGCGGGCTCCTTGGGGCAGGCTCTGAGCTTGGAGCCTCAGAGAGCAGATGAGTTTCCAGGGGCAGAAGGTAGGTATTGTGCTCTCTTTTCCTCCTGGTACACATGAATAAATAAATAAGCAGATGCCTCTATGAGGTTGTACAGCTGCCTCTGGCAATACATATTCTTGCTTTGATCTGAGTGCTGGTGATACACCCTATTGGAGAAGAGAGAGACCCTCCTCCTTGATCTAGGCTCAAGGAGGGAGAATCCAGCAACACAGGCTCCTGAGGGCTCCAACTGCTTAGCGTGACATCCTGTTGTAACGCTATGGGGAGAAAAGCAAGGCCCTGGATACTTGGAACAAACAATACAAACCAACACATCAGAGATGGCAGAAGGGGCACACCATGCTTCCTCCTAGAATAAGGTCAAAGGTCTTCAGGAACAGAATATAAGGGACCTCGGGTGGCCATGCCACCTTGCTTTTTGCTGCTTCTCCGGGCTGTCTAATTAGAATTTAAGGACATCACTGTGAAGGTCCTTTTGAAAACAGCTGGAGATGGTTGAGACCATAGTCACTCGTTTCATCTAAGCTCAGGTGGGAGTTCCAGCTGAGAGACCTTTGGCCAGTTATCCCTCTTCTTCAGGCCTCAGTTTTCTCTTCTGCAGAATGGGATTAAGAAAACCTATTTTCAAAGACTTGTCAGGTTAAATGAGATGATGATTGTAAAAAACCTTCACAAGGAATGCAAGTTTCCTTTCCTCTCACTGCTTCCACCTGAGATGAAGGTGACACAACACAACTTTTTTAACAGGGTCCCACCATCATACCCCCTCTTGGCGTCTTGTTTCTAACTAGGCCCCTCACACATGGGCCCTGTCCTCCCCTTACCACCTCAGATATCCCAGGCCGGGACGGCGAGGGGCATGTGGGAGCATCCGGGACCCTCAGGCGACAAGCTATGGTGCGCCACGCGTCCACTGCGCAGCGGGAGGCGGCCACGCCTGGAGGCCCCGCTGCTGGGCCCGAGCTCGGAGGGCGGGCCCGAGTGGCTGGGCTGCAGGTCGACCAGGACCTGGCGGCACAGGAGCCCGCTGGGCTGCTCCGAGTAGATCTCCTTGTGGCTGCCCGACGGCAGCGGGCAGAGGCTGGCGCGTAAGGCGGCGCGGAAGCCGCGACGGAAGTTCTCGTTGAAGTAGCCGTAGATTATGGGGTTGGCGCTGCTGTTGGAGAAGGCCAGCCAGTGGGCGAAGGGGAAGGCGTAGACGGTGACCAGGTGCAGCTGCGGCTCGCTGAGCTGCTCGTAGTCGATAAGCAGTAGCAGCGCCCACAGCGGCAGCCAGGAGAGGGTGAAGAGGACCGCCACCATGACCAGCATGTGCACCACGCGCACCCTGCGCCGCGCCGCGCGCCCGCCCTCCGCCTCCACCTCGCCGCCGCGCGCCGGGCCCGAGGCCTTGCACAGCTTGCGGGCGATGCGCGCGTACATGAACACGATGAGCGCCAGCGGCGCCAGGTAGATGTGCGAGAAGAGCACGGTGGTGTAGACCCTGCGCATGCCCTTGTCGGGCCACGCCTCCCAGCACAAGTACATTGGGTACGAGCGGTTGTGCGCGTCCACCATGAAGTGGTGCTCGTCGCGCATTACCGTCAGCGTGATGGCTGACGGGCACATGATGAGCAGGGCCAGCGCCCAGATGACCGCGATGATGGCCAACGCCTTCTGTAGGGTCAGCTTCTCGCGGAAGGGGTGCACGATGCAGCGGAACCTGCGCCGGGGAGGAGAGAGGAGCGGGTGACTCACGGACCTTCACGCAAAGCCATCGTTAGTGATCATCCAGCCCCGCACCTCTTCATCACGAGGCCCAAAGCTGCGTCAGAGGACAGCTCAGACATTTAATTAGCTTGCAAGCAAATTGGTGTCTCACCTGGGAGGGAGTCCTGGTTGAATAGTCAAGATACAAAGGCACAAACAGGATGTGGAAGAGAGAGGGGAGCGGAAACCTGCATTGTGGGAATCCAGCCTGTATACTTGGAGGAGTGCATTAATTAGCTGGCAGCTCACAGCATTAACATTCTGGCCTTGAGTGGTCCAATTAGGAGTATCAGAGAAGACACTTTTAGTTGTTTATGAGTCCTCTTGAAGAAGAGGCACCTCTACTGTATTGGGAATCTCTGCACCATTGCCTCTTGGACCGTCAGGGCAGCGATTATTAATACACCCGTATTTTGCAGCTAGTTTGCTGAGTGGTACAAAAATTGTGCTGGCCCGCTAACCAAAAAGGTTTTGTTCAAGTACACATGCAGCCCCACTGCAAGAAAGGCATGACCACTTATCTGTGCTTTCGTTGACTATGCAAAGGCATTTTTGACTGTGGATTACAAAAAACTGGCTAACTCTGAGAAGAATGGGAATCCCAGAACACTTGATTGTACTTATGTGAAACCTATACATGGACCAGGAGGCAGGCATCAGAACAGAGCAAGGAAACACTGCATGGTTCAAAATTGGGAAGGGTGTATGCCAAGGATGTGTCCTATCTCCATACCTTTTCAAGCTATATGCAGAACCGATTATCTGGGAGGCCTGACCTTATGAGGAGAAATGTGGTATCAGGATTGGAGGAAGACTCATTAACAATCTGTATTATACAGATGACACAACCCTGCTTGCGGAAACTAAGGAGGATCTGAAGTTCTTGCTGCAGAAGGTCAAGGACTGCAGCCTTCCATATGGATTGAAGCTCAACATCAAGAAAACAAAAGATTCTCACCACTGGGCCAATTGGCAACATCATGATAGATGGTGAAGAGATTGAGATTGTTAACAGTTTTAGTTTGCTTGGCTCCACAGTCAATACTCTTGGTACCAGCAACCAGGAAATTAAGACGAATTGCACTGGGAAAGTCTGCTGTCAGAGACCTCTCTAAAGTACTGAAGAACAACAATGTCAGTCTGGAGACTGATCCAGGCCATAGTCTTTGCAATTACTTGCAATGCATCAGAGACCCAGACAATGACTAGGGATGATAAAAGGAGAATTGATGCCTTTGAGCTATGGTGCTAGAGAAGAGTATTGAATATACCATGGACTACTAGGAGAACAAACAGGTTCGTCCTAGAGAGGGTGAGACAAGGCTGCTTCTGGGAGGCAAAAATTTTGAAGCATCATCTGACATACTTTGGACATGCTGCAAGGTGGGACCAGTCGTTGGAGAGGGACAGCGCAAGAGAGAAAGACCCTGGGTGAGATGGATTGACTCAGTCACTGGGGTAATGAGGCATTGGTGGATCCTGAACCGAACTAGGTCTTTCACATGGAAGGTGTGAATTTTACTACTGACCCACCAATGCCTCATTCCAGATCATAGACACTGATAACCCTAGGGAGCGGATCTTCACTCTGGCACACAGACAAATCACCAGGAGTTGAAATCAACTTGACAGCAACAGGTTTCTTTCATTTTACTGATGAAGAAATTAAGACTCAATAGATGTTCAGCAACTAACCCATAGAAGGAACGGGGTAAAAAGGAGGAGGAAGAAGACAGCTCACCCCTACAGTGTAATTCAAATGCATTTTAACTACAAGCTCTTCGCAGGCTGATGTCTTTTCATCTTGATGTTCCCAGAGTTTATGAAATCAAGGTGTGGGTGAGTGAGCAAACTGACAAGTTACTTAAGTCCCTTCTGAGCTTCAGTTTTCTCATCTGAAAAATGAGGCTAATTCCATTTCCTGCTCTGTAGAGTTGCTGGGAAGATTATAAGAGTTACACTTTCATGCTTCTTGAGACATGATGACTCTTTAAAAAAAAAAAAAAAGAGGGGCATCTACTCCCTAGAGTATATTAGGGCAGGTGTGACACAGTTAGTGAAACTGGCTCAGGATAGGGCAGGTTTCATAGCTATTATACATAGATTGGTATGAGTCACAGGCAACTCGATGGCACATACATTACTGATATACCTATATGGGAACCTACAAGAGGAAAAGATGTAAAGCATCACATGGGGAGGGGCAGAGCCTGCACCAGAACCCAGGTGTACAGCCACCTCCCCACAGAGTGCTCCTTTGCTTCATCACACTGTGTCCTGCCTCATTTATATGTTCTGCCTCTCCACCCTTTCTCCTGTTTGACAGAAACTTTAACCTCTGGAGTGGCCTGATGCAAGCCTTGCTATCTCAACCTGTATGACGTTGATCTACTGGCTTCATAGCAGCACATGGACAATAAATAGTCAGAGAACACATAATTTTAAAAAGCCCACAGTACTGACTGTAAGTGCAATAGTGGTGGAGGAGGGTAGTATGGCTTGGAGAATGCAGAAAGGTTTGCTGGGGGAGACTGAGACTTGTGGGTGCCACTCAGGTGCCAGTGGGAGAGGCTGCACACACAGAATACTTAACACTGCTAATGAAACAAAGATCAGTGAAGAGACATGACATCCTCCAATCAATGAGATCCTTAATGGCTTTGCACAGAGCAGAGCCCAGTTCCATCACTTGAACTTTCCACTTCACTGGATCCTAAAAGATTAGGTCTGACGGGGGAAGAAGTGAGAATACTAGAGTTTAGGAAGGGAGAGGCTAAGAAGTGACTGTGCTGGGCAGAGAGAGGGCGTGAGTGTAAGAACACAACGTTAGCAGGTGGAAGTGACTGTGTTGGGCAGAGAGAGGGCGTGAGTGTAAGAACACAACGTTAGCAGGTGGCATGTGTACTCTGGACTCTAGTCACTGTTTTGTAGTCTTGTACTTAAGAATCACCAGGAGTGGGAGCTGACTTAACAGCACGTAATGACACATATGTAGAAGCTTTATACGCAGAAGTCACCCTGAAGGAGCCTCTCACCTGAGGGAGGAAGAGGAGCTGTGTTGATTCAAGGTTTATTCTTTGCCCCTGGCTCTGTTCCTGACCTCTGGGCACATTTACAGACTAATACTTGTCAGAAAGCCCGAGAGAATCTGAGGCTGGAAAATGAGAAGTGGCTGGTGATGAGGTTGTTGGTATTATGTGACTACTCAGTTGCTCCTACAGTGTGTTTTGGAGGCTTTAAATCGCAGAAGATTTCCCACCTTTCTCCTGCAGAGCAGCTGGTGGATTTGAGCCGCCTGCCTTTGGGGTTGCAGCACAGCTCCTCACCAGGGCTCCCTGGTGATGAGGTACAGATGGGGAATGAGAGCAAAGAGGCTGTGTAGGGGAGTGAAGGAGCAGGGAGAACACCTTCCTTCCCAGTCACCCAGGTTCATGGCCCGATTCCTGCCTCCCAGGACTGCCTTTGAGCTCCGTGGGCCCCAGGAATCCCTACAAAACCACCTCAGGAGCTGCCTCTAGGTCTTTCAGAGGGAAAAGATGCACCTCTCCAAGCCTAGAGGGCGGCCTGCTGACATCCCTCCCCTTACAGGCTAAAGACTCAGCCACCATCTACTGTCAGAGGAACAACAGACTTCAAGAAGGTCCAGTAGAGGAGACTGTGGTTCCTTCCAGGGCCTGGACCCCAGTCAGCCAAGGGTAATGCCGCAGGAAACATCTCACCTTTCCACAGCGATGGCCACCAGGGTGAACACTGAGGCTGACACAGACATGCCTTGCACCAAGCCGCTCATCTTGCACGTGGTATTGTCAAAGGGCCACCCTGCAATGACAGAGGCCAATGCAGACTGAGAGATGGTGCATCCATAAAGAGCCAGAGACCTCCAGGCCATCTATGCCAGATCCCACCTGACACTCTGGTCTTTCCACCATGTCCTACAAGGTGGTCATCCAGGATTGGGGCACCCATTGTACCCTTAGTCCATGTCACCACAGACATGACCAATTTCAAACTACTGTTTTGAAATTTGTGTCACTGGGCACAAGGCTGGGAAGAAACACACAGCTAGGATTCATGAGTGAGTCCAAGCCATCTGTAACACACTGCTGAATGGCAGCTGTCCAGGTGTCTATCCTGGGGAGCCTGGAAGGTAAAACATGGAGGAAGCAGATTAGATGAACTGTGGTAACATGGATTGAATACTTAGCAACAGAGAAAAGAACCAGAATAAGTTATAAAGCACAAAACCATTTAATTAAATTAACAATATTTTCACATGAATAGCCTGAAAACCCTTGAAACAGAAAATCTATTGGAGTAGAGTAGGGGACAGCACATTAAAATATGCCATAAAACATCTATAATTAGCATAATGTACTACTTGTAAAGGAATAGACAAAAAGACTAGCAGAGCGAAACAGCCTAACAATAGAGTCAAGAACAATAGAAACATAGTATACCATCAAAAATACCAGCTTGCATCACTTTGGCAAAAACTGACTTGGTCAATTAGGCAACTGGATGGTGGTTAATAAAGAGAAATTTATCCTCCTGCCGTTTGGGTTAAGGAGGCTGAAAGTTCAAATCCAGGGTTCCAGCTCTAGGAGAAAGTTCATTGTTTCCTTCAGCCTCTGAAGGCCTGAAGTTCCCTGGAAATGTCCGTGTATTCTGTTCTTCCTCAGTGTCCAGGAGTTTCCTCTTTCAGATCCAAAAAGACTCATTCCACTCTTGGCATTTCTTTCTTGCTGGTGGCAAAATTGCCCCACACCAAACCTGCCCTACCTTCAGCTCACTTTTCTCTCCTTTTAACTCTAATAAAAGTTATTTTAAGTTATTTAAATAAGGAGACAGAGTGCACTGGGAAAACCTGCAGTTAGGGGTCTCTCCAAATTATTGAGGAATAATGATACCAGTTTGAGGACTAAGGTACATCTGATTCAGGCCATAGTCTTTCCAATTACATGCTATGCATTTGAGAGCTGGAAAATGAATAATTTTGACAGAAAAAGAATTGATTCTTTTGAGCTATGGTGCTGGAGAAGAGCACTGACCATTCACAAATGGTCAAGAGAACAAACTGATATGTCTTGGAGAGGGTGCAGCCGGAGTGCTCTTTGGAGGCAAGAATGATGAGGCTTCGCCTTACATACTTTAGCCTAGGAAGCGCTCTTTCTTGGAGAAGGACATGATGCTGGGAAGGGTGGAGGGTCGGCAAAGGAGAGGAAGACAAAGTGACTGCTGCAATGGGCTCTTGTATGTCAGGAAGTGTGAGGATGGCACAGGATAGAACAGGGTTCAGATCTTTTGTTCGTAGGGTCACTATAAGTCATACTTGACTCGATGACACTTAACAACAACAAACACCCCAGGGAAGTTTCCTTCTCATCTGATTAGAGTTTTTTTTTCTTTTTAATTTTATTATTTTTGTGTGCGTGTACCGTCAAATCAGATCTGACTGGTACTGGAGGAGATTGTCCCTCCTTCCCCGGCAGAGCATCTGGTGGATTCGAACCGTGTGCCTCTGGGATTGTAGTTGCAGCTCCTTGCCACTAGGCCACCAGAGCTCCCCTCTGATTAGAGTTTTGATGGGATCAAGAGATGATGCATTCTATCCTTTATCAAATAGGGGAGATCTTTACATGGCTTCTATACCTTATTATTACATGCATATATTTTGGGGACACAAGTCAATCCACAAGATTAGCCATTTGGGAAAAAGTAATATTAAACCTATATATGATATGGAAGAATAAACTCCAGGTAGATTAGGGATGTAAATGTTAAAAAAATAATTTAAGTTGTTCAAGCACTAGGAAAAAAAAATATAGGTAAATTATTCTTTAACCTAAGGAAACTTGGTTTAACCTAGGGAAAATTTTCTAATTCTGCTTCAAAATCTGGAGGCAATTTTAAAAACTGATAAATCTGACTATATAATTTGTAATTGATTATAACTTTTTTTAAATAAACAAGGTTAAAATGCAATTGACAACTGGGGGAGGGAATGTGCATTGATTTTCAAAGATAAAATGCTATTATCCTTCACTTAGAAAGAGTTCTTTTAAAAAAATTGATCGACTAATCAATTCTGCAAAGTTGAAGTCATTCTCTGAAGGTCAATTCTGCTTTCTTTCTTCATCAAAGTTGAGGTGCTATTTACTTTTGATCCTTCTCATATTTTAATAATAGCATTTGGAAGCGGAAAGGAAGTAGACAAAACAATTGACAAAAGTGTTTTAAAATGGTCTTAAACATCTGAGAAAAGTGTTACAATTTCATTCACAATTTTAAAAATTACATTTACCTCAGTAGAAATGAAAAATGGGACACACATTTTGTTGACAAAGTTATGGATAAAGACATTCTTAGATGCTGTTGGTGGGAAAGTGAAGTGGAAGGGAATTCTGAAATAATAACTAATGGTGCTATTTTCTGTAAAGATTGCATGACTGTGGGTTTCAGAAGACAGTATATAATAAAAAACAAATAGAAGAAGTCCAAGCTATAGTGAACAAAACTTTAGAAACTGACAGAACACCAAGTGAAATATTTCAATAAACAGATGTAAGGCTGGAGGTGCTCATTTGTCATGATTAAGAAATTTAGGAAATGGGCATTTGGCCAACCAAATAGGGACTCGGAGAGATCTGTCTTTGTGCCTTTTCTAAAGCAAAATGTTCTAAGAGAATGAAAAAGTATCAAACAAAATAATTTATATCACAAGTACAATCCTGCCAAAGAGAATTTTAAAATTATTTCAGCTTACATTAACAGAATTCAAGCTGGATTCAGAAAAGAACATTGAACAACAGATCATTGTTTTTTACTGAAAGCAGAGAATACTAGAAAGATGTTTACCTGTGTTTTCTTGGCTACACAACTACGTGGATCATAACAAATTATAGATAATTTTATTATAGACAATAATATTGTGAAGAATAGGACTTTCAAAATACTTAATTGTTCCCATGTAGAACCTGTATATTGACCAAGAAGAGGCAGTCACTAGAAAAAGGGTGTATTGTATGGTTGAATATGCATCAGAATTGTATTATTTTACCATATATATTAATTTGTATGCTGAGCAAATAATATGAGAAGGTGGGCTATATGAAGAATTCCATCAGGATTGGAAGAAGATTCATTTATAATTTACAATAGGTAGTTGGCACATCTTGCTTGTTTAAGGCAGAGCTTGAAACGCTGACAGATAAAAAGATAGCCTTCAGTATGGATTAAACCTCAACATAAAGAAAACAAAAATTCTCACAATTTGACCAACAAGCAACAGCATGATAAATGGAGAAAAGAGTCACCTTGTCAGTGATTTCATTATACTTACATGCACAATCAAGATCTGTGGAAGCAACAGTTGAGAAATCAAATGACAAATTGCATTAGAAAAATCTACTGTAAAATATCTCTTTAAAATGTTAAAAAGCCCATCAACAAACGAATGGCTAGAGAAGCTGTGGTATATTCGCACAATGGAATACTATGCTGCATTAAAAAACAAGGAACTCATGCAATATTACTCAAA